>NC_077243.1:45772500-46381428 GCF_947179165.1 Solanum dulcamara
ATATACTTGTATCAAAGCGTAATAAAATGTCCTTTGGAAATCAAGAAATTGGCCATCCTAGTGGCTCTATGAATAGGAACTTCCTTGGAGCCATAAAAAAATTCATATATTTGTTTCATAAAGACCACGCCAAAAGAAAGATTAGCTTTTCATACTTATGTCAAAACATTCCAAGAGAAAGAATAAGCTTTACATACTTGTGCCAAAAACATGCCAAAAGGAGGAAACATTAGCTTTACATACCTCTTACGCATTACTCTTAACACGTTTGCCTCGTCGTCTCTTGAACCTATTTAACATGAAAGTAATTCAAAGGTTAGTGACCTTCGATTTTGCATCTTGTAATTCTACCACCAATTACCCATAGGAACCAATCCCTTATCCATTCCCTTAGACTAGTTCATTACTAGTTCCGAAGTTAGCAAAAATCGGACAGCATCTCCCTTATAACTTGCCCTATCCAAAATTCCATTTTAACCTCCAAAACTTAGCGTCCAAACAACAATAACAATCATCATCATATATACAAGTATACCACTTCAACATTACACAACACAAACTCCAAACAACTCGCTTAAAACTATGATACCAAAATAGGGTTTTTAATCTCTATTTCGTAAAACCTTTAACCACAAGAACCGGGGTGTAATGTGGCTGCAACCAGAAGCATAAAAAGTCATTTTTAGTCATGTTTCAGACCTGCAATACTGCAAAACAACGCCCAACACAACATCACAATAACAACAACTCTAGCAAAACTTTAACCCGTTAAAATCGCATCAAATCAGCCCCCTACATGACCTGGAACGTTCTTTAGTCATAACATGCATATTTTCATGTTCCAATCCGTATTTCTACCTTCATAACATGTCCAAACCCTTACCAAAACATTGAAGAAGAGAGACAAGCCATACCTTGCTAGAACTTGCTAAAACTTAATAGGCTGTTCGCGTCCCTTCCTCGCTGCCCCAAATAGTAATTTTACGCTGTTAAACATCGTCATATAGCTATCTAATAACTTAAATAATTAATTTACGGAATGAAAGTCGTAGGCTTACCTCAAATTGGCCAAATCCATTGCTGCCTTCTCTCCTTTCTCACGTTTTTTTCTCTTCTTTGTTGCTGATTTTTGGATGAAAATGACTTAATAGTCATCACAATATGTATATATATGTGTCCTTAAGAGGGGACATGTGGTAGCCCCTAGGAGTGACATATGGCAGCTCCCTAGGGTGCCACCTCATCCATGCGCCCACTCATATACTGCCACATGGCAATGTGGGATCCACCCCAAGCAGGTGAGTCACCTACTTGGTCCAAGTAGGTGCATCACCTACTTAGTCCAAGTAGGTGCATCACCTACTTGTTTCACGTAGGCGCGTTGTTTCCTTATTTCCCTTTCATGGGTTCGTAATCTCATCTCACTTCAACAGAATATGTATTTCTTGCTACCTAAGCTCGACGTGTACTCAAATAGCTTAAGTATGTAAGAAATCTAAGTTGGTAGCTTACGCAAGTAAGTTGAGTCCCACAACTTGTTATTTTGGCCTCCCAACTAGTTTCAAATCCTTATAACCCTATTTCCAATCTTCTCTCTTATGTAGTATCTCCTTCTACTTTCCTTAGGATTATTTGATAGCATTATAGATTATCCGACTAACATGACGAAATCTCCTTCTACTTTCTTCGGTTGGCATTGTCTTCCTACTAAAATCGCAGGTTAGTATGAGGAATTTCATTCCCTATGACTCGACTCAATTGCACGATCGTAGATATGAAAGAAAGGTAACATCATAAATGTCCTGTAGCCTCCTGTTTATAGATATGGTGCATAATACACCGATAAACAAGAATCTACTAGACACGGTCTGCAGATATTCTAAGGACGAACTGCTCCGATACCACTTTTGTCATGACCCAAATCTGTAGGTCGTAACTGGTGCCCGAGTTGAGCAGCCATATATACCCTTAGCCCCACTTAGCGTGTTAGCAGAATAGACAAAAGTAGGAGTCAAAAAAAGGGGTCGCTAGAGAGTGCATGAGAACAAATATAGCACAAGAGGCCCATTAAGGCCATCACAGAACACAAATCTCAAAACATACATACATAACCCACATCACAAGTCTACAGACCTCTATAGAATAATAGCCTAGTCATATAATGGGATAGGGCCCCATCGTACCCTTAACCAACAAAGAAGCACTACCAACCAATAGGGTGGATGTCCTACGCGAGCAAATCAGCAAACCAAGCATTTGTACCTACAGGCATGTAAAGCAGACCCCGAAGGAAAGGGGTCAGTACATACAATGTACCGAGTATGTAAAGCATGGACTATAGTAAGTAAAGCCATTACTAGAATAGAAGGTGCAAAAGTAACAAAATATCCAGAATACCAAAATGCTTTTCATAACCACAGATAATGTATGTAGAAAACATATGCCATATCTGACCCCATTATGAGACTTGATAAACAAATCGTGGTCGCCGCCCCGTCACTGGTGCCATAGCACATCATAACTCTAGAGTAGGGAATATCTTCATAACAGATCATATCATATCAGATGGTCATATCAGATCATATCATATCATATGTGTACATGGCACATCATAACTCCACAAATCCTATGTACAGGTCATACTTTCCCCCTCATATTGGGGCATGGTGAACAATGCAAAAAAGTATGCATGATAACATATCCTGGCTCGGGCTCAGTGAAATAAGCATTGAGGCATCCACGAGTGGAGTAGTGAGAAACTAAATGCAATATAAAATACAAAATATTTCTGGAGACTCGATAGCGTAACTCCGATGTTAAGTCATATAAGATGTTACACCCCACATCTTTGAACTCGGAAGGTTCCTTAAGTTACTTAGAAGCTAGTATGTGAGCCACTTAAGTTACGACCCTATTGAACAACTCTAAGAAGGTAGAATGTGACATCCCATGGTAGGGAAGATTGGAAATAGGGTCAAGAGAAGTCGAAAGGAGTTGGAGGCCAAGTAATGAGTCGTAGGACTCGTCTTATCTATGTAAACTACTAATTTAGAAGTCTTACATACGTGAGTTACTTGATTACATAACAATCTTACGTAGCAAGGGTTTCATAGGCTTTTAAAGTGAGACGAGATTAAGAATGAGATTACGAACTCGTGAGGAGGAAAAACATTGCGTGGGGCAGCCAATAGGAGGGTGACACATGGAAGCACCTAAGCAAGCAGGTGACCCACCTTCTTGGGGTCAAGTAGGTGACCTACCTTCTTGGGGGAGGTGGACCCCACTGCCACGTGGTATCCCCTCCTTCAACATAAAGATGCGGTGGCCCAATAGGGGCTGAACATGTGTCACCTCTTGGGGATGACACATGTCACACCCTACAGCCACATATATGTATGTATATGTATCCTAAACTTCAGCTTTTATTCACAATTTCCAGCAAAAGCAACGTGAACAAACCCTAGAGCTAAGGAGAAAATTGTGATGGCTTTAGGAGAAAAAATAAGTAAGTCCCATTTTCGTTCCGTAAATTACTCATATAGAGTATACCACGATGATATGGAAGTATTATTAGTATAAAATTAGAGTTCGGTGCAGCCAAAAATGGACAGCAAGCTGCCCCGATGATTCAACGCTCTAAAAACAATTCTGAGGTGCGATTTCAGCGAGTTCTAGCCAATTTCGAGAAAGGTAAGTTCTTCCCATTTAATTTGAAGTTTATGAGGTTAGTTTAGGGTGTATTACACACCTTAGGAGATGCTGGAAGTTGGGGAAAAGGTTTGAAAAGTTCGGCGTTCGAAATAAACAAATTTGGAATCGCTATAGTTAAATTGTTGTCGAAATAAGGTGTTGTGCGCGTGGGGTCTGCTGCTGGTTGTGTTGTGGAGTGTTTCAGGGTCTAAAAGTGCTCTAAATGAGGTGGGGTAACTTCTTATTACATACACACGACCCCCCGCATCGTACGGTTAAAGGTTTCGCAAAATAGAAACTAGAAACCCTCTTTTGGTATCGTAACTTCGGGCGAGTCATTTGGAGTTTATATTGTGTAATGTTGACATGTTATATATATATGTGACCTGCTGGTTGTATTTTTGGTTGGATTCAGGTGCTAAGTAAATGGTTGGATATTCGGATAGGGCACATTATAGGGGAGGTGCTGTCCGATTTCCGTTAACGTCTTAACTAGTTAAGGAACTAGTCGAGAAGGCAAGCGAGGGGATGAATGCTATGAATAATAGTGGGTAGCCTAAGTTGCTGAAAAATCTAAGGTTGTTAATACTAGCCTTATTTCCGTGTTAAATAGGTTTCGAGGACGACGACGTAAACACGACTAAAGGAAGTCCATAAGAGGTATGTGAAGCCTGTCCCTTCTCTTCTTTTGGCATATCATAGAGGTAAGTAAGCAGTGATATAATGCCTAAAGTAATTCCATTCTTGAATGCTCCTTATTCAATTCTGAATGGTAAAGCTTGTATGATAGTTAAGCTAATTTCGTTGAATCTTTTATACCTTGAGGACTTAATGAATATACAGACTCCTAGTCATAAAATTATTCTAACATGAATACTCTGGAGTTCTTAGGTGAATAGTCTTACTTTGGTATATGTCTAGGAACCTCGAGATGTAATTAATGTAGCCCCTAATGGCACTTAGAGGGCAGCTAGAATGACTATGCTGTTACTCGAATTCTTAGACAATAACTTAGTCCTCTTATATAGTTGAGTCTCGGATAATGATTTAAACTGTGTTTGGTTTCTCACTACCCTACTCGTGTATACTGTAACACTTCTTCTCCGAGTCCCAGGACGGTTATCAAATTTGTGCAATTCACTGCATTGTCCACTGAGCCCTTTACTAGAGGGCCGGGTACGTATGTATATATATAACGATGATGTGTTCTAATAAGGTGGTGATGGCATGAGGCCTGATACTGATACTACATATATGATTCACTGAACCCCTTATGGGGCCGTCTATATTGAAAATCTGAGCATGCATGTCTTTATAATTTACGGAATACAGGTATATGATTCTGACTTGATAAATTGTTCTCTTGTTGTGTTGTGGATATACCTCCAGTTATATTATGTTATACTTTACAAACTCAGTACATACGTCGTACTGACCCACCTTTCTTTGGGGGGGATGTATTTCATGCCCGCAGGTACAGGTAAACAGGTTGAGGATCCACCAGCGTAGGAGTCCCACTCAGCGGTCTAAGAGTGCTCCATTGTGCTGGAGCTAAACTTTGGGTACTAAGTTCTGATGTATATATTAGTTTGTTCACGGGTACGGCGGGGTCCCTGTCCCGCCTTATGTTACTGTTCTTTTGACTCTTAGAGGTCTATGGATACAGATGTGGGTTGCATGTGTGTAGAGCATATGTGTATATAAGATGTATATACGTTGTATATGGACTATATCTAAGCTGTATATGAGTTGTATATAAGTTGTGTATGGGCTGTATATGAGCTGTGCCTGAGTAGTATATAGAGCTATATGTATGAGTATGTACGACTATACTGGGTAGACAGGGGTGTCCAGTTCAGGTACCCGTCACGGCCTATGGGGTTGGGTCGTGACATAAGAGAAATTGAGCAATAATCATAGTGCATGTCTTTTAGATGTCATGATGGTCTATGTCAAAATAGTCTTTCTGAAATCATTTCCATATTTCAAAATATATTATGGGGCTCAATGGAATAATTAAAATAAACTATCGCTCAAAATCAAGACAAGAGTCATATCAAGTACCTTTTGAAATTTACTATGGATTACCTCAAAATGGAACTTCTGGAATTATATACTCGTATCAAAGCGTAACAAAATGTCCTTTGGAAATCAAGAAATTGGCCATCCTAGTGGCTCTAGGAATAGGAACTTCCTTGGAACCATAATTTTTTTTATATATTTGTTTCATAAAGACCACGCCAAAAGAAAGATTAGCTTTTCATACTTATGTCAAAACATGCCAAGAGAAAGAATAAGCTTTACATACTTATGCCAAAAACATGCCAAAAGGAGGAAACGTTAGCTTTACATACCTCTTATGGATTACTCTTAACACGTTTGCCTCATCGTCTCTTGAACCTATTTAACATGAAAGTAATTCTAAGGTTAGTGACCTTCATTTTTCCAGCTTGTAATTCTACCACCAATTACCCATAGGAACCAATCCCTTATCCATTCTCTTAGACTAGTTCATTACTAGTTCCGAAGTCAGCAAAAATCGGGCAGCATCTCCCCTATAACTTTCCCTATCCAAACTTATGTTTTAACCTTCAAACCTTAGAATCCAAACAACAACAACAATCAGCAGCATATATACAAGTAAACCACTTCAACATTACACAACACAAACTCCAAACAATTCGCTTAAAACTACGATACCAAAATAGGGGTTTTAATCTCTATTTCGTAAAACCTTTAACCACACGAACCTGGGTGTCATGTGGCTGAAACCAGAAGAATACAAAGTCATTTTAGTCATGTTACATCCCTACAATACTACAAAAAAATTCCCAACACAACAACACAATAACAACGACTATAGCCAAACTTTAACCCATTAAAATCACATCAAACCAGCCCCTTTATGACCTGCAACATTGTTTAGTCGTAACATGCATATTTTCATGTTTCCAATCCGTATTTATACCTTTATATCATTTCCAAACCCTTGCTAGAACTTGCTAAAACTTGCCTCGAAAGTTCTCTTAACATGCTGAAAATTGACGGACTGTTCGTGTCCCTTCTTCGCTACCCCAAATAGTAATTTTATGATGTTAAACACTTTCATGTAGCCATGGGATACCTTAAATAATTAATTCACGAAACGAAAGTCGGAGGCTTACCTAAAATTGGCCAAATCTGTGGCTGCCTTCTCTCCTTTCTCACATTTCTTTCTCTTCTTTGTTGCTGATTTTTTGATGAAAATGACTTAATAGTCATCACAACATGTATATATATGTGTACTTAAGAGGGGAAATGTATCGCCCCTAGGGGTGATACATGGAAGCCCCCTAAGGCGCCAGCTCATCCATGTGCCCAGTCATATGCTGCCACATGGCAGCGTGGGTGTTACACCCTACCTTTTTTAAACTCAAAATGTCTCATAAGTTCCTTGGACATTATCATGTGAGCCGGATATGCTACGACACTATAAAATGACTCCAAGGAGGGGAGGATGTGATACCCCATAGTAGAGAAGGTTGGAAATGGAGTCATAAAAATCCGGAAGGAATTGGAGGCCAAGTAATGAGTTGTAGGACTCGATTTACCTACGTAAGCTATTAAATTGGAAGTCTTACATACTTAGGATATTGGAGTACGTACCAAGATTGTGTAGCATGGGTTACATAGGCTCTTAAAATAAGACGAGATTACGAACCTACGAGAGGGAGCAAAAACTAGTTTCCAAACATACGAAAGTCAAGCAAGCAGGTGACAAGCAAGCACCTCAAGCTAGCAGGTGACAAGCAAGCAGGTGACTCACCTGCCTGCTTGGGGGGTGGACCCCGCTGCCACGTGTCGACATGTGATAGGCCGCATGAGCCTAGGTGGCGTTCTAGGGGCTGCCATGTGTCACCCTAAGGGGGATGCCACCTGGCACCATATTAAAAGGTGGATATATGTGTGTGGATGACTATTAAGTCATTTTGAACTCAAAAATCAGTCCAAAACATAGAGAGAAAAATGTTGGAAGAAGAAGAGAAAAGGGCAGCCATGGTTTCTAAGAATTTAAGGTGAGTTCTTCATTTTTTCTCCGCGAATTAATTATCTACGGTATTCCTCAAACACGTCAGGGTGTATATATGTATATTGGGATTCTTTTGGAATCATTTATTCAGCTTAGAACTTGGAAGAGATAAGGAGAAGTTGAAGGAAAACCTTAGGAACAACAAAGAGGGAGCTACAGGTATGGGAAAACAAAAAGGGGTAAGTTCCGTTTTTGTTCCTTAAATTAATTACTTATCATATAATACGATGATATGTAGGTATTAGTAGTATAAAATTAAGGTTTGGTGCAGAAAAAATCGGACAGCAAGCTGCCACGACGTTACAACGAGCTAAAGAAAGTTCCAAGGCACAATTTCGGATGTTCTAGCCAATTTCGGGAAAGGTAAGTTCTTCCACTCTAATTTGAAGTTTATGATGTTACATTAGGGTGTATTACACACCTTAGGGTCTGATGGAAGTTGGGGAAAAGGTTTGAAAAGTTCGGCATTCGAAATAAGCTAAGTTGGAGTCGGTATAGTTGAATTGTCGTCGAAATAAAGTATTGTTTTTGTGAGGTGCTGCTGAAGGGGTGTAGCTTGTTGATGCAGGGTCTAAATATTTTCTAACTGATGTGGGGGAGCTTATGGTTTCATCCATATGACCCCTGCTTTCGTACGGTTAATGGTTTTGCCAAATGGAAACTAGAAACCCTATTTTGATATCGTATTTTTGAACAAGTCATTTGGAGTTTATGTTGTATATTGTTGGTGTGAATTGCTGCAGGTTGTTGTTGTTGGTTGGCTGTAGGTCTTAGGGACATAATTGGAAATTTGGATAGGGCACATTATAGGGGAGGTGCTGCCCAACTTTCGGCGATGCCTTAGCAAATAACAGAACTAGTCGGGGAAACGACTAAGGAAATAGATTCCATTAATACTAAGGTGTAACCTAGGGTGCTGTAAAGTTAAGAGGGGTTAATATTCATATTACTTTCATGTTGAATGGGTTCAAAGGATGGCAAGGCAAACAAGATAAGGAATAATTTAGACAATGTATGTAAAGCTTTCTCTTGACATATTTTGGCATAGGTAAGTAAAGCTCATTCTCTTTCTTCTGTTGGCATGTCCTAGTTGTAAGCTGAATGTGATACGAGCTCCGAGGTAATTCCATTCTTAAGTATATCTTATTTACTACTGGATGTTGAACTCTATGTTAGTTAAACTATTTCCCTGGAAACTCTTATATGTTAAAGAGGTATGATTGTACAAACTCCTAGTCATAAAACTATTCGAAGACAAATACTCTAGAATTCTTAAGTGAATAGTCTTACTTTGGTATATGTCTAGGAACCTCGAGATGTAATCAATGTAGCCCCTAATGGCATTTAGAGGGCAGCCAGAATGACTATACTGTTACTCGAATTCTGAAACAATAACTTAGTCCTCTTATATAGTTGAGTCCTGGATAATGATTTAAACTATGTTTGATTTCTCACTACTCTACTCGTGTATACTGTAACCCTTCTTCTCCGAGTCTCGGGCCAGTTATCAGATTTTTGCAATTCACTACATTGTCCACCGAGCCCTTCACTAGAGGGCCGGGTACGTATATATATATATGATGGTGATGTGTTGTAATAAGGTGGCGATGGCATGGGGCCTGATACTGTTACTACATGTATGATTCACCGGACCCCTAACGGGGCCGGCTATATTGAAAATTTGAGCATGCATGTTTTTGTGATTCATAGAGTACTGGTACATGTTTCTGATTTGATAATTGGTTCCCCTGCTTTTCTATTTTGGATATACCTCCAGTTATACTATGTTACGTTTTACATACTCAGTACATATGTCGTACTGACCCCCTTTTTGGGGAGCTGCGTTCATGCCCGCAGGTACAAATACAGGTTTTGGGAGTCCATCAGCTTAGGATTCCACGCAGCTCAGCTAAAAGAGGCTCCATTGTATCGAGGCCTAGTTTTTGATACTATCCATTGATGTATAACATTATTTTATCCATTCGGGGGTACGTCGGGGGCCTTGTCCTGCCATATGTTGTTATTTATATTTTTAGAGGTCTGCAGATATGTATATGTGGGTCGTGTATGTCAGTTTGATTCAGCTGGATCTACCTGATATATGATATACGCGATTATGTTATAGCAGCCTTGTCGGCTTGCGTGCCCTGTCATGTTGTGGTACAAATGTAAAAGGCTATAGGTTTACGAAAATGTTATCGCCCAGTGGGGCTCTGTTACATGATATTGTCTTATTTACGATTCAATGTGACCACAGCTAATATATATGTGTACAGGGGGTCCAGGTCAGACCCTAGTTACGGCCTACGGGGTTGGGTCGTAACAGAAGTGGTATCAGAGCAGTTCATCCTTGGAGTGTCTGTAGACCGTGTCTAGTAGAGTCTTGTTTATCGATGTGTTGCGCGCCTCATGTATAAACAGGAAGCTACAGGACATTTAGGATGTTACCTTTCTTCTACATCTGAGATCATGCTTTAGATTCGAGTTATAGGAAAATTCCTTATACTAACCTTGGATCTTAACAGAAGGACCGCATCAACCGAAGGAAGTAACTGACGACATAGGACATTACGAGGTACGTAGGTAAGTAAAGTAAAGGCATAGAAGATATCCATCGGGTAAGGTATTGAAGTAATATTGAAATGTAAAGTTGGAACCTGAAAGGAAAGCAGACAGAAAGTGCAATAGATGTAGTTTGAAGTTGGACATGTGAGGTAAGTCCAGTATTTTTATATTATTATTGACATTGAAAGCCCTGTATGGCTGCAATATGAGATGATATTGAAAGCCCTGTGTGGCTGTGATATGACCTGAATATATATATATGTGTTGGCCCTGTGAGGCATGGTTGGTATTTTCTGCGTGCAGGTTTTGGGATAAGTAAGAAATGTAGAGGAAACACTACCAAAATTTTCCCAGAACAAGAAAAGGGGAGTAAAACATAGCTTATAACATGTCTTGGAAATTTATACCGAGTACCCATACTATGCCAAATTAAAGCTGTAAGAGGTACTCTTCAGGTCATCGATAAGGGGCACCCTTTTTACTTGAAGAATTTTATTTCGGAGGAACAAAAGCTTATTTAAGTAGAAAGTTCGGACTACAGTATCTCCAGCCGTATTTTTACTGTAGGAATATAAATAGAGGGCTCAGGATGAAGGATAAGATGTCCCATGAATGAGTTTCACTCTTTTTGAAAAACATACCAAGCCCTCAACTCCTAATTGTAAATTTGATGAATTGTTCATAGCTCGAGGATAAACTCAGAAGGAGACCAGGTAGGTAGAGTACTAAAAGAAGTACTGTGATGTTTAAGAGGTTTTGATTTCTTCCAACAATGGTTGGAAAATGGTTTACGATAACAGTTTATAATTCTCCATCGACTAATTGGGAAAAGAACTTCTAACAGAAGCACCTCAAAGAGATTTTAGGAACTGAATAAGAATGCGAACAAAAATGGGGATATATAAGTATGAGTGGAACAGTGTGATACAATTATACAAGGATAAAGTGAGACCGCTAATAAGGCGCCCTTAATAGAGACAAACTAAGTTAAAAGCCTGCGTTGAGTACACAGTGAGAGCATGGAGCTTAAGATCCAAAAAAATGACGCGTGTGCACAACGTCGCCCCGAGAATAGTGGAACCTATCAAGGACGAGAACAATTTAGGGAATAGATGGTGCAACCCACCTTTACTCCAAGAAACAAAGGATACAGGTTGGGACAAAGCTACTACTTCAAGAAAACCTGGAATAGTTATCGTCAGAATACTAGCACTGCCTAGTTGGGATTGGAACGACTAGAAGTGCTAATTAAATTTTGATGAAGATAAGTAGGATGTGGCCTCGAACGAGTTGTTCCATGGATCCTATTACTAGAGTATAGAATAATAGATGAGATGTTGCACTATGTGTGGAAAGTATCTCGTCGCCTTGTAGTATCACCAAGATTTCGTACACGTACAATCAGGTTATGAAATATACGGGAAGATGGGGACCTGATGCAGTACCAAATAGATTGGGGAAGGGAATTGGACAAAAATTGAGATTGGACATAGAGGCGTAGAGAAAAGTACAAACAGAGGAAAGTACGGGTACCCTCTAAAGGGGGAAAGTTAATGAGAAAATGGCAAAAGTAAGAGGAGGCAATTAATATGGCAATATATATTTGAGATGGACGTCTAAACATCCACAAGAGATCTTGCCGAGCCAAGTTAGAAATGTCCAAAAGCCGCCAATAATTTAATGGAAGCCAGAATGCTACATAAGGCAACGTTAAGAAGTTTGTGACGAGACCCTGAACAACATAACATTAGAAGGCGGCAGCGTATAAAAATAGAAGAGTGTAACCATGAAAGGATATCAACCAACTTAAGAGACATTATGAAGGATAATGACAGCATGCTAGACAAAAAGCCAAAATGTTGGTTATAGAGTTAGTCGTAAATGATATTGCGATAGATAAATAACCAAAGAAAAAGGAATAGAAAGCCTCCTGTGGTATAAAATGAGGAGAACACAAAGTGAATAGAGGATAGTGGAGCTAGAGGTCTACGCTGATACTGGATGCAAGATAACAGACGAAGGGACAGGGCAAAGCATAAAGACTCGCGAGACAACGCTGAGGTAAATTTAAAGCTAAGTTGAGTGCCCTACACACTATGGCAAGGATTACAATGAAACGCGACACGAAAACTTCTTAGGGAGGTCACCCATCCCAATATTACTCTCGCTCGAGCACATTTAACTTCAAAATTCTGATGGAACTTAATGCGTTAGTATTGGTATGATCACGCGAGATGGAAAAATCTGAACTAACGGCAGAGGAACGATATGAGATTATGTTCCTGGAATACTATACGTTGCGTTGAGGGTATTGTAAAAAGGATTTAAGAAAGACAAGGAGGATTAGCTAACTGGTAACTGACGACACACTCAAATGCCACAACTCTTAAACATAGAACTAGTTAATGAAAGGAAAACCACATAATGACTATATGGGCTAGTGGGCGAGGGAATTTTGACACCACCTGGCAGCCAACTCTGAGGGCGAAAAAGAAAAATCCAAAAGGTAAGGGTACCAGCTCATGTAATTTACGAATGACAGGAAGCAATACCCAAGGTCAAAAATTCCACAATATGACCAGGAGTACAAGACCCACTTCGCATTCCAGCGCTAGATGAATCTGGAGGGAATGTTACTTGTGGATTAATGATATTAGTCCCTCCTCCTTCGATCAAAGGTTACCTTCTCCGCCGATAAGGTGTAAAATTGTAGAGTAAAAGAGTGGTAAGACCTTACGGAGTCCCCACAGCTATTGTCCTAGGCAAGGAAACCCAAGTTGCAATTAACAATCAAGAGATACAAAGATAGGTTAACTCAAATTACCGAGATGGAATTAGTGATACGGGTGGAGTAATATATAGCCACGAGTGGACCAAAGATCTACCCCGACATCGAGTGTAGGATAAAGAAGAAAAAAAGGCAGGGTAAAACACGAGAACTAGCGAGGTAACGCTAGGACATTTCTTGTACCCTCTCGTCATTTTGAAAGGAAGAAAATGACACAGAATAATGTGTCTAGAGGGTTACAAGTGAGGGTAAGGAAAGTGGTGAATGAGTTTAAACAAAATTGGCAGAACTAGTTAGATACTACAGGATGGCAAGGATATACGCCAAAATTCTGGTAGAATTATACCAGATCATATTAGACAAAGCACAGAACGACTATGAGAGCCATTACATGAGGGGACTAAAGCATTATTCGGTAGCCAACCCTAAGGAATGGGAAAAAAGAGGAGAAGAAGGACCCAAAATATAGAGTGCTAGTTAATGTTCTGAAAAGAGTCGAGAAGGGCTATACGAGGCTAACAGTTCCCAAATTATCAACGTCATTATGAACCTATTCTATACGCTTTAAGGGTAGGGTGCTATACGGGTTATTGCGAGTAGGCTAACGAATTATCCCAATTGTTTTAAAGCAAGAGCACCCATGCAACAGAAATGAGGTGAAATTATAGAATACGGAGATAGTAAGGTTCTATGAGACTCCCCAGCTAATATCTCAGATAGAAGGACTTCAATTATGATTAACATTTGGACCTCAGTCTAAGAAGAGGTCGGGAGCACAGACAGGCCTTCGTACCGCATTTTCCTTGGGCTGCTGAATAGGCTGAGCATACTATCAACTGCTAGAAAATATATTGCAAGCTTATGAGGTTGGCTTTAAGTGTAACTAGGACTATCATCCCCCACTTACTAAGTTTGCCTATAAGAAGGGCTACCATTTCAGTATCCAGATGCCTCCCTATAAGATGTGGTAAGGAAGAGTGTATAAGTCCCCCTGTTGAGGAAAAGACTAAGCTGGTAGGCCAAACAGGATCAAGCAAACTAGTGACTAACAACCCAGAGTTGGCAGAAATGATATACAGATGATCGACATCGACATACAAAGTTCAAATCGATGATTGGACATTTATAACGGAGTCACCTAGAAAAGGAAATTTAACCCGAAATATATTAGACTGTATCAAATTACTCATAAGGTGGGAAATATGGCTGGTAAGTTGAGCTTACCACCTCATTTGGAAACTATACGCCCAGTCCCTTGGATAGGAATGCTTCGCAAAGATATTGACGAGCCACCCAGAGTATATTCCATATATAAGGTCTAGGACATGGAATCCTATGAGGAAAAACCTATCGCTATCTTAGATCGGCAAACTGGAAGATTGTATACTAAAGACGTGCCTTCCAGCAAGATATGATAGAAAAAACAAAACCAAAAAGAGGATGATCGGGGAACTGAAGAGAACATGAAATACAAGTATTCGCACCTGTAACTAATATTTATAGGTAACCCCGACTCCTAAAACACGTATATGAAGTACTTGAAGGGAAGTATGTATTAAGAAGATCACAAAGAATCTCCCTATGATTTGTATAAAGTACTAAGAGGAATTTTGTCTAATATTCGGGGATGAATGTTCTAAAGAGGGGAAGGATGTTACACCCCACCCTTTTTAAACTCGGAATGTCTCATAAGTTCCTTGGACATTATAATGTGAGCCAGATATGCTATGAAACTATCAAATGACTCCAAGGAGGGGAGGATGTGATACCCCATAGCAGAGAAGGTTGGAAATGGAGTCATAAGAATCCGGAAGGAATTGGAGGCCAAGTAATGAGTCGTAGGACTCAATTTAACTACGTAAGATATTAACTTGGAAGTCATACATAATTAGGCTATTGGAGTACGTACCAAGCTTGTATAGCATGGGTTACATAGGCTCTTAAAATAAGATGAGATTGCGAACCTACGAGAGGGAGCAAAAACTAGTTTCCGAACATACGAAAGTCAAGCAAGCAGGTGACAAGTAAGCACCTCAAGCTAGCAGGTGACAAGCAAGCACGTGACTCACCTGCTTTCTTGGGGGGTGGACCCCACTGCCACATGTCGACATGTGATAGGCAGCATGAACCTAGGTGGCGTTCTAGGGGATGCCACGTGTCACCCTAAGGGGGATGCCACCTGGCACCATATTAAAAGGTGGATATATGTGTGTGGATGACTATTAAGTCATTTTGAACTCAAAAATCAGTCCAAAACATAGAGAGAAAAACGTTGGAAGAAGAAGAGAAAGGGGCAGCCATGGTTTCTAAGAATTTAAGGTGAGTTCTTCATTTTTTCTCCGCGAATTAATTATGTACGGTATTCCTCAAACACTTGGGGGTGTAAGTTGAAGGAAAACCTTAGGAACAACAAAGTGGGAGCTATGGGTTTGGGAAAAAAAAGGGGTAAGTCCTATTTTCGTTCCATAAATTAATTACTTAGTGTATAATACGATGATATGGACGTATTATTAGTATATAATTAAGGTTTGGTGCAGCAAAAATCGGACATCAAGCTGCCACGACGTTACAACGCGCTAAAGAAAGTTCCGAGGCACAATTTCAGCAAGTTCTAGCCAATTTCGGGAAAGGTAAGTTCTTCCCCTATAATTTGAAGTTTATGATGTTAAATTAGGGTGTATTACACACCTTAGGAGCTGATGGAAGTTCGGGAACATGTTTTAAAAGTACGGGGTTCGAAATAAGCTAAGTTGGAGTCGCTATAGTTGAATTGTCGTCGAAATAAAATATTGTTCTTATGAGGTGCTTTTGCAGGGGTGTAGCTTGTTGTTGCAGGGTCTAAATATGTTCTAAATGATGTGGGGGAGATGATGGTTTCATCCATACGACCCCCGCTTCGTACGGTTAAAGGTCTTTTCAAATGGAAACTAGAAACCCTATTTTGATATCATATTTTTGAACAGGTCGTTTGGAGTTTATGTTGTATATTGTTGGTGTGAATTGCTGTAGGTTGTTGTTTTTGCTTGGATGTAGGTCTTAGGTACCTAATTGGAAATTTGGATAGGGCACATTATAGGGGAGTTGCTGCCCAATTTTCAGCGATGCCTTAGCAAATAACAGAACTAGTCGGAGAAATGACTAAGGAAATAGATTCCATTAATACTAAGGTGTAACCTAGGGTGATGCAAAGTTAAGAGCGGTTAATATTCATATTA
The DNA here is from genome assembly GCF_947179165.1 of Solanum dulcamara. Lineage (NCBI taxonomy): Eukaryota > Viridiplantae > Streptophyta > Magnoliopsida > Solanales > Solanaceae > Solanum > Solanum dulcamara. The sequence goes on from NC_077243.1 coordinate 45,788,828, forward strand.
ATTTCATGTTGAATAGGTTCAAAGGATGATAAGGCAAACAGGATAAGGAATAATTCAGACAAGGTATGTAAAGCTTTCTCTTGACATATTTTGGCATAGGTAAGTAAAGCTCATTCTCTTTCTTCTATTGGCATGTCCTAGTTGTAAGCTGAATGTGATACGAGATCCGGGGTAATTCCATTCTTAAGTATCTCTTATTTACTACTGGATGTTGAACTTTATGGTAGTTAAACTATCTCCTTGGAAACTCTTATATGTTAAAGAGGTGTGATTGTACAAACTCCTAGTCATAAAACTATTCGAAGACAAATACTCTGGAATTCTTAAGTGAATACTCTTACTTTGGTATATGTCTAGGAACCTCGAGATGTAATCAATGTAGCCCCTAATGGCATTTAGAGGGCAGCCAGAATGACTATACTGTTACTCGAATTCTGAAACAATAACTTAGTCCTCTAATATATTTGAGTCTTGGATAATGATTTAAACTGTGTTTGGTTTCTCACTACTCTACTCGTGTATACTGTAACCCTTCTTCTGCGAGTCCTGGGACGGTTATCAGATTCGTGCAATTCACTGCATTGTCCACCGAGCCCTTCACTAGAGGGCCGAGTACGTATATATAAATATGATGGTGATGTGTTATAATAAGGTGGCGATGTCACGGGGCCTGATACTGATACTACATATATGATTCACCGAACCCCTGATGAGGCCGGCTATATTGAAAATTTGAACATGTATGTTTTTGTGATTCACAGAGTACTGGTACATGTTTCTTATTTGATAATTTGTTCCCCTGCTTCTCTATTTTGGATATACCTCCAGTTATACTATGTTAGGTTTTACATACTCAGTACATATGTCGTACTGACCCCCTTTCCCGGGGGGCTGCGTTTATGCCTGCAGGTACAGAAACAGGTTTTGGAAGTCCATCAGCTTAGGATTCCATGCAACTCAGCTGGAATAGGCTCCATTGTATCAGGGCCTAGTTTTTGATACTGTCCACTAATGTATAACATTATTTTATCCATTTGGGGGTACAGCGGGGGCCCTATCCAGCCATATGTTGTCATTTATATTTTTAGAGGTCTGCAGACATTTATATGTGGGTCGTGTATGTCAGTTTGATTCAGCTGGGTCTACCTGATATATGATATACATGATTATGTTATGGCAGCCTTGTCGGCTTGCGTGCCCTATCATGTTGTGATACAAATGAAAAGGGCTACAGGTTTATGAAAATGTTATCTCCCAGTGGGACTCTGTTACATAATATTGTCTTATTTACGATTCAATGTGACCACAACTAATAGATATGTGTATGGGGGGTCCAGGTCGGACCCCAGTCGTGGCCCACGGGGTTCGGTCATGACAGTGGGGTCTATCCCAAGCAGGTGAGTCACCTACTTTGTCCAAGTAGGTGCATCACCTACTTAGTCCAAGTAGGTGCATCACCTACTTGTTTTACGTAGGCGCGTTTTCTCCTTATTTCCCTTTTGTGGGTTCGTAATCTCATCTCACTTTAAGAGACTATTTATTCCTTGATATCTAAGCTTGACGTGTACTCAAATAGCTTAAGTACGTAAGACATCCAAGTTGGTAGCTTACGCAAGTAAGTTGAGTCCCACGACTTGATATTTTGTCCTCCTAACTCGTTTCAAATCTTTATAACCCTATTTCCAATCTTCTCTCTTATGTAGTATCTCCTTCTACTTTCCTTATGATTATTTGATAGCGTTATAGATGATCCGACCCACATGACGACTTTTAAGAAACTTTAGATCCTTCCCAGAAACTTAAGAAGCTTAATAAGCATTCCAAGGTACAAAAGTATGGGATGTAACATCCTTCCCCCCTTTAGAACATTTGTCCTCGAATGTGAACCAAAACCTTCCTCCGGATCTTATACTAACTATATGGAGAGTTTCTCTGTCCCATTGCCATAACATATACTTTCATCGAGCAATCAATATCGGAGTTCCAAAGGTTAGGATTACTTGTAGACAAAGGAAATAGGTACGGATACTTGTGTTTCATTTCCTCTTTCATTTCGAGGGGGTCACCCATCCTAGAACTACTCTCACCCAAGAACTCTTAACTTTAGAGTTCTGATGGGATCCGGTGCATTAGTACTGGTATGATCGCATCCATTCCTTTTGGTCTCCACCAATGGTTCCTCACACGGTCTCAGATACCGCGGCTTCTATCTATTTATTGCTGGCTATTCCTCACATGGTCTAAGATACTGCGGGTTCTATCTGTTTATTGTTGGCCTCGAGATCCATCCATTCCTTATGGGATCTCGTTGAAAGTTTAAGCATTCCCATTTATATATGATAACGTCAGTTGATTTTCCTTTACGCTTGTACTTCTCTTATCCATTTCCCCCTTTTTAGGGTGTAGCCATGTCATCCTCTATTTATTTTCAACTATTCATGCGCAAATGATTCTATTCCAACATATTTAACATGCTGCACCATGTCCACACCCTCTGTTAGATCATCCATACTTTAAGTTTCCCCTATAAGAAACCCTAGTACAACTATAAGGTGCTTAGTATTCTCGATAGATAGTATATAATTTAGTCCAAGTACTGGTACTCGAGTCATACAACTTAATGTAGTAGTTTAGCCAAAGCCACATTTCATTCATCCCAATCAGTACGTCACTAGTGCTTATAATCGTGTCTGATTCTCTATTCTGGGGCACTTATACTCTGATGACACATGTTTCAAGTTTTGTTATCACACTTTTTCCCCAAAGGATACCACTTGATCCTTTGATAATTTCATAGTGCCTCAGTTGTTTTACAATTTCTATTCCCTATTCTCGATGGATCCCACTATTTTCCAAGGTGGAGGTACATATACACAATACCCCTTTCTTCTTCATGAGCTTCCATCCTTATCGTTACTATGGATACGATCTTTCAAGATATATTACAACCTTATATCTCATTCTCTTTCTATTTCCAAAAAATAATTTGGCAGAGTTTCCTCTATATTCCTTACTATCCCAAACCTGCACTCAGTAAATACCAATAATGCCTCATAGGGACAACATATATTTATTCATATCAAAGCCACACAGGGCTTTCAATATCAATAACCGTATGAAAATAATAGACTTACCTCATGTGTCCAACTCAAACTGCATTTGTTACACTTTCCTATCTACTTTCCTTTCACCTTTCAACCTTACATGTCAATCTTATTTCCATACCTCACCTAACATATCTCCTTCGTGCCCTATAACCTCCAATATCATCAGTTACTTTCTTCTATCGATGTTGTCCTTCTGCTGAAATCACAAGTTAGTATGAAGAATTTCATTCCTTATGACTTAGCTCTATCTCACGATAGTAGATATGAAAGAAAGGTAACATCCTAAATGTCCTGTAGCCTCCTATTTATAGATGTGGTACACAACACACCGATAAACAAGACTCTACTAGATACAGTTTGTAGACACTCCAAGAACAAACTGCTCTGATACTACTTTTGTCACGATCCACATCCATAGGTCATGACTCGTGCCCGAGTTGGGAACCCATAAGTACCCTTAGCCCCACTTAGCGTGTTAGTAGAATAGACAAAAGTAGGAGTCAAAAAAAAGGGTCGCTAGAGAGCGCATGAGAACAGATATAGCACAAGAGGCCCATTAAGGTCATCACGGAACAAAAATCTCAAAACATAAATACATAACCCACATCACAAGGCTACAGACCTCTGCATAATGATAGCCTAGTCATATGATGGGATAGGGCCCCATCGTACCCTTAACCAACGTGTACAAATGTACAACAGAAAAGTTAGTACCAAAATAGGGCTCCGAACAAAGAAGCACTGCCAACCAATAGGGTGAATGTCCTAGGTGAACGGATCAGCAAACCGAGCATTTGTACCTACGGGCATGTAAAGCATACCCCAAAGGAAGGGGGTCAGTACGGACAACTTTAATAAGTAAAGCTATTACCAGAATAGAAGGTGCAAAAATGAGCAAAATATCCAGAATACCAAAATACTTTTCATAACCACAGATAATGTATGCAGAAAAAATGTGCCATATCTGGCCCCATTATGGGACTCGATGAACAAATTGTGGTCGCCGCCCTATCACTAGTGCCACAGCACATCATAACTCCAGAGTAGGAAATATTTCCATAACATATCATATCATATCATATCAGATGGTCATATCAGATCATATTATATCATATATATACATGGCACATCATAATTCTACAAATCCTATGTATAGGTCGTACTTGCCCCCTCACGTCAGGGCATTGTGAACAATGCAAAGAAGTATGCATGATAACAGATACTGGCTCGGGCTTAGTGAAATAAGCATTGAGGCATCCATGAGTGGAGTAGGGAGAAATTAAATGCAATATAAAATACAAAACATTTCCAGAGACTCGATAGCGTAACTCCGATGCCAAGTCATATAAGAGAAATTGAACGATAATCACAGTGCATGTCTTTCAGATGTCACGATGGTCTATGTCAAAATTGTCTTTCTGAAATTGTTTCCATATTTCAAAATATATTATGGGGCTCAATGGAATAATTAAATTAAACTATCATTCAAAATCAAGATAAGAGTCATATCAAGTACCTTTTGAAAGTCACTATGGATTACCTCAAAATGGAACTTCTGGAATTATATACTCGTATCAAAGCGTAATAAAATGTCCTTTGGAAATCAAGAAATTGGCCATCCTAGTGGCTCTATGAATATGAACTTCCTTGGAACCATAATGTTTTTATATTTATTTGTTTCATAAAGACCACGCCAAAAGAAAGATTAGCTTTTCATACTTGTGTCAAAACATGCCAAGAGAAAGAATAAGCTTTACATACTTATGCCAAAAACATGCCAAAAGGAGGAAATGTTAGCTTTACATACCTTTTACGGATTACTCTTAACACGTTTGCCTCGTCGTCTCTTGAACCTATTTAACATGAAGTAATTCTAAGGTTAGTGACCTTCTATTTTTCAGCTTGTAATTCTACCACCAATTACCCATAGGAACCAATCCCTTATCCATTCTCTTAGACTAGTTCATTACTAGTTCCGAAGTTAGCGAATATCGGGAAGCATCTCCCCTATAACTTGCCCTATCCAAACTTCCATTTTAACCTCCAAACCTTAGAGTCCAAACAAAAAAAACAATCAGCAGCATATATACAAGTAAACCACTTCAATATTACACAACACAAACTCCAAACAACTCGCTTAAAACTACGATACCAAAATAGGGGTTTTAATCTCTATTTCATAAAACCTTTAACCACACGAACTGGGGTGTCATGTGGCTGCAACCAGAAGCTTACAAAGTCATTTTTAGTCATGTTTCAGACCTTAAATACTACAAAATAACGCCCAACACAACACCACAATAACAACGACTCTAGCCAAACTTTAACCCGTTAAAATCGCATCAAACCAGCCCCTACATGACCAGCAACGTTCTTTAGTCATAACATGCATATTTTCATGTTCCAATCCATATTTATACCTTCAGAACATGTCCAAACCCTTACCAAAACGTGGGAGAAGAGAGCCAAGCCATACCTTGCTAGAACTTGCTAAAACTTGCCTCGGAAGTTCTCTTAACATGCTGAAAATTGATGGGCTGTTCGCGTCCCTTCCTCGCTGCTCCCAATAATAATTTTAATCTTTTAAACACCATCATGTATCCGTGGGATAAGTTAAATAATTAATTTACGGAATAAAAGTCGGAGGCTTACCTCAAATTGGCAAAATCCGTGGATGCCTTCTCTTCTTTCTCACGTTTTTTTCTCTTCTTTGTTGCTGATTTTTAGATGAAAATGACTTAATAGTCATCACAACGTGGAAGTGTGGGGTCCAACTCAAGTAGGTGAGTCACCTACTTAGTCCAAGTAGGTGCACCACCTACTTGTTTCACATAGGCGCGTTGTCTCCTTATTTTCCTTCCGTGGGTTCGTAATATCGTCTCACTTCAAGAGCCTATGTATTCCTTTCTACCTAAGTTTGATGTGTAATCAAGTAGCTTAAGTATGCAGGACATCCAAGTTGGTAGCTTATGTAAGTAAGTCGAGTCCCATGACTTGTTATTTTGACCTCCCAACTCGTTTCAAATCCTTATAACCCTATTTCCAATCTTCTCTCTTATGAAGTATCTCCTTCTACTTTACTTAGGATTATTTGATAGCGTTATAGATTATCCGACTCACATGACGACTTCTAAAAAACTTAAGATCCTTCTCAGAAACTTAAGAAGCTTAATAAGCATTCCAAGGTACAAAAGTACGGGATGTAACAATAACCATAGATAGGAGGGTGTGGAGGACCCATATTAGGATAGAATTCTAGTATATAGTCTTCTTATTTTTTCGTATTAGTAGGCACATTAGCGCACTATAATTTTTTGTGCTCTAACTTCTGTTATTATCTCACTATTACTTTCTGAACTTTGATTACTCTATTCTATCTATGTCACTTTCATTATTTGCGTTATTCGTTATTTGCTTTATCATATCGCTTTGAACTCCTTAGCCTTATTTGACTTCTTTTTATGCTTCTAATGAGCCGATGGTCTCCCGGAAACAATTGTCATATCTTGGTAGGAGTAAGGTCTGCGTACATTTTACCCTCCCTAGACCTCACGTTGTGGGATTTCACTAGGTTGTTGTTGTTGTTGTTGTTGTATTACTACTACTATTATTATTATTACTATTACTATTATTAGTATTACTATTATTAGTATTACTATTATTATTATTACTGTTGTTGTTGTTGTTACTACTATTATTACTATTATTATTACTACTACTACTATTATTATTATTACTATTATCATTATCGTTACTATTATCACTATTATTTTTTACTATTACTATTATTATTACTATTATTACTACAGAAGCTATAAGATTAGAATTTTGCAAGAGAAAGTAATTGCTTAAAAGACCCTACAATGATTAAAAAATATAAAATTGTATTATTACGACTACAATTATGTGACATGTGCAAAATAGATAAATATATTTATGTCTTTCAGGATTATTATTACTATGTTTATAATAGAGTAAAAAATACAGAAATATATCTCCATATGTTTTTCACTAAGATACCAGACCCTTGGGGTAAAAAATTAATAGATACTTATAATCCTGGTACAACTGATACATTAGGGAAAAGAATAACCCATTTAAAAAATAAACTAAGTACATGGTGTGCAGACGTCGTTCTAGCAAAAGCAACTAAAGGATTGAGAAAAAAAATAAGTTTATGTTGTGATAATCATAAAATGCCAACAATGATTGGGTGTGAAAGTCCCCACTATTACAAAAAGATTAAAAGAAAATATAAGAAAAAAAACTCTTTAAGAAGAAATATTTTAAAAAGAGAAAGGCTAGATATTACCAAAAAAGGATATAATAGATATAAAAAATAATTTTTCAAAAGAAATAAGAGAAAAAATCCAAATGAATGCAGATGTTATTACTGTAAAGAGATATGATACTATGCTAATAGAGGTTCAAAGAAATTTGCTAATAATAGCAAAAAGATAGAAATTGATGAGGATATTAAAGAAATGATAAAATCAGAAGAATTTATACAATTAAATAATTTTGAAGAAGTCGAGTCTGATGATACAATCTTCATATTAACAGTTACTGATTATTATTCCTCTTCAGAAGAAGATAGTTAGACTGAATAACGAAATAGAGACAGTCTAGGATATAATAAAAGAAATGATAGAGCAAGTTGGAGAATATAAACAAGATATACTTATTGATAAAAGAAAATTAAAAAAAATACAAAATGAAAAGTTTTCTTTAACTAACTAATTACTCAGGATTTAAAGTAAATATGCTTGAAAGATTAGGATTAAGAAAAAGAAAACATCATTTATTTTATGAATTAAATATCCAGGAAAGAGCTTTAGAAGTTTTTGTTACTTGTAATAAAGTAATGATACCATTACTATCTAAAAAGGATATTCAAGATAAATTTCAAAAAATAAAGACAGAAATTCGAAATACTCTCGGATTGATACATATAGGAGTAATTCAGATAATAATAAAATTCACATTCAGAGAAGGGTTAGATACCCCAATAAATTTAGCTATTATAGATAACAGGATAATAAACAGGGAAGAAGCTTGCTTAGTAATATTACGAGAAAATTTACAATACGAAAAGATTAAGTTTAATATATATCAAGAATTTCCTACCATCTTTTAGATAAAGACTTTGATAAAACTCTAAGCTTAATACAAAACTTTAAAAGAAAATATTTCTTCCACAAATACAATAGACCATATTCGATAACTTATGTAATCTCATATGCTATTTCAAATACACATCATTTAGATTGTTTTGCTATAAAAGATACAATAGTCCCTACTTATTCAAAGAAGTCAGTCAGATACAAATGCCTAGTATAGCACATATATAAGAAATAGAAGATACACCATTAAATTTAGATTTACAACCAAAACCTCTGTATAATCAACAATGTATAGCTACTCGATTGTCCTTTGATGAAACTGGAGTCACAAATCCTTCAGCATTAATAAGAAAAACACAATCCATAAGATTTATTGGATCCATCCTAGATGGAAGAAACGATGAAATAAAAAATTATAAGATAAAAGGAGAATATTTGAATGGTATATGGTTTATCCCCATTAATATCTTAATAGATACAGGTGTTAGTGGAAACTACATTAGCTATAGGCTTTGTAATAATCTACAACAATATAAATTAATAGATAAACACCAATTTACTAACTTTAATGGAGATATACATGAAATAGAAAACATGATAGAAACATTTATAAAGTTTGGAGATAATACGATACCTATAAGACTATTAGTAGAACTAGAAGGAAATAACGATACCTTGAAAATACTATTAGGAACCACGTTCTTGCATAGTATAAATCTGTATGATATACTTGACCAAGGCATCAAGATTGCATATAATAATAAGATAATTTTCCTATCAAAATGACAAGCCAATATAGTATTTATATACCTATTGAAATAACATATAAAGATTATAAAGAAGAATATTTTGCTTCTTATATAGACAATAGATCGAAAAAATATTGTTGTAAACCAGAAATATTTTCCAAAGGATACCATCAAAAATTGCCCATTACTAGGAGAAGAGATATATCAAATAATATCGTAACAATGTCTAACGGCATAGCTCAACCGATTATACTACTAGGACACTCTTTAATAAAATGTCCACCATTTTACTTTCATAACACAGGACAAGATGTGTTACTAGGAAATAACTTTTTTAAAAATGTTCCATAGTGTTTTATACAATAAAGTTCTATTTCAAATAAAATTTAATACCCCCTGTCAACACACGATTATTGTAAAACATTTTAAAACTGCTTATTCAAAAAGATTATCTCTCTAATTTAAACCCCGCACAACCCAACGTGGTGATATCTGATATCAAAGCAAACCAATTTTTTCAAAAAGCATTCCTTTGCTACAATATGATACAGATTGGGATAATCCTTAGATAATAAATCAACAAATAGACAGCCTACTAGAATATCAGATTACCTTCAATAAATTAGAAGAAAGCTTGGATATGATTAAAAAAATTAGAACAATGCTTTTCCAAAAATCCTTTAGAATTTTGGAACAAAAATAAGATAGAAGCCAAGTTATAAATAAAAGACAAAGTGTCACGACCCAAAATGGGACATGAGTGGCACCCAAACTTAACCTTCTAGGTGGGAGAACCAATGATACAAGTCTAACTTATATTAGTTGTTCAACTTATGAAATTCGATAATAATGCGGAAGCCCAACTTACGGAAGTAAGAAATAACAATCCACTAGAGTCTATTACATATAATTTCCAAAATCTAAAAGTTATCACCTCAAGGATATCTAATTCTAAAATACTAAGTCTGAAAATATCAAACACCAGAATAAATAAATAACTTAATGCATCCAAAAACTAAGGACATCATGCCATGCCCGAGAGAATTCAACACAATCTAGAGGGAATAGCTCACCTTAGAACCTGATGTGCTGGATATTGGCTAAAGCTAAGGTCGAGTCGAAGTCGATGGAACACTCGCCGCACTTCACAAAATAAAATAAAGAAAAATACAAGTAGGGGTCAGTACAGGACAACATGTACTGAGTAGATATCATTGGCCGACTCAAAATAGAAATCCATATGCATAAAGTAATAGCAAAAAATCAACCATAACACTTAACAGGTGTCAACCGATGGACAATTACATAGCCAGTCAACAATATCAAGATCACACATGAGGACTTAGGCCTCCACATCATGCTTCTTTTGGGAAATGAGTTATTTGAGATTGGATAGTATTAAGTCATTTTAATACAGTTTTTTTAATATTACCGTATCGGAATGTGACACCCGATCTATCACGAACCAAACCCATAGGCCGTGATTAGTGTCCAAACTAGACACTCGCGTACACCCCTCTTAACTATAATCAAACCACGCATAATTAAGAATTTAAGGAAATAGAATGTTATCTCAAAACTGTCACATATTCATGTATTAGCACAACCTGTCTCTTCAGGAATCATAAGATAATGAGGCTATCATAGCGTGTGGGGTCATCCCGTTATATACGTATATGCAAACCGACAAGGCTTCTACTATGAAAGGGAACGTCCCAAAACATAAGTCATACTAGCCCCGTTGAACATCATCTATATACAACCCACACATATGTGTACAGACTTCTAAGAGTACCAACAATATCATATGGCGGGATAGGTCCCCGTCGTACCCCTGAATAAACATATGTACACATCAAAAAGGGGTTTATACCACAAGTCTAGGCTCTGACACAAAGGAGCACCCCAAAATAGCTAAGTAGGAATCCTAGGCTGGCGGATCACCAAAGCTAGTACCTATACTTACGGGTATAAAATGCAGCCCCCCAAGGAAGAGGGTCAGTACAAGATATGTATCGAGTATGTAAACCATGAAATACAATAGGAAAGATCATAACTGAAGTAGAGAGTCCAGGAGATAAGTATAATAATCAAGAGCTCACTGTACCGTACCTTATGAAACAAATCATGCATATCATTATCATATACCGTACCCGGCCCATTATGGGACTTAGTGCCATGATAGTATCATCATATATATATACCGTACCCGACTCTATACTAAGGGACTCGGTGAATAAAATCATGTACACGTATACCATACCCAGACCATAGTGGGACTCGGTGCCATAACCATATCATTGCATCATTATATCATTCTATAGCGTACCCGGTCCTCTAGTGAGGAACTCAGTGGATAATATAGTAAATTACATGTGATAATATACCCGGCCCAAGACTCGGTGAAATATGTATTAACGGTATGCACGAGTAGAATATCATAAACAACCATATACAATTAGATTATCATACGAGACCCAATAGAATAATCATAATGAATTATTATTTGAAGATCAGAATATTAATCGTCTCAAGTACCCTCTGAATGTCATTAGGGACCGTATCAAATGGAGCCTCAAAAATCATAGACATGTATCAAGATAATGCTAAACAGCTTATGGAATCAGAGATATTTGCCATCGTAGAGTCCTTAGGAATATGAGCTTATACATCCATTTACTATTCAACATATGGAAGGCTCGAGGGCAATAGCTCAACTACTTTAAGAGTTTTACCGTCAAGAAGTGAATAAGAGTCATGAATCATAGAGCTTATGAATGGAATTACCCCCAAAGTTCATATCACACATCACTTATATCTATGACATGCCAGAAAAAAAGAGGGATAGCTTTACATACCTTTAGCACTTATTCGCAACACGACATGTATACACTGCCTGAAGTTTCTCCACCTATATTAAGACGTCAAGAACTATGCTTAAGTTACGTTAAGGTCCAAAACATATTCTAATGTTAGTAACTCCTTTCTAGAAAATTAGGCGACATTTTCCTTATATTCAAATCAACTTCGTAAGAACTAAGCCAACATTAATACCCACACATTCATGTACTATATCATATCGAGGCTATTCAATACAAGACTTAAAAATAAGCCAGACAGCCTGCATGTTATGCCGAATCAGACCACACATAACATTTAATCATAACCCTTTAAAACAATAGTTTGGCCAACATAAAACACAGCATGTAACTTTAGCTATTATTAATCTTTCGAGCTCAACAAGAATAACAACATACCAAAACAGTCCCCCATATGGCCCAAATGGAAAGTTAACATTAACATATGCAATTCCGTTTACTTTTAACACATAATCCATAACCATAATAGAAAAACAACAATCAACCCAATTTAGTTTACATAATTTTGATTCTGCCTGAAAGTCTTACGAAAACCTATGAATATACCAAGCAAACCACATATGCTTCTCATATGTTGTCTCATACCATATTTTCATCCAAATTTATGACTTATACCAGCCCACATGCGACCATAACATCATTCATTCAGATGCAAGAAAACCAGGTTAATATCACCATAAGTTCTGCAATAGAACACAAAATGAATTCAACCTCAACTTTAACCATTTAATTCCTTAACTCACATCACATAATTCATGATAACAACAACCGAAATACTACTTAAAATTAATTCATCAATTTCAACTACAACAGCCCCCTTATATAGTTCAACAACACTTTAACATCAACCTTCATAACTTCATGGATTCAATTTATATTTACACATTTACAATACATCTAAACCCTTAAGAATGTGTAAAAAGATGATTAGATCTTACCTTCACAATTCAATTAACTCGATTTACTGCTCCTCGGATCACCCCACATTGTTGTAGACTTTTTAAGGGTGGGATTACCTTGTAAAGATTAGTTTTGGATCACTAATTAGGGCGGCAAGTTCAGCTAACCATGGCTGAAGTTCCAAGTCTCTTTATCTCTCTATTTTTCTGTAAGTTAGGAAAAATAAGAATGAGCTAAAAATGAGCTCTTAGTCATTATTTTAGGCTTATATACACAGCCCTTGAGAGTGACATGTGTCCAACCCCTAAGGGTGACATATTTTCAGCCCCTACACGTGTCCATCTCCCAAGGGTAGCACGTGTCCATCCCATCCATGCTCCAACCAGCTGCTACCTCGTGTCTTGGAGGGGTCTACTTAGTAGGTGCATCACCTACTTGTCCTTTTTATAAAATACAGCCCATTCATTCTAAGTAGGTGCATCACCTACTAACTCTTTTGCATAGGTTCGTAATCTAGTCTTACCTTAATAACCTGTGTGATCCTTGCTACATAAGATCGATATGTACTCAAGTAGCTTAGTTATATAAAACATCCAAACCGTAGCTTAAGCAAGTAGGTCTATTACCACGACTCATTATTTGGCCTCCAACTCCTTTCAAATCCTTCCAAACCTATTTCCAACCATCACTACTCATATAGAACTAGTCTATGCAAAATATGGGGCATTACATCCTCCCCTCCTTCTAATTATTTGGTGATATCATGGATAATATGGATCACATGACAACTTTAGAGAAGCTAAAAAAAATGTTCCAATGTACAAAAGTGTAGGGTATAACATCCTTCCCCCTTTAGAACATTCATCCTCGAATGTTAAATAAAACCCTTCCTAAGATCTTATATAGGTTTTAGGGAAATCTCTTTTATTGCTACAACATATAGTTTCACCTATCAATCGATGTAATAATTTTAGGAGTTTAGATTACCTGTAGACATAGGGAACAAGTACGGATATTTATTTTTTATCTCTTCTTTGGCTTTCTAGGTTATCTCTTCCTGATTATTATTTTGCCACAATACCTTGATGGAAGCCACGTCCTTAGTTCGCAATCTTCTGATCTGCCGATCCAAGATGGCGATAGGTTTCTCCTTGTAAGATAACTTCACTGTTACCTAGACATCATCTACAGGAAATATTTTGGATGGGTCGCCTATACATTTGCGGAGCATTGACATGTGAAAAACTGGATGTACTACTTCCAAATCAGATGGTAGGTCGAACTCATAGGTAACCTTGCCTACCTTACAGATGATCTGATAAGGGCCAATGTACCTCTAGCTAAGTTTCCCTTTTTTGTTGAATCTCATTACACCTTTCATCAGTGACACCTTCAAAAGCACCCAATCCCCAACTTCAAACTCTAAGTATCGACATCGGTTATCTGTGTATGACTTATGTCGACTCTGGGCTGCTAATAGTTTTTCCTGAATGAACTTTACTTTATCAATAGCTTACTTAATCATGTCTGGTCCTACTAGTTTAGTCTCACCAACCTCAAACCAACCAATAGGTGATCTGCACTTTCTTCCATACAAATCTTCATATGGTACCATCTAATGCTAGAATGATAGGTATTATTACAGGCAAACTAAATAAGTGGTAAATGATCATCCTAGCTACCTCTAAAGTCAATAATACAGGCCCACAATATATCTTCTAGCATCTGAATAGTACGCTCGGCCTGTCCATCAGTCTGAGGGTGAAATGTTGTACTAAGATTCACCTATGTTCCCAATCCCTTCTTGAATGACCTCTAGAAGTTAGTTGTAAATTGAGCTCCTCTGTCTGAGATAATAGATGTGGGAACCCCGTGGAGTCTTACTATTTACTTGATATATATCCTCGCATAGTCCTCAGCTAAATATGTAGTCCTGATTGGAAGAAAATGGGCTGATTTTTTTAGCCTATCTACAATAACCCATATGGAATCATACTTCCGTAGAGTTCGAGGTAATCCTCTAATAAAATCCATATTAAGTTCTTTCCATTTCCAAGTTGGGATTTCCATCTCCTATAATAGTCCACATGATTCTGATGCTTAATTTTGACCTGTTGGCAATTCGGGCACTAGACTACGAACTCTGCTATGTCCTTCTTCATGCGATCCCACCAATATAAATATTTGAGGTCATGATACATCTTTGTTGACCCTGGTTGAACAGAATAGCAGGCATAGTGTTCCTTTTCTATAACCTATTATCGTAGCCCTGTAATATCTAGTACACATAACCTGCCCCTATACCTCAGCACTCCATCAGGTGTCACCTCGAATGAGATCTTTTTCTTTTAAAAGGTTACATCTATGTACTGTGCCAAAACAAGGTCCTCGTATTGGTGTTGCTTTACTTCTCCTATGATAGAGGATTCAACAATTCCTCAAATAGAAACTCTATTATCATCAGAACCAACCAAATGGATTCCAAGGTTAGCTAACTGGCAAATCTCACAGACTATCTCCTTCCGTTCTAGCTGTAAATCTGCCAAGCTACCTATCGATTTATGGCAGAGTGTATTTGCTACGACATTTGCTTTCCCTGGGTGGTATAGGATGTCATCATCATAATCTTTTAGCAACTCTAGCTACCTTCTTTGCCGTAAATTCAGCTCCTTTTTCTTAAAGATGTATTGGAGACTTTTGTGGTCCGTGTAGATATCAACATGCATGCCATATAGATAATGTCTCCATTTTTTCAAAGAATGAATTACTTCTGCTAACTCCAAATCATGAGTAGGATACTTTCTTTCGTGCTCCTTAAGCTGTCGGGAGGCATAGGCTATGTGTCACGACCCAACCCTATAGGCCGCGATTAGGTTCCAACCTGGACCCCCGTTTATGTATCTATCAACTATAGTTAAGTTAAGCTATGTAGAATGTGATACCTCTCACAAAAACCCCAATAGGTCAGTACTTTTTCATATACATGCAGCCGACAAGGCTGCCGTAACATAAAAACATTTACAGCATGACATATAGGCACAATTGAAATGACTTCTAAACAACCCACACACACATGTCTACAGACCTCTAAGAATAGTAATGGTAACATATGGTGGGATAGGGCCCCCGCCGTACCCCTGAACAAATAAATATATATATAGGAGGACTAGTACCCAAAAAGCTAAGCTCCGGCTGAGTAGAAATACTTCCAACATAGTGGAGCACTTCCAACATGGCTGAGTAGAAATACTAAGCTGGCATATTTCCAAAATGAACATCTGTACCTATAGGCATGAAATGCATCCCCCCGAAGAATGGAGGGTCCGTATGATATATGTACTGAGTATATAAAGCATAACATAACATAACTGAGATAAGAACTGAAATATGGATACAGGAAATAGGTATAACATTTAATGATTCACTGTACTTGCATCTTATAAAATGAGGGCATGTATATCATTATCACTTACCACTCCCAGCCCGCTGTGGGACTCGATGTTACCATATCATCATACATGACATCATACCATCGTATATGACATCATCTCATACATGACAAATACATTATTATATTTTTATATGCATGCCTATCTATCGTATCTATCCCTTTAGTGAGGGACTCAGTGAAGAGTAGTGTACATATCATACCATACTCGGCCCTCTAGTGAGGGACCCGATATCATCATTTTATCATATCATCATATATCATGCCTGCCTGGCTCTTCATGGGATGCGGTCATGCCCGACCCTTTATGGGACATAGTGAATAATCATTTCATCATATATCATGCCTGCCCGGCCCTTCATGGGATGCGGTCGTGTCCGTCCCTTTATGGGATGCGGTGAATAATTATTTCATCATATATCATGCCTGCCCGGCCCTTCATGGGATGCGGTGAAAGATGTACTAACAGCATACACAAGCAGAGTAGTGAGAAATCATACAAAATTTAAATCATTATCTGAGACTCAATGAAGTCATCAAGTGAACCGTCACTTGAAATATAGGGTAGGAATCACCTACAATTGGATCATCCGCTGATACTTCATAACACAATCGTAATGAGCTATCATTTGAGGATTAGAATAGTAGTCATCTCAAGTATCCTCTAAATTCCCTTGGAGCCATATCAAATGGAGTTTCAAGAATCATAGACATTTATTAAGACAATGCCACCTAACTCATATAACCAAAGACACAACTTATGCAATTAGAAACATAACTCATGCAATCAGAGACATAACTTATGCAATCGGAAACATTTATCACTGTAGAGCCTTTAGAAAGAGGAGCTGGTATCTTCACTTATTATTCATTATATAGAAGGCTCAAGAATAGTAGCTTAATTACTTTCAGACCTGTAATATTCAACAGTGAGTACAGGTCACGAGTTATACCCAAAACTTATAAATGGAGTCACCTCCAAATCCATGTCCTATATTACCTATTGTCCAGTGTTTGTACAAGTAGGAAAATACAAGCTTTACATGTACTACTTTTCATCACATGGAAGACTTGAAAGGTAATGACTCAACTTATTATAGGAGTTCTAATCAGTAAGAAGTGAACAAGAGTCTTAAATCATACTCAGAGCTTCAAGAATGGAATAACTCCCAATTTCACATACATAATACTTACATCTAAGACATGCCAAAAGAGAAGAAAGGGTAGCTTCACATACACTACTTTTCAACACGTAGAAGCCTTGAAAGGAAATACTCAATTCTTGCAAGGATTCCAATATCAAGCAGTGGATAGGGATTAAGAGGCATACTTGGAGTTCTCAGAATGGAATTATCCCCGCATTTCATATACAACCCACTTACGTCTAAGACATGCCAAAAGAGAAAAAAGATAGCTTTACAAATCTGTTATGGGTTAATCGTATTCAAACTCACTTCGCTACTCCTTTAACCTATTTAATACAAAAGTAATACTAAGGTTAGTGACCTTGGACTTTCCATATTGTAATTCTACCACCAATTACCCATAGGAAATAATTCCTTATTCGCCTTTCTCGACTAGTCTCGACTAGACTATTAGTTAGTTAGAAGTTAACGGAATTTGGGCAGCATTTTCCCTATAACTTGCCCTATCTGAACTTCCAATTATACCTTTGATTAGTACATACATATCACAATAACAACCAGCATCCAATACATAATTATACCACTTCAACATTACACAAAACAAGTCCTAAATAGCTCGCTCAAAACTACAACTCCAAAATATGGTTTTCAATCTTTATTTCGAAAAATCTTAACCACACAAAATGAGGTATCATGTGGATGAAACAAGCAGCACTTATACCCATATTCATACATGTTTCCATCCGTGCAACACTACAAAACAACTCCCAATACAACACCACAATAACAACGACACTAGCCAAACTTTCACCCATTAGAATATTGTCAAAACAACCCCTATACAACCTGCAACCTTTTTTAGAAGTAACGTACACATTTTCATGTCTCCAAATCATATTTACACATCCATAACATGCTTAAACCTTTACTAAAACATGGGAGAGGAAATCAAGCCATACCTTAACAAATGAGCTTCCGAAGCTTGCCGAAAGTTGATGAACTTGTCATTGGATCTCCTTGCTTCTCCAACTATTAATTTACTCCATTAAATACCTTCACTTATTTGAGAAATACCTTAGATAATTAATTCATGGATCGAAAACTCGTGGGCTTACCTTGGCAGCCATGGTCGTAGCTCTTTTCCTCTCTTTCTCTAGTTTTCTTAAACTTTCTCTAAGTTCCCTTTCAATTTTTCTAAGTGTATAAGCTGAAGTATAAGATGAAGAATGAGATGAATTAGTTATCAAATATATATATATATATATATATATATCTTCCCTTAGAAGTGACATGTGGTATCCCCTAGGGGATATATATATATATATATATATATATATATATATATATATATCTTCCCTTAGAAGTGACATGTGGTAGCCCCTAGGGGTGACATGTGTCCAGCCCCTAGGGCTCCACCTCACTTCATGCATCCACCCACATGCTCCCACATGGAATGGTGGGGTCCACCTCAAGTAGGTGTGTTACCTACTTACCCTAAGTAGGTGCATCACCTGCTTCCACGTGTCTTTACCACATGTTGCCACGTGTCCAAGTAGGTACATCACCTACTTACTCTTTTTTTGTGGGTTCATAATCCCGTCTCATTTTAAGAACCTATGTAATCCTTTCTACGTAGGTTTTTTATTTACTCAAGTATATTAAGTATGTAAAACATCCAATTCGGTAGCCTACGCAAGTAAGTTGAGTCCTACGACATTTTATTTGGCCTCCAACTCCTTTCAAATTCTTATAACTCTTTTTCTAACCTTCCCTATTATGAGGCATCACATCCTTCCTTCCTTAGAGTCATTTGATAAGGTTATAGATAATATGGATCACATGGAAACTTTTAAGAAGCTTAAGGAAATATTCAGAAGTACGAAAGTACGGGCATAACATCCTTTCCCCATTTAGAACATTCTTCCTCGAATGTTAATTAGTCTCATAAGGTCTTACGAGGACTCCAGGAGGTATCTATAATGGTTGTCATCCATAGGCCTCTTTTTCATCAACCAAATCAATTTAGGAGTTTAGATCACATGTAGACATAGGGAGCAGGTACAAATATTTCTTTTTCATCTCTTCTTTGGCTTCCCAGGTCATTTCTTCTTTATTCTTATCTCATCACAAGAGTTTGACCAAAGCCACATCCTTAGTTTGCAACCTTCTAATTTACCAACCCAAGAAGGTGATAGGTTGCTCCTTGTAGGATAACTCCTCTATAACGTTGATCTCATCCATGGGAAATACTCTGGAAGGGTCGTTTATATATTTGTAGAGCATTGAATTGTGAAAAATTGGATATATTGCTTCCAAATTGGATAGTAGGTCTAACTTATAAGTAGTTCTGCCTATCCTACAATTGATTTGGTAAGGGACAATATATCTCAGGCCAATTTTCCCTTTCTTGTCCAATTTCATCACACCTTTCATCGGTGATGCTTTCAAGAACTCCCAATTTCTAACTTCCAACTCTACATGTCAACGTTTGTTATCTGTGTATGACTATTGTCAACTCTGGACCGTTAATAGTTTTTCCTGAATAAGCTTCACTTTATCAATAACTTTCTGGATCACATCTAGGCCTGTCCATTAATCAAAGGGAGAAATGCCATACTAAGATTCACCTGTGTTCCCAATCCCTTCTGGAATGATCTCTAGCGGTTAATTGTAAATTGAACTCCCCTGTCTAAGATAATAAATATGGGAACTTCGTGAAGTCTTTCTATTTCCTTGTTATATAACCTCACATACTCCTCAGCTGAATATGTCTTCCTAACTGGAAGAGAATGGGCTGATCCTGGTAGCCCATCTACCATAACCCATATGAACTCATACTTCCGTAGAATGCGAGGCAAGCCTGTACTATAATCCATATTAACCGCTTTCCATTTCTGAGTCAGGGTTTCCATCTCATGTAATAGGATATCAGGCTCCTGATGCTTGATTTTGTTTAAGCTATTGCACCATTTCTCCTAATCCAATTTGTAACGCTCTGGCGTGTTCTATGCACTTTTACTCAGATCTTCTTTCTAGTTCTCTTACACCACATCACATTGAAATTACTGACTTCTTATTATTTTTATCAAGTAATCACTTGATCTCACCCTTAGCATACTAGTATTCGTAGGTTGCATAACTCTTCTCACACACTTTGTACAAAGTGTGTTCAATTCTATTCATAACCTTTCCTTCTCTTGACTTATTCTGCTCCATATATTTCATTGTACTGACACACAGTTGTAGTTTCTTTTTGTCACACTTGTTTTGCTTCCTTTACGTACTATTAAAGTCCCCTCACATTCTACCATAGGAGAGATTTCTCATCTTTTCTTCTTGGCTATATGTATGTCACAATATTAGTAGCCAATAACTCCATTGCCGACATCTTGACCTTTAGTAAGGTATAGACTTGCTATCCTTCAAACTACCTTTAAGTTACTCAGTGTTATTCTTTTATCGTATTCATCTCTTTTATATGCACCGATTCTATGATGTCATATCATTCGAGGTCTTTACTAATAATTTCCCAGTATTTTCTAAGATATCATCTTGGCTTCTATCAGTTTATTGCTGGCTTTTAGATCTTGTTAGCTCATGCTAGTATGGGGTCTCACTTGAAGTTTAAGTATTCACATTAACACGTTGTAATGTCAGTTGATTTCATCTCACGCTTGTATTTCTCATATCCACTTCCCCCTTTAGGTGTATCCTTGACATTGTCTATTTATTTTCAACTTTTTAGATGCATATGAGTCTTTTCCAACATATTTAGTATACCGCACCATATCCATATCTACCTTTATATAACCTATACTTTAGGTTATCCATGTATGAAACATTAATACAATCAGGAGGTGCTTCAAATTCTTGATATATTGTATAAAATCTCATTTGATGGTTGGTACTCGAGTAATGTAATTGATGTAGAAATTTATCCAAAGCTACATTCTATGTACTCTAGTCAATAATTTTTTAATACTTGTAGTCGCTTCAATCCTACTTAGGTAGCCCTTATATTTCAACAATTAGTGTCCCAAAATTTTCTTGAAGTAATATTTTTGTCCCAACCTATATCATCTTTTTCTTTTGAGGGATGCATGTTGCACCACTTGTTCCTCAAGTCTACTATCTTTGTCCCTTAAGTATTTTCCTATTTTTGAGGTGATATTATGTGCATGTAATACCCTTTTATGCCTCATGCCTTTCTACCTTTATTGTGTATCCAACACAGGCTCCTAACTTGCTAAACAACATGCCACGTTTGCCTCAATAATGGTTTTACCTTGTCACCACGTCGTCGTACTATGCCTTTAAGTTCATAACTATACATTCTCCTTCCGTTCCATACTCGTATTCAATTAATTACATCTATCTTGCGTGCTCCCATTAAAAAATTCCCTTGTCATTTCCTAGCACCCATTTTACCTCATTGCTCATCTTTCTATAACTTGGTCTTTCGTAGTTTTATCACTTTTAGCATTCGTATCTTTGGCTATGCATGTCATGTCTTATTGCTACACTATCATTTCGCTTCTTTTCTTATATGTTCTATAGTTTGCTTTTCCGTTTCACACTTACCTTTATAGTTTTATCACACAGACCACATCCTATGTTTAACTCCTTTCCCACTAGGATTTACTTATTTTCATAATGATCCTCGTTATATTCACATCATACTCTGTTCGTATTCAGTCCCATAGTATAACACTTCTTAACCTTCTTCGCAATTCTTACTATGTTTTATTTACCCTCTGTGGAGTAGGAGTGCTCAACCCTTCACCCCTTCTGATCAATTTTATCCTTAATAGCTCACAAATTTATATTTTCCTTCAATATGAGCTTTTTTTAGGGCAATATGTGGTTGGGACGTATTCTAATCTGTTCAAATGAATTCTAAACTTTACTACTCATATAGGCTTTTTTTTTCTATTTTTGGGAAAATTTGGGTAGAGTTTCCTCTGTATTTCTTACTATCTCAACACCTGCACGCAAAAAATGCCAACAATGCCTTACAGGGCCAACATATATATTCATATCATGTCATATCGTAGCCACATAGGGCGCCCAATATCAAAAACAGTATAAAATAATGGACTTACCTCATATGTCCAACTCAAACCGCACCTGTTACACTGCCCTGTCTAATTTTCCTTTCTATTTTTAACTTTACATGTCAATGGTACTTCAATACCTCAACTGACATATATCTTTCATACCTTTGCTTACCTGCGTGCTTTGTAACTTCCAATATCGTCAGTCACCTTCTTCTATCGATGTTGTCCTTAAGAATAGGAGCCTATACATCCAATTATTATTTCACGTATAGCAGTCTTGAGGGTGAGGTATGATGACTATATACATCCACCGAGCAATTTCTATATATTTGCTTTACTATAATAGAGTCTCCTACTGGTGTGGCTACCTGATATGGTTCTATTAACTTGGTTTTTTTACAATCCTACAAGCAACAAAGGGAGATATATATGATAAGGTGGAGCCTGGATATATCAATGCATATACGTCCCGAGAGAAAATTGATAATATACTTGTAATCATGTTTGGTGACGCCTCCTGGTCTTGTCTAATAGCCAAGGAATATATGCTATTCAAAGGGCCGCTAGAACTTGAAGATCCACCATGGCCTCTACTACGGCCTGTTGGTGTCTGAATACCCTACCCCATAGGGGGCATAGCCATAGAAGAAGATGAACCAGCAACTGACCCAGTAGGCTGAACTGCACCTCCTGTACTGCCCTCAAATAGACAATCCCTCATAATATGTCCTTGACATCCGCAAGTAAAACAAGCACTTATAATAAAATGGAACTCCCCAAAATAAGGGCTACCACAACGAGAACACCGAAGCAAAGGTGGCCTTGACTAGCACAAACCCCTGCTCATTTATGAACCCAAAATCCTGAAGCTCTGACCGGCTCCTGAATATACTGTGCTATTGAATCTCCTACCTGTGAATTGTGGGGGTGCACTCCGGGTTGGTTGAAAAGGATATCTATTATACTGCTGAGGGTGCCTGTGTCATGACCTAACCTCGTAGGCCACGACTAGGGTCCGACTTGGACCCCCATATGGGACTCGGAGGAAAATGGGTTACAGGGTGCTCGAATAGAGTAGTGAGAAACTATATGCAACTAAGTCATCATTTCAGACTAAATAAAATAGTCAAGTGAATCGTCACCTGAAGATCAGAGTAGTAATCGTCTTAAGTATCTTCTAAACATCATTACAGAGCATATCAACTGGAGTTTTAGGAATCATAGACGCGTATCGAGACAAGGTTAAACAGCTTATGGAAGTAGAGATATTTGTCGTCGCAGAGACTTTAGGAATAGGAGATGACACATTCAAGTATTATACAGCAGATAGGAGACTCGAGGGTAGTTCAACTATTTTAATAATTCTAACACCAAGTAGTAAATAAAAATCACAAGTTATACTAGGAGCTTATTATCACGACCCAACCTCATAGGCCGTGATGGGTGCCTGAACTGAACACCCCTGTCTACCCTGGCCAACTATAGATAGTCAGTCCCCTGGTTATACTCAAAATACATCAACATATAAGAAAGTTTATAAGCCGACAAGGTTATTGTAACATATGGGGTTGTCCTATAACACATATAAATGCGGACCGATAAGCCCGCCAAAATGCCGGGAACGCCCTAAATCATAAGTCATATCAGTACAACCGTACATACCCGTACATACAGCTCATAGACTACTTAGGAACAACTCATATACAACTTAGATAAAGTTCATATACAACGTATATACAACTTATATACACATACGCTCTACACATATACAACCCATATTTGTATCCACATACCTCTAAGATTCAGAATAATAGTAACATAAGATGGGACAGGGCCCTTGCCGTACCCGTGAATGAACTAATATATACATCAGAACTTAGTACCCAAAGTTTAGCTCAAGCACAATGGAGCGCTCTTAGACCGCTGAGTAGGACTTATACGCTAGCGGATCCTCAACCTGTGTACCTGTACCTACGGGCATGAAATGCAGCCCCCCCTCCGAAGAAAGGGGGGTCAGTATGACATATGTACTGAGTATGTAAAGTATAACATAATATAACTGGAGGTATATCTGCAATAGAGAAACAAGAGAACAATTTATCAAGTCAGAATCATATACCTGTATTTCGTAAATTATAAAGACATGCATGCTCAGATTTTCAATATAGCCGGCCCCATCAGGGGTCCGGTGAATCATATATGTAGTATCAGTATCAGGCCCCGTGCCATTGCCACCTTATTACAACACATCATCATCATATATATACATACGTACCCGGCCCTCTAGTGAAGGGCTCGGTGGACAATGCAGTGAATTGCACGAATCTGATAACCGGCCCGAGACTCGGAGAAGAAGTGTTATAGTATACACGAGTAGAGTAGTGAGCAACCAAACACAGTTTAAATCATTATCCGAGACTCAACTGTATAAGAGGACTAAGTTATTGTCTAAGAATCCGAGTAACAGTATAGTCATTCTAGCTGCCCTCTAAGTGCCATTAGGGGCTACATTAATTACATCTCAAGGTTCCTAGACATATACCAAAGTAGGACTATTCACCTAAGAACTCCAGAATATGAGTCTTCGAATAATTTTATGACTAGGAGTCTGTATATTCATTAAGTCCTCAGTGTATAAAAGATTCAAGGAAATTAGCTTAACTATCATACACGATTTAACATTCAGAATTGAATAAGTAGCATTCAAAAATGGAATTACTTTAGGCGTTATATCACTGCTTACTTACCTCTACGACATGCCAAAAGAAGAGAAGGGACAGGCTTCACATACCTCTTATGGACTTCCCTTAGTCCTGTTTATGTCGTCGTCCTCGAAACCTATTTAACATGGAGATAAGGAGAGTATTAACAACCATAGATTTTTCAGCAACTTAGGCTACCCACTGGTATTCATAGCATTCATCCCCTCGCTTGCCTTCTCGACTAGTTCCTTAACTAGTTAAGACGTTAATGGAAATCGGACAACACCTCCCCTATAATGTGCCCTATCCGAATTCCCAACCATGTCCTTAGAACCTGCATCCAACCAACAATACAACCATCAGACCATACATATACATATTACGACAACATTACACAATATAAACCCCCAACAATTCACTCGAAACTAAGATACCAAAACTAGAGTGTTTAATCTTTCTGTCGTGAATTCTTTAATTGCAAAGCGTAGGTTCATGTGGATTAAACCAGAAGATCCACCACCTCATTTAGATAAACTTTATACACTGCAATACGCCACATCACAACCAGCAGCAGCCCCCACGCGCACAACACCTTATTTCGACAACAATTTAACTATAGCGATTCCAAATTCATTTATTTCGAACACCAAACTTTTCAAACCTTTTACCAAACTTCCAGAATATACTAATATGTGTAATACACCCTAAATTAACCTCATAAACTTAAAATTAAAGTGGAAGAACTTATCTTTCCCGAAATTGGCTAGAACTCGCCGAAATCGCGCCTCGGAATTTGTTTTAGCGCGCTGAATCGTTGTGGTAGCTTGCTGTCCATTTTTTGGCTGCACTGAACTCTAATTTTATACTACTAATACTTCCATATCATCGTGGTATATGCTATATAATTAATTTACAGAACAAAAACGGGACTTACCTATTTTTTTCTCCCAAAGCCGCCGCAATTTTCTCCTTAGCTCTAGGGTTTGTTCACATTGCTTTTGCTAGAAATTGTGAATGAAATCTGAAGTTTAGGATACATATACATACATATATGTGGCTGTAGGGTGTAACATGTGTCATCCCCAAGAGGTGATACGTGTCCTGCCCCTATTGGGCCACCGCATCTACATGTTGAAGGAGGGGCTGCCACGTGGCAGAGGGCCCCACCTCCCCCAAGCAGGTGGTTCACCTACTTGAACCCAAGTAGGTGGGTCACCTGATTGCTTAGGTGCTTCCACGTGTCACTCTCCCATTGGCTGCCCCGCACATTTTTTTTTCCTCCTCGCGGGTTCGTAATCTCGTTCATAATCTCATCTCACTTTAAGAGCCTATGAAACCCTTGATACGTAAGCTTGGTATGTAATCAAGTAACTCACGTATTTAAGACTTCTAAATCAGTAGTTTACATAGATAAGACGAGTCCTACGACTCGTTACTTGGCCTCCAACTCCTTTCGACTTCTCTTGACCCTATTTCCAATCTTCCCTACCATGGGGTGTCACATTCTCCTTTCTTAGAGTTGTTCAATAGGGTCGTAACTTAAGTGGCTCACATACTAGCTTCTAAGTAACTTAAGGAACCTTCCAAGTTCAAAGATGTGGGGTGTAACATCCTTCCCCCCTTTAGAACATTCGTCCCCGAATGTTAAATGCAACTTCCTTTAAGACCTTATATAAATTATAGAGGGGTTCCTTTCCTTTATGCTATCACATATATTTCCATCTATATAATTAACATACGAGTGCTCAAGAGTTGGAGTTACCTATAGATATCGGGAATAGGTATGGATACATGTGCTTCATGTCCTCTTCGGTCTCCCAGGTCATTTCCTCCCGATTTCTATTCTGCCACAACACCTTACCCGAGACTACGCCCTTAGTTTGCAATCTCCTAATTTGCCAATCCCGGATGGCGACTGGCTGTTCTTCGTAGACTAGTTCTTCAGTGACGTGGATGTCATTCACCGAATGCACTCGGGATGGGTCACCTACACATATGTGAACCATTGATACATGGAAAACTGGATGTACTGCTTCTAGGTTTGCTGGTAAGTCTAATTCGTAGGCAACCATGCCTATTCAATGAAGGATCAAGTAAGTCCCAATATATCTCAGACTCAACTTTCTTTTCTTGTCGAACCTCATTACTCCTTTCATGGGAGATACTTTCAAAAATACCCATTTGCCTACTTGAAACTCCAATGGTCGACGTCTATTATTTGCGTATGACTTCTGTTAACTTTGGGCAGTTAATAATCACTCCCGAATAAGCTTTACCTTTTCCACTACTTGTTGGACTATATCTAGACCCATTAGTTGTGTTTTGCCAACATCGAACCAACTGATAAGTGACCTGCACTTTTTGCTGTATAAAGCCTCATACGGCTCCATCTGAATGCTGGAGTGATAACTGTTACTGTAGGCAAACTCAATAAGTGGTAAATGATCATCCCATCTACCTTTAAAGTCAATTATACAGGCTCGCAACATATCCTCTAGTATCTGAATAGTGCGCTTGGCCTGCCCATCAGTTTGGGGATGAAATGCTGTACTAAGGCTTACTTGCGTTCCTAAGCCTTCCTGGAATGACCGCCAAAAATAGGCTGTAAACTGGGCTCCCCTATCCAAAATAATAGATGTGGGAACTCCATGAAGTCGTACTATTTCCTTGACGTACAACTTCGCATAATCCTCGGCGGAGTATGTGGTCTTGACTAGGAGAAAGTGGGCTGATTTTGTCAGCCTATCCATAATAACCCATATAGAATCCTACTTCCAGGAAGTACGAGGTAATCCAGTAATGAAATCCATATTAATCACTTCCCATTTCCAGGTTGGAATCTCTATCTCTTGTAGTAGCCCACCCGGTTTTTGATATTCAACCTTAACTTACTGGCAATTCGGGCATTGGGCTACAAACTCGGCTATATCTTTCTTCATACCATCCCACCAATATAAATCCCTTAGGTCATGATACATCTTGGTTGACCCCAGATGAATGGAATAACGGGCATAATGTGCCTCTCCCAGTAATTGCTGCCGTAAACCTACAACTTCCGATATACAGACTCTGCCTCGATATCATAGTATCCCACCAGCCGTGAGTTCAAATAGAGTCTTTTCCTTTTGGAGAGTTCCATCTCTATACTGTGCTAGAACTAGGTCATAGTATTGATATCGTTTTACTTCCTCCATAATGGAGGATTCAGCAATTCCTCGAACAGAAACCCCGTCATCACCTGAATCAACTAAGCGGACTCCAAGGCTGGCAAGCTGGCAGATCTAATGGATCATCTCCTTCCGTTCCGGTTGTACCTCTGCCAAGCTACCCATTGACTTACGGCTGAGCGCATCCGCCACTATATTTGCCTTCTCTGGGTGGTATAAAATGTCGACATCATAGTCCTTCAGTAGTTCCAGCCACCTTCGTTCTACTTAAAGATATATTGGAGGCTTTTGTGGTCCATATAAATGTCAACATGTACACCATACAGGTAGTGTCTCCATATTTTTAAAGCATGGATCACCGCTGCCAATTCCAAATCATGCGTTGGGTATTTCTTTTCATGCTTTCTGAGCTGTCGGGAGGCGTAAGCTATAAATCTACCATGCTGCATTAGAACACACCCTAATCCAATACCGGAAGCATCACAATAGACCAAAAAGCCATCTAGTCCTTCTAGAAGAGTGAGGACAGGAGCTGTAGTCAATTTTTCTATTAACATTTGGAAGCTTCGTTCACAACCGTCAGTCCATTGGAACTTAGCCGCCTTTTGAGTTAGTATTGTTAAGGGCGCCAGAATAGAAGCAAACCTTTCCACAAACATCCTATAGTATCCTGCTAATCCCAAGAAGCTACGTACCTCTGTAGGGGTTTTAGGTCTTGGCCAAGCCTTTACGGCCTTAATTTTCTGCGTATCTACGCAAATACCATAAATCCCAATAATGTGTCCCAGAAAAGCCACTGAAGTTAACCAAAATTCACATTTAGAGAAATTAGCGTACAATTGCTGGCGTTGGAGTACTCCCAGTACCACACGCAAGTGATCCGCGTATTCCATCTTCGATCGTGAATATACCAGAATATCATCAATAAATACTATCACAAACAAATCTAAAAATGATTTGAACACTCGGTTCATTAGATCCATGAATGTCGTTGGAGCATTTATCAGCCCAAAGGACATCACTTTGAACTCTTAATGCCCATACCGGGTCCTGAATGCGGTCTTTGGTATATCTTTCTCCCTTACCCGCACCTGATGATAGCCTGACCACAGGTCTATCTTTGAAAAACATTAGGCACCCTACAACTGGTCAAACAATTCATCAATCCTGGGGAGGGGATATCTGTTCTTAACTGTTACCTTATTCAGCTACCTGTAGTCAATACATATTCGCAGCGATCCATCTTTCTTTTTCACAAACAATATGGGTGCTCCTTATTGTGATGTACTGGGCCTAATAAACCCTTTCTCCAGTAGGTCCCTTAACTTCTCCTTTAGCTCCTTTAATTCCACGGGTGCCATTCTATATGGGGGGATAGAAATAAGCTGAGTATCTGGTGGTACGTCTATAGTGAACTCTATTTCCCATTCTGGAGGGAGGCCTGGAAGTTCATCTAAAAACATATCTGGATATTTATTAACCCCGGGCACCGACTGAAGAGTTGGCACTTCAGCTTTCAGATCGTGTACGCGGACTAAATGATAAATGTACCCCTTGTTAATCATTTTTCTTGCCTTAAGGTATGAAATAAACCTACCCTTTGGTGACATTGTGTTTCCTAACCACTCGACAATTGGTCCGTCTGAGAACTGAAATCTAACCATTTTATTTTTACAGTCTACGTTAGCATGACAAGAAGCTAGCCAATCCATACCCATAATAACATCAAATTCCACCATATCTAACTCTATCAAATCAGTCAAGGTACAATGACTATACACATTTACCGGCTAAATGTCTATATACCTGCTTTACCATAATATAGTCCCCTACTAGCGTTGCAACCTCAAACGATTCTATTGACTCCAGCTTAATTCCGATTCTACTAGAAACAAAAGGAGATATATATGATAAAGTAGAACCTTGATCCATCAACGCATATACGTCCTGAGAAAAGATTGATAATATACCTGTGACCATATTCGGTGATGCTTCCTGGTCCTGCCTACTAGCTAAAGCATATATACGATTAGAAGGACTGCCAGAACTGGAAGCTCCACCATGGCCTCTACCACGGCCTGTTGGTATCTGCATTCCCCGCCCCATCAGGCGCATAGCCACAAAAGAAGACGAACCCACAACTGACCCAGTGGGCTGAGCCATACCACCTTGAGTACTTTTATATGGATATTCCCTCGCAATATGGCCTTGACGGCCATAATAAAAGCAAGCACATGTAGTCTAATGACATTCCCCAAAATGAGGCTTATTACAATGGGGACACTGGGGCATCAGGGGTCTTAACTATAGAGAACTCTGGTCCCCCTATATACCTGAAGCTCTAGAACCTTGTCCGGCCCCTGAATATCTAACGCTTTCAACTCGTCCACCAAGAAATTGTGGAGGTATGCTCTGAGCTGGCTAGGAGGGATATCTACCAAACTGCTAGAATCGCCCGCTGTAAAATTCCCCAAGATAACCAACTGACTTAGCCCTCTTAGACTGACTTCTATCAAACCCTCTGTCAGGCTGACACCTTCTATGTCGCTCTTCTACCCCTTTAGCATATGCTTGTACCCGAGCAATATCCATGCCTGGCTGAGAATCCATGGCCATACAACTATCAACCAAATAAAGATCCAAGCCCATAACGTATCGATGCACCTTATCTACCATATCAGCTACAATTGTAGGGGCATACCTTACCAATGAGTCAAACTCGAGGCTATAATCTCGAATACTTCTGCCGTTCTGCTTCAACTACAAGAATTTATCTACCCTAGATCATCTCATTTCAGGAGGTAGGAAGTGGTTAAGAAAGGCTTCTATAAATTAATCCCATTCAGCTGGAGGAGCACTGTCTCCCCTCGATAACTCCCAAGACTCGTGCCAGTTAGCGGCTATATTACGTAGCCGATAGGAGGCCAATTCAACTGACTCAGTTTCTGAAGCCCTAATGATTCGTAGTGTATGTTGCATTTGTTGACTAAGTTCTTGTGGGTCCTCGGTAGTCCTTGATCCATAAAATTCTGGAGGGTTACAAGCTAGGAAGTCACAAACCCTTAATCTATCTTGTCTGTTGGCATCATCTGGGCCACGCCTCCAGGCCTGTCTTGCCATTAGCCCAGTCAACAGCTGCACGACATCTCTCATAGCTCTATCCTCCACCCCTTTCTACGGGATGGGAGGCTCCTATACTGGAGGTTCATAATCTGTAGCTGCTGCTGCCCCAAGCTCCTCTAGAGGTGGTGGTGTAGTAGAGCTCGCCGATTGGAGTACAATCCTCGGCATACACTAGGCACAGGCCCAGGTAACCCTCGGGGTCTGACTAGTTTCCCCCGTTGCTGACTTGCCTTTCTGGGTCGTGGTCGCTTTCCTTGGAGGCATTACTGTAAACATATAGATCGGTTAGTGAGGGGTCATCCTAAAAATATAGCTCTATCGCACTATCTAAAATAAAAAAGAAACTAACATCCTAAATATTCTACAGCCTCCTGTTTATAGGTGTGGTGCACAACACACCGATAAACAAGACTCTACTAGACACGGTCTGTGGATACTCCGAGAAAGGACTGCTCTGATATCACTTCTGTCATGACCCAACCCCGTAGACCGTGATGGGTGCCTGAACTAAACACCCCTATCTACCCTGGCCAACTATACATAGTCTGTCCCCTGGTTATACTCAAAATGCATCAACGGATAAGAAAGCTTATAAGCCGACAAGGATATTGTAACACATGGTGTCGTCCCGTGACACATATATATACGGACCGACAAGGCCGCCACAACGCCGGGAATGCCCTAAATCATATGTCATATCAGTATAGCCATACATACCCGTACATACAGCTCATATACTACTCAGGCACAACTCATATACAACTTAGATACAGTTCATATACAACGTATATACAGCTTATATACACATACGCTCTACACACATATAACCCACATCTATATCCACAGACCTCTAAGAGTCAGAAGAATAGTAACATAAGGTGGGACAGGGCCCCCGCCAAACCCGTGAATGAACTAATATATACATCAGAACTTAGTACCCAAAGTTTAGCTCCAGCACAATGGAGCGCTCTTAGACTGTTGAGTGGGACTCCTACGCTGGTGGATCCTTAACCTGTGTACCTGTACCTGCGGGCATGAAACGTAGCCCCCCCCGAAGAAAAGAGGGTCAGTACGATATATATACTGAGTATGTAAAGTATAACATAATATAACTGGAGGTATATCCGCAACAGAGGAATAAGAGAACAATTTATCAAGTCAGAATCATATACCTGTATTCCGTAAATTATAAAGACATACATGCTCAGATTTTCAATATAGCCGGCCCCATCAGGTGTCCGGTGAATCATATATGTAGTATCTGTATCAGGCTCCGTGCCATCGCCACCTTATTATAACACATCATCATCATATATATATACATATGTACCCGGCCCTCTAGTGAAGGGCTCGGTGGATAATGCAGTGAATTGTAGGAATCTGATAACCGGCCTGAGACTCGGAGAAGAAGTGTTACAGTATACACAAGTAGAGTAGTGAGAGGACAAAGTTATTGTTTAAGAATCCGAGTAACAGTATAGTCATTCTAGCGTCCCTCTAAGTTCCATTAGGGGCTACATTAATTACATCTCGAGGTTGCTAGACATATACCAAAGTAGGACTATTCACCTAAGAACTCCAGAGTATGCGTCTTCGAATAATTTTATGACTAGGAGTCTTTATATTCATTAAGTCCTCAATGTATAAAAGATTCAAGGAAATTAGTTTAACTATCATACAAGCTTTAACATTCCGAATTGAATAAGGAGCATTCAAGAATGGAATTACTTTAGGTGTTATATTACTGCTTACTTACCTTTACGACATGCCAAAAGAAGAGAAGGGACAGGCTTCACATACCTCTTATGGACTTCCCTTAGTCCTGTTTACGTCGTCGTCCTCGAAACCTATTTAACACGGTGATAAGGAGAGTATTAACTACCTTAGATTTTTCAGCAACTTAGGCTACCTACTGGTATTCATAGCATTCATCCCCTCGCTTTCCTTCTCGACTAGTTCCTTAACTAGTTAAGATGTTAACGGAAATCGGACAACACCTCCCCTATAATGTGCCCTATCCGAATTCCCAACAATGTCCTTAGCACCTACAGACAACCAAAAATACAACCAGCAGCCCATACATATACATATTACGACAACATTACACAATATAAACCCCCAACAATTCACTCGAAACTAAGCTACCAAAACTAGAGTTTTTAATCTTTCTTTCGCGAATTCTTTAATTTTAAAGAGGAGGGTCGTGTGGATGCAACCATAAGCTCTCACACCTCAGTTTGATAACCTTTAGACCCTGCAACAATACACAATACAACCAGCAGCATCCCCCACGCGCACAACACCTTATTTCGACAACAATTTAACTATAGCGATTCCAAATTCGTTTATTTCGAACGCCGAACTTTTCAAACCTTTTCCCCAACTTCCATAAGATAATAAGGTGTGTAATACACCCTAAATTATCCTCATAAACTTCAAATTAAAGGGGAAAAATTTACCTTTCCCGAAATTGGCTAGAACTCGCCGAAATCGCGCCTCAGAATTTTTTTTAGCGCGCTGAATCATCGTGGCAGCTTGCTGTCCAGTTTTTGGCTGCACCGAACTCTAATTTTATACTAATAATACTTTTATATCATCTTGGTATACGCTATATAATTAATTTACAGAATGAAAACGGGACTTACCTATTTCTTTCTCCCAAAGCCGTCGCAATTTTCTCCTTAGCTCTAGGGTTTGTTCACGTTGCTTTTGCTGGAAATTGTGAATGAAAGATGAATTTTAGGATACATATACATACATATATGTGGCTGTAGGGTGTGATACATGTCAGCCCTAAGAGGTGACACGTGTCCTGCCCCTATTGGGCCACCGCATCTACATGTTGAAGGAGGGGCTGCCACGTGGTAGTGGGGCCCACCTCCCCCAAGCAGGTGGGTCACTTGCTTGCTTAGGTGCTTCCATGTGTCACCCTCCCATTGGATGCCCCGCACAATTTTTTTTTCCTCCTCGCGGGTTCGTAATCTCATTCGTAATCTCGTCTCACTTTAAGAGCCTATGAAACCCTTGCTATGTAAGCTTGGTATGTAATCAAGTAACTCACGTATGTAAGACTTCTAAATTAGTAGTTTACATAGATAAGACAAGTCCTATGACTCGTTACTTGGCCTCCAACTCCTTTCGACTTCTGTTGACCCTATTTCCAATCTTCCCTACCATGGGGTGTCACATTATCCCTTCTTAGAGTTTTTCAATAGGGTCGTAACTTAAGTGGCTCAAATACTAGCTTCTAAGTAACTTAAGGAACCTTCCGAGTTCAAAGATGTGGGGTGTAACACTTATAACTGGAACTACATCCACCTCATTTTCATGATCTAGCAGCCTTAAAAGGCAATAACTCAACTAATATAGGCGTCTTAACATCACAAAGTGAATAAAGTTTATGAATTACACCTGGAGTTTCACGAGTGGAATTATCTCCATATTTCATATACAAACCATTCATAACTTATACCTAAGACATGCCAAAAGAAAAGAAGAATAGCTCTACATACCTTTTATGAGTTAGTCGCATCCAGACTCGCTTCGGTACTGCTTTAACCTATTTAACAGGGAAGTAATACTAAGGTTAGTAACTTTTGACTTTCCAGTTCC
Source organism: Solanum dulcamara (assembly GCF_947179165.1). Lineage (NCBI taxonomy): Eukaryota > Viridiplantae > Streptophyta > Magnoliopsida > Solanales > Solanaceae > Solanum > Solanum dulcamara. Next base: position 45,823,840 of record NC_077243.1, read on the forward strand.
TAAATCCACAACCAAGCAACCATAGGAATCAATTCCTTATTCTCCCTTCTCGACTAGTCTCGACTAGTCTTTAACTAGTTAAGGAGTTAACGGAAATCGTACATCACCTCCTCTATAATGTGCCCTATCCGAATTCCCAATTATGTACCTAATACCTACATCCAACCAAAAACATAACCAGCAGATCATATATATATAAAACATGGAAACATTATACAATACAACCTCCAAATGACTCGCTCGAAATTATAATATCCAAAATAGGGTTTCTAGTTTCTATTTTGTGAAATCTTTAACCGTACGAAGTGGAGGGGCGTGTGGCTACAACCAGAAGCTCCCCCACATCTTTTAGGATACATTTAGGACCTAAAACACACACCACACAACCATAAGTATCCTCCACACACACAACGCCTCATTTTGACTACAATTTAATTATGACGACTTCAATTTCGATTGTTTCTATCGTCAAGCATTTCCACGACCTTTTTTATACTTCCATCAGTATAAAAGTTATATAATACAATACATAACAACCCCAAAAGCTTCAAAATATAATGTAATACCTTACCTGTCCCTAAATTGGCCAAAACTAGCCAAAACCCGCCTCGGAAAATCTCTTGATGTGCTGAAATGGAGTGGACTGGTTTCTGTCCGTTTGATGCTGCTCCAAAACTTAACTTTACATTATTAACACACTCATAAAATTTCCAAACCCTTAATAACACGTGGGAGAAGAGAATCCATCCATAGCTTATCAAATGGCTTTCCAAACATGCTAAATATTAACTTCGGAACCTCCTTGACGCGGCTAAAATGTTGTGGCTGCTTGTTACTCGTTTTTGCTGCCCCAAATAGGATTTTTATATTGTTAAACACTGTTATACCACTGTATTATACCTTAAATAATTAATTTATGGTGAGAAATCGGAACGTACCTATTTTTCTCTCCTAGCCATCCTCTTTTTCTTTCTAGACTTAGGGTTTTGCTTCCTTTGCTTTGGCTGATTTTTTAGATCAAAACTGAAGATATTAGTCATATATACACATATTTAGGTTGTCCTAGTAGGTGACACATGTCATTCCCTAAGGGGTACACGTGTCCAGCCCCTATTGGGCCATGAATCCATGCCATCAAGGAGGGGATGCCACGTGTCCTTGTGGGCCCCACCTCCCGAGTATGTGGGTCACCTTATTGCTTGAGGTGCTGCCATGTGTTGCTCCTCCATTGGCTGTCACGTGTTGTCTTTTCCCCTTTTTCGTAGGTTTGTAATCTCATCTTATTTTAAAAACCCGTGTAATCCATACTACGTAAGCTTGATATGTATTTAAGTAAATCAAGTGTATAGGACTTCTAAATTAGTAGCTTATGTAGGTAAATCAAGTCCTACGATTCATTTCTTGGCCTCCAATTCCTTCCGGATTAATTTCTTGGCCTCCAGTGTCGTAGCTTATACGACTCACATGATAATGTGTAAGGAACTTAAGAGACATTATGAGCTCGAGAGTGTGGAGTGTAACATCCTTCCCCCCTTTAGAACATTTGTCCCCGAATGTTACATAAAACTTCCCTTAAGAATTCATATAGATTGTAAGGAGGTTTCTTTCCATTGCGATGACACATATTTTCATCCAAATAGTTAATATATAATTTTGCAGGAGTTGGGATTACCTGTATATACCAGAAATAGGTAAGGATACCTGTGTTTCATGTCCGCTTATGCTTCCCAAAGTATTTCTTCACCATGCTTATTCCGCCATAGTACCTTGACAGAAGCTGCGTTCTTAGTTCGCACCCCTTTTAATTTGCCGATCCCGGATGGCCATAGGTTGCCCCTCATAGGATAACTTTCCTTTCATGTAGACCTCACCCACCAAGAATATTCTGGGAGGGTTTCTTATATATTCGCGGGGCATTGATCTGTGAAAACTGAATGTATTGCTTCAAACCGGACAGTAGGTCCAACTCATAGGTAGCTTTATCTACTCTACAAATGATCTGAGAAGTACCGATATATCCCTTTCTTGCCGACTCAAGGATGCTAGTTAATAGATTGTCCCTGAACAAGCTTTACTTCATCAATATGTTGCTGGATCCCCTCTGGGCCTATCTGTTAATCGAAGGGCGAAATGTTGTACTAAGATTCACCTGCGTTCCCAATCCCTACCAGAGTGATCTTTAGTGATTAGCTGTACGTTGAACTTCCCCGTCTGAGATAATAGATGTGGGAACCCCGTGAAATTGTATTGTTTCCTTGCTATTTCATCTCACATAACCCTTAGCTGAATATACTTTCCTAATTGGAAGAAAATGGGTTAATTTTGTCAGCTTATCTACCATAAGCCATATGAACTTATACTTCCGTAGAGTGCGAGGTCAGCCTGCACTATAACCTACATTAATTGCCTTCCATTTCTGAGTTGGGATTCCCATCCCCCATAATAGGATATTAAGCCTCCGAGACTTCGCTTCGTTTAAGCTATTATATAACTCCTCTTAATTAAACTTGTAACACCTTAGGTATGCTATCTTGCTCTTTTACTCAGATCTTCTCTCTAGTTTAATTACCAAACATTATGTTGTAATTCTTACACAAATGTGTGTAGGTACTTAGAGCAATTCAGAAAATACCTTAACGTCGCTATACTAGCAGCTTACCTCCTTCAGTCGAGGTCAGGGCTCCACTATGGCTTTTGTCCTTGATACCGATTATATCTTAATAGTTCTTCCTTGAACCATCTTACACTTTTCTTTAGTAGATTCTAAATTAGCAATCCCAGTACTATTCTCACCCAAGCATACTTAACTTCGGAGTTTTGATGGAATCTGGTGCATTAGTGCGGGTATGATCGCGTCTATCCCTTATGGGGTCTCATTTGAAGTTTAAGCACTCCTATTTATATACGATAGCGTCAGTTGATTTTTTTCTTATGCTTGTACTTCTCTTATCCACTTCCCCCCTTTTAGGGTGTACCCATATCATCCCCCATTTATTTTCAGCTATTCCCACGTGAATAATTCCACTCCAACATATTTAATGTGCCTCACCATATCTACATTTTTGATTAAATCATCCATACGTTAGGTTGCCTTTATAGGAAACCCTAGCACAACCATAGGGTGCTTTAGTGTCCACAATGTATCGTATAAAATCTCATCCAATGATCGATACTTGAGTAATATCCGTAATGTAGCAGTGCATTCAAAGCCACATTCTATTCATCCCAATCAGTAATTAGCTCGTGCTCATAATTGGTTAAAATTCTCCACTCTGGAGTAATTATACTTTGATGATTCGTATTTCAAGCTCCATCATTATACTAACCTTATTCCAGGGGATACCTCTTATTCTTCTAATACCCTCGTAATGCAGCAGTTGTTATGTAAATCGACATTCCCTCTCGTTGCAGGATCTCACTAATCATCAAGGTGGAGTCATGTATACACAATACTTCTTTATGCCTCCTGAAATTTTATCTTTATCATGTACCTAAGGCTCACTTCTAATCCTGCTTAAAACCATATCAACTTCATTATAGTGGCGGCCTTGTCTTACCACCTTTTCATCATACTATACTTTCAGTTTGTAACTGTCTATTTCCTTTTTTTTTCCGATACTCATACTTAATTAATCACATCTATCTTGAGTGCCTCTACTAAAACTTCTCTATTATTCCTCCAGCTCATCTCTATTTTTGGTTGGGCACAAGGAATTCCATATTACCCTTTATTTCCTTGTACTAGCTATCCTTTTCGTCGTCATATAACCTTTATTCGAAACTTTCCTTACAAAACTTGATAAATCTTGCTTATTTGTTCCATAGCTTGCTTTTCCGTTTCACACCTATCTTTACATTCCATTCGCATGGACCACGTCATACCTTTTAGTTAATTCCTTACTAAGATTTACTTATTCTCATAACGGTTTCTATTATATTCACCTGGTACCCTATTCGCATTCATTCCCAAAGTATAACACTGCTTGGCCTTCTTCACGATTCTAACTATGGGCTACTTACCCTTCTTAGTTAGTCTTATCCTTAATGTTTCACAAGCTGTCTTATTAACACTTTACTTTCTTCATAATCCTTTTTCCTTTGTACTCTTGTCGTAATCATACTGTTACTTCTTTCAACTATAACTCGTCATAGTTTATCCCTATATATCAATTCAGGCGATGCCTTACTATATCATTTTATCCCAATCTATTAGTCTTTTCTAAGTCAGCTTCATTGGCTTATAGGTCCTTTCTAACTTCATTCTACTATACCAATATTGACCTCCTAGTTTCTATTGCCATTAATTTTGCAATTAACATATTTCTCGAGGTCATCCATACTTGTTTAGTCAAATCTCATCATTGTTGTGAGCACAACCTTTCAAGACATACTACAACCCTGTATCTTATTCTCTTTTTATTTATAGAGAAATTTAGGCAGAGTTTCCTCTATATTTCTTACTATCTCAACACCTGCACTTAGAAAATACCAATAATGCCTCACAGGGCACACATATATAGTCATATCATCTCATATCGTAGCCGCACAGGGTGCCCACAATTAGCAGTATGGAAAGGGACTTACCTTGTATGTCCACAAGAACTACACATGTTACACTTTCCGGTATACTTTTCCTTTCATTTTTTTCAACTTTGTATATCAATCGTATTGAAACACCTTACCTGCCATTTGTCTTTCATGCCTTTGCTTACCTGCGTGCTTGGTAACTTCCATTATCGTCAGTTACTTTCTTCTATCGATATTGTCCTTCTGCTGAAATCACAAGTTAGTATGAGAGATTTCGTTCCCTATGACTCGGCTATATCGCACGATTTTAGATATGAAAGAAAGTAACATCCTAAATATCCTGTAGCCTCCTGTCTATAGATGTGGTGCATAACACACTGATAAACAAGACTCTACTAGACACGGTCTGTAGACATTCCAAGGACGAACTGCTCTGATACCACTTCTGTCACGACCCAACCCCGTAGGCCGCGACTGGGGTCCGACTTGGACCCATTTATGGGACTCGGAGAAAGATGGATTACAGGGTGCTCAAGTAGAGTAGTGAGAAACTATATGCAACTAAGTCGTCATTTGAGACTCAATGAAACAGTCAAGTGAATCATCACCTGAAGATCAGAGTAGTAATCGTCTTAAGTATCTTCTAAACATCGTTATGGAGCATATCAACTAGAGTTTCAGGAATCATAGACATGTATCAAGATAGGGTTAAATAGCTTATGGAAGTAGAGACATTTGTCGTCGTAGGGACTTTAGGAATAGGAGCTAACACATTCAAGTATTATTCAGCAGATAAGAGACTCGAGGGTAGTTCAACTATTTTAAGAATTCTAATACCAAGTAGTAAATAAAAATCACAAGTTATACCTGGAGCTTATAACTGGAACTACCTCCACCTCATATCATATGCTATTACATTTATACTTAAGACCTTCCAAAAGGAAGAACAGACAAGCTCTACATATACTACTATTCATGATCTAGCAGCCTTAAAAGGCAATAACTCAACTATTACAGGCATTTTAACATCACAAAGTGAATAAAGTTTATGAATTACACCTGGAGTTTCACGAGTGGAATTATCCCCATATTTCATATACAAACCATTAATAACTTATACCTAAGACATGCCAAAATAAAAGAAGAATAGCTCTACACACTTGTTATGGGTTAGTCGCATCTAGACTCGCTTCGGTACTCCTTTAACCTATTTAACACAGAAGTAATACTAAGATTAGTAAGTTTTGAATTTCCAGTTCCTAAATCCTCAACCAAGAACCCATAGGAATCAATTCCTTATTCTCCCTTCTCGACTAGTCTCGACTAGTCTTTAACTAGTTAAGGAGTTAACGGAAATCGGACAGCACCTCCTCTATAATGTGCCCTATCCGAATTCCCAATTATGTACCTAATACCTACAGAAAAACAACAACATAACCAGCAGCTCATATATATATATAAAACATGGCAACATTATACAATACAACCTCCAAACGACTAGCTCGAAATTATAATATCCAAAATAGGGTTTCTAGTTTCTATTTTGCGAAATCTTTAACCGTACGAAGAAGAGGGGCGTGTGGCTACAACCAGAAGATCCCCACCTCTTTTAGGATACATTTAGGACCTGAAACACACACCACACAAACAACAGCAGCATCCACACACACAACGCCTCATTTTGACTATAATTTAACTACGACGACTTCAATTTCGATTGTTTCTATCATCGAGCATTTACACGACCTTTTTTATACTTCCAGAAGTATAAAAGGTATATAATACACTACATATAAACCCAATAAACTTCAAATTATAATGGAAGACATTACCTGTCCCTAAATTGGCCAAAACTCGCCAAAACCCGCCTCGGAAAATCTCTTGATGTGCTGAAATGGAGTGGACTGGTTGCTGTCCGTTTGGTGCTGATACAAACATTAAATTTAAATTATTAACACCCTCATAACATTTAAAAACTCTTAATAACACGTGGGATAAGAGAATCCAGCCATAGCTTATCAAATGGCTTTCCAAACATGCTGAAAATTAACTTCGGAACCTCCTTGACGTGGCTGAAATGTTGTTGCTGCTTGTTACTCGTTTTTGCTTCCCCAAATAGGATTTTTATGTTGTTAAGCACCGTTATACCACCGTAGGATACCTTAAATAATTAATTTATGGAGAGAAATTGGAACGTACCTATTTTTCTCTCCTAGCTGTCCTCTATTTCTCTCTAGACTTAGGGTTTTGCTTCCTTTGCTTTAGCTGATTTTTTGGATCAGAACAGAAGCTATTAGTCTTATATACATATATTTAGGTGGTCCTAGGGGGTTACACGTGTCATCCCTTAAGGGAGACACGTGTCCAGCCCCTATTGGGCCACGAATCCATGCCATGAAGGAGGGGATGCCACGTGTCCTTGTGGGCCCCACCTCCCGAGTAGGTGGGTTACCTACTTGACCCTAAGTAGGTGGGTAACCTTCTTGCTTGAGGAGCTTCCATGTGTCGCTCCTCCATTGGCTTCCACATGTCGTCTTTTCCCTTTTTTGTGGGTTTGTAATCTCGTCTTATTTTAAAAACCCGTGTAATCCATACTACGTAAGCTTGATATGTCTTTAAGTAACTCAAGTGTATAGGACTTCTAAATTAGTATCTTATGTAGGTAAACCAAGTCCTACGATTCATTTCTTGGCCTCTAATTCCTTCTGGATTCTTATGACTCAATTTCCAACCTTCCTTACTATGGGGTATCACATTCTCCTTTACTTAGCGTCGTTTGATAGTGTCATAGCTTATACGGATAATATGATAATGTCTAAGGAACTTAAGAGACATTCTGAGCTCGAGAGTGTGTAGTGTAATACCCCGCCTCGAAACTCACTCAAATAACCAATCGATCTAGCCTTCTTATGCTGGCCTCTATCATGACTTCTATTGGGCTAACGCCCTTTATGACGGTCCTCTACCCCCTGTACATATGCCTTTACCCGAGCAATATCCATACCTGGCTGAGAAGCCATTGTCATATAACTGTTAATCAAATAATGATCCAGCCCTATCATATAACGATGCACTTTATCAGCCATATCAGCTACAATAGTGGGTGAATGTCTCGCCAATGAGTCAAACTCAAGACTATAATCTCGAACACTTCTGCTATTCTGCCTTAAATGTAAGAATCTATCAACTTTGTCTTGTCTCATCTCCAGAGGTAGAAAGTGACCAAGAAAGGCCTCTACAAATTTATCCCATATCGTTGGAGAAGCATCCTCACCCCTAGAAAACGCCCAAGATTCATACCAATTAATAGCTACATCACATAACAGATATAAAGCAAACTCAACAGACTCAGTCTCAAAATCCTTAATTATCCATAACGTACGTTGCACCTATCAGATAAACTCCTGCAGGTTATCTGCAGGCCTCGACCCATAGAACTCTGGGGGTTACAATTCAAAAAGTCAAGAGCCCTCAATCTATCATGTCTATCCGCATAATCTATTCCTATCCCCTGCCTACGAGCCTGACCCGCCATTAATCTTGTCAATAACTAAACTACGTCTCTCATGGCCCTATCCTCCGCCCCTGGCCAGAGAGTTGGAGGCTCAGGCACTGGAGCCTCTAGAGCTGGCGGTGAAGCCGCCCCCTGATCTGTAGTTGTAGCTATTGTTGCTATAAGCTCCTCTGGTGGTGGCGGCATAGTAGAGCTTGCCGATTGGAGCACAATCTTTGGCATGGGCCTTAGTAACTCTCGGGGTCTGGCTACTTTCTCCCGCTACTGACTTGCCCTTCTGGGCAGTTGTCATTTTCCTTAGAGGTATCTCTATAAACATAATAATCCGTTAGGGAGGAATTTTCCTAATAATACAACTCTATGACATGATTTAAAATAAAAAGGAATGGTAACATCCTAAATGTCCTGTAGCCTCTTATTTATAGATGTGGTGTGCAACACACCGATAAACAAGACTCTACTAGATACAGTCTGTAAACACTCTAAGGATGAACTACTTTAATACAACTTTTTATGACCCAACCACGTAGGCCGTGACTAGTGTCCAAACTGGATACTCGCGTATACCCCTGTTAACTATAATCAAACCAGACATAATTAAGAAATAAGGAAATAGAATGTTATCTCAAAACTGTCATATATTCATGTATTAGCACAACCTGTCTCCTGAGGAGTTACAACTTATCAATAGGTAACACAGTACATAAGCTGATAAGGCTGTCATAGTGTGTGGGGTCATCCCGTTATATATGTATACGAGAGCCGACAAGGCTGCTACTATGAAGGCAATGTCCCAAAACATAAGTCATACTAGCACTGTTGAACATCATCTATATACAACCCACACATATGTCTACAGACTTCTAAGAGTACCAATAATATCATATGGTGGGACAGGGCCCCACCTTCCCCTGAATAAACATATGTACACATCAAAAAGGGGTTTATACCACAATTCTAGGCTCCGACACAAAGGAGCTCCCCAAAATAGCTTAGTAGGAATCCTAGGCTGGTAGATCACCGAAGCTAGTACCTGTACCTGCGGGCATGAAACGCATCCCCCCGAGGAAGAGTGTTAGTACAAGATATGTACCGAGTATGTAAAGCATGAAATGTAATAGTAAAGATCATAACTAAAGTAGAGAGTCCAAGAGATAAGTATAATAATCAAGAGCTCACTTTACCTATGCCTTATGAAACAAATCATCCATATCATTATCATATACCATACCCGGTCCATTATGAGACTCGGTTCCATAATCGTATCATCATATTATCATATCATCAAATATATATATACCATACCCGGCCAAATAGTAAGGGACTCAATGAATAAAGTCGTGTACACGTATACCATACTCGGACCATCGTGGGACGCGGTGCCATAACCATATCATTGCATCATTATATCATTCTTTAGAGTATCCGGCCCTCTATTGACGAACTCAGTGGATAATGAAGTAAATTACGCCTGATAACATATACGGCGCAGGACTCATGAAAGATGTATTAACGGTATGCACAAGTAGAATATCATGAACAACCATATATAATTAGATCATTATCCGAGACTCAATAGAATTATCATTTAAAGATCAGAATAATAATCATCTCAAGTACCCTTTGAATGTCATTAGGGAACATATCAAATGGAACCTCAGGAATCATAGACATGTATCAAGATAATGCTAAACAACTTATGGAATCAGAGACATTTTCCATCGTAGAGTCCTTAGGAATAGGAGCTTATACATCCATTTACTACTCAACATATGGAAGTCTCGAGGGCAATAGCTCAACTACTTTAAGAGTTTTACCGTCAAGAAATGAATAAGAGTCATGAATCATACTCGGAGCTTATGAATGGAATTACTCCCAAAGCTCATATCACACATCACTTATATCTATGGCATGCCAAAATAAAAGAGGGATAGGTTTACATACCTTTAGCACTTATTTTCAACACAACATGTATACACTACCCGAAGCGTCTCCAACTATATTAAGATGTCAAGAACTATGCTAAGTTACGTTAAGGTCCAAAATGTATTCTAATGTTAGTAACTCCTTTCTAGAAAAATAGGTGACATTTTCCTTATATTCAAATCAACTTTGTTATAACTAAGCCAACATTAATACCCACACATTCATGTAGTGTATCATATCGAGGCTATTCGAGATAAGACGCGAAAAAACATCGGACAACCCACATGCTATGCCGAATCAGCCCACACATAACATTTGATCATAACCCTTTAACACAATAGATCGGCCAACATGCAACACAACGTGTAACTTTAGCTAATCTTCCAAGCTCAACAAGAATAACAACGTACTAAAATAGTCCCCAACACGACCCAAATGGAAATTTAACATAACATATGCAATTCCTTTTACTTTTAATACATAATCCATAACTAAATAGCAAAACAACAATCAACCCAATTTAGTTTACGTAATTCCGATTTTGTTCGAAAGTCTTACGAAAAACTGCGAATATACCAAGCAAACCACATATGCTTCTCATATTCTATCTCATACCATTTTTTCAACCAAATTCGTGACTTATACCAGCCCACACACTGTCATTCTCCAACCCCGTAGGCCATGAATGGGGTCCAATCTGAACCCCCGTATACATGTCTATCAATAGTGTCGTGTCAAACTATAAATAACATAATACCCTACAACAGAACCCTATTGGGTATAACATTTTCATAAACCAATAGTCTCTTTTATTTGTATCCTATCATAAAAGGGCACGCAAGCCGACAAGGCTGCTATAATATAATAAAATGTACCATACATCATGTAGACTCAGCTGAACCAAACTGACATATACAACCGACATATAGATGTCTGCAGACCTCTAACAATATTAATGATAACATATAGTGGGACAGGGCCCCCACCGTACCCCTGAATAACAAAACAATACTATACATCAACGGCCAGTGCCAAAAACTAGGCTCCAATATAATGGAGCTTCTTCCAGCTGAGCTGAGCGGAATCCTAAGCTGATGAACTCCCAAAACCTGTATTTGTACCTGCAGGCATAAAACGCAGCCCCTGAGAAAAAAGGGTCAGTACGACATATGTACTGAGTATGTAAAACATAACATAATACGATTGGAGGCATATCTAAAATAGAGAAGTAGGGGGTAAAATATCAAATCAAAAACCTATACCTGGGAAAGTAAACTCATGCATGCTCAAATTTTACAATATAGGTGGCCCTATAAGGGATCCGGTGAATCATATCTGTAGAACCATCACTGTTACACCCCGCACTCTTGAGCTCGGAACGTCTTCTTAAGTTCCTTAGACACTATCATGTGAGACGGATAAGCTACGACACTGTGAAACAACTCTAAGGAAAGAAGATTGTAATACCTCGCGAGAAGGGAGGTTGGAGATAGAGTCATAAGAATCCGGAAAGAGTTGGAGGCTAAGAAATGAGTCGTAGGACTCGATTTACCTACGTAAGACACTAAGTTAAGAGTCTTATACACTTAAGTTGATTAAGGATATATCAAGCTTACGTAGTACGGATTACATAGGCTCTTAAAGTGAGACGAAATTACGAACCCGCGAGGAAGGGAAAAAGACGACGCGTGGCAGCCAATGGAGGAGCAACACGTGGCAGCACCTCAAGCAAGCAGGTGATGCACCTACTTAGGGTCAAGTAGGTGATGCAGTTGCTTGGGAGAGGTGGACCCCGCTGCCACGTGGCAGCCCCTAATTGGCAGCATGACACGGTAGCCAATCATGGCTTGACATGTGTCATCCTTAGGGTATGACACGTGTCACCCCTTGGAACCACCTATACAAGTTGATATATATCCAAAAAGCTTCAGTTCATTCATAAATTTCCAGCAGCAACGTGAGAAAAGTAAACCCTAAGAGCTAAGGAGAAAATTGCGACGGCTTGGGAGAAAAATAAGGTAAGTCCCGATTTCGTTCCGTAAATTAATTATATAGAGTATAACACGATGATATGGAAGTTTGGTGCAGCAAAAAACGGACAGCAAGCTAACACGACGTTACAGCACGCTGAAAAAAAGTTCCGAGGCGCGATTTTGGCGAGTTCTAGCCAATTTCGGGAAAGGTAAGTTCTTTCCCTCTAATTTGAAGTTTATGATGTTAAATTAGGGTGTATTTCACACCTTATGGGATGCTGGAAGTTGGGGAAAAGGTTTGAAAAGTTCGGTGTTCAAAATAAACGAATTTGGAATAGCTATAGTTAAGTTGTTGTCGAAATAAGGTGTTGTGCGCGTGAGGGCTGCTGCTGATTGTGTTGTGGAATGTTGCAGGGTCTAAAAGTTCTCTAAATGAGGTGTGGGATCTGCTGGTTATATCCACATGACCCTCCGCTTTGCAATTAAAGAATTCGCGAAAGAAAGATTAAAAACTCTAGTTTTGGTATCTTAGTTTTGAGTGAATTGTTGGGGGTTTATATTGTGTAATTTTGGTCGTAATATGTATATGTATGGGATTCTGGTAGCATTATTGGTTGGATGCAGATTCTAAGGACATGGTTGGGAATTCGGATAGGGCACATTATAGGGGAGGTGCTGCCCGACTTTCGTTAACATCTTAACTAGTTAAGGAACTAGTCGAGAAGGCGAGCGAAGGAATGAATGTTATGATTACTCGTGGGTAGTATAAGTTGCTGAAAAGTCTAAGATTTTTAATACTTACATTACTTCCATGTTAAATAGGTTTCGAGGAGAACGAAGTGGACGTGATTAAGAGAAGTCCATACAAGGTATGTGAAGCTTTCTTTTGACATGTTTTTGGCATAAATATGTAAAGCCTATATGTTCTTTCTTTTGGGCATGTGTTAGATCTAAGTGACATGTGATATGTGTATGAAGATTGGGGTAACTCTATTCATGAGCTCTGAACATGATTCATGATTCATAATCCGTGTCCATTATTGAATGTTAAGACTCTTAAAGTAGTTAAGCTTCCATTCCTCAAGTCTTCTATATGCTGAGAAGTAGTGTATGTAAAGTTATTCTTCCTCTCTTTTGGCGTGGCTTAGATGTAATTATTGTGTATATGAAGTTTGAATTTATTATACTCTTAAAACTCTGAGTGTGAGTTAAGGCTTTTGTTCACTTCCTACTGATTAGAACTCCTGTAATAAGTTGAGTCATTACTTTTTCAAAGTCTTCCAGGTGATAGGAAATGGTACATGTAAAGCTTGACTTTTTCTTCTTCTAGAAAGACTAGACTAAAGGTGCTATAGGACATGGATTTGGATATAGCCCCATTTATAGATTCTAGATGTAACTCATGACTTGTACCCACTTTTGAATGATAAGGGCCTAGAAGTAGTTGAACTACGATCCTTGAGCCTCTTATAGGTTGAATAGTGTTGGGATGTGTAAGTTCCTATACCTAGGGGCTCTTGAACATTCTTGATGATGATATCTAAGGGATTTTTGATATGTTACAGAGTTTTACATGCACGTATATGCATTATGATATATATATGGATCGGGCCGAACGTACCTCGACATATTTTGCTATGTAAGGATCGGGTCGTACGTTCCACGACAGATTATGCATTACATGGATCGGGCCGTCATACCTCGGCATCATCATGTAATATATCAATCGAGCCATCGTACCTCGGCAATATTATGCATTATACGGATCGGGCCATCGTACCTCGGCAATATTATGCATTATACGGATCGGGCCATCGTACCTCGGCATTATTATGCATTATACGGATCGGGCCGTCGTTTCTCGGCATTCTTATATGATACATGGATCGGGCCGTCATTCCTCGGCATATACTTTCTGATACATGATTCGGGCCGTCGCTCCTTGGCATGTACTTTCTACATATAAGGATCAGGTTGTACGTCCCACAGCGTTAATGGCGTATATACACCTATCATGATAGATGATGTGTTTGTAACACCAAGTCCACGAGCAGGCCGGATATGGTATGTGATAGTGGTATACATGACTTTATTTTGTATGGTGCAGGTACAGTACCCTATTAAATGTTATACTTGGTTTCCTGCATCCTTGGTTCAGTTGTTATCTCAGTATTGTTATGCTTTACATACTCAGTACATATATCGTACTAACCCCCTTTTTCTCGGGGGAGCAGCGTTTCATGCCCGCAGGTACAGATGTTCTTGTTGGAGATTTGCTAGCTTAGGGTTTCCACTCAGCTATGTTGAACGTGCTCTGCTGTTCCGAAGCCTTACTATTAATGCTGGTCATTGATGTATACATTTGTACATTCAGAGGTACGGCGGGAGCCTTGTCCCGCTATATGTTACTGTTACTATTCCTAGAGGTCTGTAGACATATGAATGTGGGATGGTTGTGAGCTCGTTTCGATTGTGCCTATATGGCATTTTGTGAGTATTGTTTTTATGTTACAGCAGCCTTGTCGGCTTGCATTCCTTTATGTGTTATGAGACGAGTGGAAGAGGTTATAGGTATATGAAAAAGTTTTAAACTATTGAGGTTTTTGTATATAGTATCACATCACACATGGTTCAACTTGAGTGTAGTTGATAAATACGCATAAGAGGGTCTAGGTCGGACCCCCGTCACGGCCTACGGGGTTGGGTCATGACAATCACCTCCTTATTACAACACATTATCACATATATACATATGTAACCAGACCTGTAGTTAGGGCTCGATGAATTATGTAGTGAAATTGAGCACGAATCTCATAACCGGCCTGGGACTCGGAGAAGAAGTGTTACAGTATACACTTGTAGAGTAGTGGGAAACAAAACACAGTTTAAATTATTATCTAAGACTCAATGAAGTCATCAAACAAACCATCACTTAGAGATTAGGGTAGGAAGTATCTGACGTATACCCTCTAAATGTCACTAAGGACTATGTAAAAAGGAGTTTGGAAATCTTAGACATATACCAGTGTGAAATATCTTATAGAAGTCTGAGCATTGGTTATCTTAAAGCCTTTTTTTTAAAAGAAGAGTTTTGTCTAATCAATCACTATACGGTCACATAGAAAACTCGAGGAATAAGAGTTTATCTACTTTAAGAGTATTAACATCCAGAAGTGATCAAGAGTTCTGAAGTCATATTCAGAACCTAAGAATGAAGTTGCACCAAAGCTTACATCATCCATAGTCTACATCTAAGACATGCCAAAAGAAATAAGAGATAGTTTCACATACCTCTTATGAACTTCTCTTAATCACGTCCACGTCGTCGTCCTCCAAAACTATTTAACCTGGAAGAAATGCAAGTATCAACAACCTTAAACTTTTTGTCACCTTAAGTTGCACCTTAGTATTCATGGAACCTATGTCCTTGTTCGTCTCCTAAACTAGGTCTTGAATTAGTTAAGGCGTTAACGAAAATTGGGCAGCACCTCCCCTATAATATTCCCTATCCGACTTTCCAATTAGCTCCCTAATCATTACAAACAACCAAAAACAACAACCTGAAGCTCATATACAAGTAAAACATGGTAACATTACACAAAACCAACTCCAACCAACTTGCTGAAAATTACAATACCAAAATAGGGGTTCTAGTCTCTATTTTGTAAAATCTTTAATTATACGACACGAGGGGTCATGTGGCTGTAACAAGAAGCACCCACACCACTTTTAGAATACTTTTAGTCCTTGCAACACACTCCCACACGCCTTCATAAGCATACCACAAGCACAACACTCTACTTCGACGATAATAAAACTATAACGACTCCAATTTAGATTATCTTCAACATCAACCATTTATACGTAAATTTTATATTTACATCCATCTATAGGACGTTTAATACACTTAATAAAAACATCATAAAGTCAAAATTGAAAGGAGAAATGTTACCTTACCTAAAACTCGCCAAAACTCGCCGAAACTGCACCTCGGAAACTTCTTAATGTGCTGAAATGGGGCGGACTATTTGTGTCACTTCTCCGCTGCACCAAATTGGAATTTTATGTTATAAAACATCATTATATAAACGTGGGACACCATAAATAATTAATTCATGGAACGAAACTCAGAGGCTTACCTTGACAACCCAAACCTGTAGCTCCTTCTTTTTGCCCTTCAACATTTTGCTCTTCAAGTTTCTAAGTGTAGGACTGAAGAAATGAATCCGTAGACATCATAAGATACATATATACCTCCCCACGTGCTTGAGGAACATCGTAGATAATTAATTCGTAGAAGAAAATTGGAACTTACACTTGTTTTTTCCTTGTTGCCGTAGGTTCTCTCTCTTAGGCTCTAAGTTTTCTTTTCTTTGTTTGTTCACTTCTTTGGCTGGAAAATGACTTAGTAGTCATACAAACACACATATATACACCTAATTAGGAGGTTACATATGTCATCCCCATAGGGTGACATGTGTCCAGCCCCTATTGGGCCACATGTCCATGCTATGGCTCCTAGGCTGCCACGTGTCCTTGGTGGGTCCCACCCCCAAGTAGGTGGGTCAACTACTTGAAACTAAGAAGGTGGGTCACTTTCTTCCATGTGTCACCTTCCTAGGCTGCCACATGGCACCTCCTCTTGCTACCACGTGTCGTTCTCTCCTCCTCCGCGTGGGTTCGTAATCTTATTTTATTTTAAGAACCCGTGTAATCCTTACTACATAAGATTGGTATGTACTCAAGTGGCTTAACTATGCCAAACTTCTAAGTTAGTATCTTACATAGGTAAATCGAGTTCTACGACTTATTACTTGGCCTCCAACTCTTTCTGACTTCTCATGACCCTATTTCCAATCTTCCCTCTCAAGGGTTATCGCATTCTTCTTTCCTTAGAGTTGTGTGACAGTGTAGTAAATTATTCAGCTCATATGATAACTTCTAAGAAGCTTATAAGGCATTCTGAGCTTAAGAGTGTGGGGTGTAACATCCTTCCCCCATTTAGAACGTTCGTCCCCGAATGTTAAACAAAACTTCCTTTATGACATTATACAGATTGTAGGGAGATTCCTTTCTCTTGAAATCACACATACTTTCATCCAAGTAATTAATATACGAGTTTCAGGAGTTGGGGTTACCTGTATACATCAGGAATAGGTATGAATAATTGTGTTTCATTTCCTCTTCAGCTTTCCAGGTCATGTCTTCATGATTCCTATTTCTCCCCAACACTCCGACAGAAGCTACATCCTTAGTTTGCAATTTTCTAATCTGTCGGTCCTGGATGACGATAGGTAGTTCTTCATAGGATAAATTTTTATGACATTGACATCATTTATGGGACATACTTTGAGTGGATTACTAATACCCATACGAAGCATCCCTATTTTATGGACTGGGTGTATAATTTCCCAATTAGGTGATAAGTCCAACTTACAGGCAACGCTATCCATCTCATGAGAAACTTAATAAGGTCTAATGCATTTTAGGCTAAGTTTCCTTTACTTGTCGAATCTTATTACTCTCTTTCTAGGTGACCCTATTTCGAACACCCTATTATTAATTTGAACTCTGAATGTCGATATCGATTAACTGCATATCACTTCTGCCAACTCCAGGCTACTAGTTAATAGCTTGCTCAATTATGTCGGGGTCTTTTCCCCAATAGGGGGACTTACATATTCTACCATACAATGTCTTGTACGGGGCTACCTGGATACTGGAATGTTAGCCATTCTTATAGGCAAACTCAATAAGTGGTAGATGATCATCCCAGTTACTCTTAAAGCCAACCACGTGGGCTTGCAGTATATCTTCTAGCATTTTGATAGTACGTTCAGCCTGTTCAGCAGTTCGAGGGAAAAATGCGGTACTAAAACCTACCTGTGTTCCTGATTTCTTCTTGTACTGATCTTCAAACATTAATTATAATTGAAGTCCCTATATCTTAGATAATAGATGGGGAAACCTCATGGAGACTTACTACCTCCTTGACCTATAACTTCGCATAGTTTTAATTGTGTAGGTAGGTATGATTGAAAGCAAATGGGCAGATTCATTAGCCTACTCATAATAACCCGTATAGCACCCTACTCCCGTAGAGTATAAAATAGGTTCGTAATGACGTTGATAATTTGGGACTCCTTAGTCTCATATAGTCCTTCTCGACTCTTCTCAAAACTTTAACTGGCACTCTACCTTTTGGGTTTTGTTTTTCCATCCTTAGAATTGGTTTTCATAGTCGTTTTGTGCTCCGTCTATTATTACCTGATATAGTTCCGAAGGAATTTGACATATAAGTTTTCCATCTTTTGGTAACCAGTTAGTTCCGCTCCTCCTGGTTAAATTATTTCAAGATTTCCTTGCCCCAGCTTGTAACCCTTTAAATATGTTATCTCGTGTCATCATTTACTTTTATGATATTACGAGAGGGTGCTCACCTTAATCCGAAAAATACCTTAGCGTTGTCTCGCTAGGTCTCGTATATTACCTTGTCATTTTCCCCCTCATCCTACAATCAGCATCGGGATAGACCTTTGTTCCAACCGTGAACACGTCTTACCTTGCCCGTGATTCTAATTTCCTCCCGATAGTTTGGCTTATCCTATCTTCATACCTTTTGGTGGGGTATCCAAAATATCATAATTGCCCTGTCATTATTAAGCCCCTATTACTTTTATCATGTACTTATTCACTTAGACTGATGCTTATACATACATATTCATAGGTTGCACAACTATTCGGATGGAACTTGTAGGAGGTAGCACAGTCTTTCCGTCTCCTAGTTCATTCTACTGTACACATCTTACTCACATTGGAACTGGCATGTCCTATCTTGTTATACTTCTCTTTCCCCCACATTTACCCTTTACTCTTCTCATCTCCTACCATAGGAGGTATTCTATTCATTTTCCTTGGTTATTTATCTATCGCAATATCATTTGCGACCAACTCTATAGACATCATTTTGGCTTTTAGTTTAGCATGATGTCATTATCCTTCGTAGTGTCTCTTGATTTATTCAATATCCTTTTATTGCTATACCCTTTTCTTTTCATATGCATTCACCTTGTAGCATTATGTCATTCAAGGTCTTGTTAAAACCTTCTTAACACTACCTTACATAGCATTCTAACTTCTATCCAACTACTGACGACTTCCAGATCTTCCTAACTTGCTTCAACAAGGGATCTTATTGAGGTTTAAGCATACATCTCAAATATATTGCCATATTAATTGCCTCCATCTTACCCTTCCAGTTTTCTCACTTGCTTCCACCCTTTAGAGGGTACTTACACCTTTATCTGCTTGTACCTTATTCTATGTCTCTATGTCCAGTCTCAATTTCATCCAATCTCTTTCCCCAATTTACTTGGTACTGTATCATGTCCCCATTTCTCTGCATATTATATAACCCGATTATCCGCATACGGAACCTTGGCTAAATCACGAAGTGATGAGAACCTTTCCATACCTAATGTGATATCCCATCTACTAATCTATACTTTGAATAATGTGACCCAGGAAACCGCTCATCCAAGGCCACATTCTGCTCATCTTTATGAAAAGTTAATGCACTTGTAGTCGTTCTAATTTCAATTAGACAGTACTTGTATTCCGACAATAATTGCTTAAGGTTCTCTTGAGGTAGGAGCTTATCCCAACCTATATCCTTTGTTCCTCGGGGTGAATGTTGGTTTCACTATTTATTTCCTAAGTTTGCCGTCTTTGTCTCTTATGAGTTCCATTATTTTTGGGGCGACGTTGTGTACACGCATCATTCCTCTATATCTTAAGCTCCATGCTTTTACTACGTACCCAACGCAGGCTTTTAACTTAGTTAACATCTATCAAGTGCGCCTTATTAGCGGTCTTACTTTATTCCCATATTGTTATACACCACCTTTAAATTAATACTTATATTTTCCCCTTTTTGTTCTTACTCATATTCAGTTCATGACATCTCTCTGGGGTGCTCTGGTTAGAATTTTCTTTCTCTAATTAGTCGATGGAGAACTAATAAACTGTTATCATAGAGCACTTTCCAACCATTGTTAGAAGAAAACCAGAATCTCTTAAACCTTATAGTACTTCTTAATACTTGAACTACCTGGTCTCCCTCTATGTTTATCCTCGAGTTATGAACAACTTATCTAGTTTACAATTAGGAGTTGGGGGCTTGGTACTTTTTAGGAAAAGTGAAACTCAATTGCTGGACATCTTACCCTTCAACTTGAGCTTTTTTCTTTCCTTTCCTATAACACAAATATGGTTGGAGATACCGTGGTCTGAACTTTACTACTTAAATAGGCTTTTGTTTCTCCGAAATAAGCTTCTCAAAGTAAAAAGGGTTCCCCTTATCGATGACATAAAAGGTACCTCTTATAGCTTTAGTTAAACATAATAGGGGTACTTGGTATCAATTTCCAAGACATCTTAAGAATCTATGTTTCATTCCCTTTTTTTGTTCTAAGAAAATTTCGGCAGAGTTTCCTCTATACTCCTTACTATCCCACAACATGCACGCAGAAAATATCAACAATACCTCACAGGGCCAACATATATATACACATATCATATCACAGCCGCACAGGGCTTTCAATGTCATCTTATATCGCAGCCACACAAGGCGCTCAATATGAACAATAATATAGAAACAATGGACTTACCTCGTATGTCCAACTTTGAACTGTAGCTGTTTTACTTTCCTTTCTATTTTCCTTTCAGGTTTCGCCCTTATATTACAAGCACATGTCAATACCTTACCCAACAAATATCTTTTGTGCCTTTACTTTACTTACCTGCGTGGTCCATAACTTCCTATGTCGTCAATTACTTACTTCCATTGATATCATCCTTTTGCTAAAGTCCAAGGTTAGCATAAATAATTGTCCAAGAACTCGAATCTGTAGCACGATCTTAGATATGAAAGAAAGGTAGCATCCTAAATGTCCTATAGCTTCTTGTTTATAGATGTGACATGCAACACATCAATAATCAAGACTCTACTAGGCACGGTCTACATACAATCCAGGACAAACTACTCTGATACCACTTCTGACACAACCCAACCCGGTAGGCCGTGACTGGGGTCCAATCTGAACCCCCGTATACATGTCTATCAATTGTGGTTGAGTCGAACTATAAATAACATAATACCCTACAACATAACCTTATTGGGAGATAACATTTTTATAAACCAGTAGTCTCTTTTATTTGTGTCCCATCATGAAAGAACACGCAAGCCAACAAGGCTTCTATAACATAATAACATGTACCATATATCATGTAGACCCAGCCGAACCAAACTGACATACACAACTATTACACCCCGCAATTTTGAACCTTAAAACGCGTTCCTAGTCTTCTTGAAAGTGTCCATGAGAACCCTATTGTCCACATACATAAAAAAATCTAAGGAAAGAAGAATGCGATACCCTATGGGAGGGAAGGTTGGATATAGAGTCGTGAGAATATGAAATGAGTTGGAGGCCAAGAAATGAATCGTAGGACTCAATTTATCTACGTAAGCTACTAATGTAGAAGTCTTATACACTTGAGTTACTTAAAGACATACCAAGCTTACGTAGCACAGATTACGTAGGCTATTAAAATAAGAAGAGATTATGAACCCACCAGAAAGAGAAGAGAAGGACACGTGGCAGCACCTCAAGCAAGCAGGTGACCCACTTGTTTGGGGTCAAGTAGGTGACCCACCTACTTAGGGGTGGGCCCACCAAGGACACGCGGCAATCCCTCATTGGTTGCATGGTTGAGGTGGCCCAATAAGGGCTTGACACATGTCACCCTTAGGGGATGACACATGTCACCTCCTATGGACACATATATATTCATATTATGTGACTACTAAGCTCATTCCTTATCTACAACTTCATCCAAACAAAGAAAAAAAAACGTTTGAGGGAAAGAAAGAGGTAACCATGGCTTAGAAGAAGTTCAAGGTGAGTTCTCCAATTTTTCTCTGCGAATTAATTATCTACGGTGTTCCTCAAGCACGTGGAGATGTATGTATGTGTCTTACAACTTCTACAGAATTATTTCTTCAGCTTTACACCTAGAAGAGTGTGAAAGAAGAAGAGGAAAATGCTAGAGGGGCAAAGGAGGGAGCTACGGGTTTGGGCCTTGGAAGGTGGGTTCTTCGATTTCGTTCTACAAATTAATTATTCAGGGTATCCCAAGGTTATATAATGGTGTTTGATAACATAAAATTCTAATTTGGGGCAGCGGAAAAGGGAGACAAACAGTCCGCCCTATTTCAGCACATCAAGAAGTTTCTGAGATGCAGTTTTGGCATATTTTAGGTAAGGTAAGGTTTCTCCTTTTAATTTGGACATTATGGTGTTGTTATGGAGTGTGTTACATTCCCTATAGGTGTCTGGAAATGTGAAAATGTCATAGAAATGCTTGACGTCGAAGACAATCTAAATTGGAGTTGTTATAATTGAATTGTCGTCGAAGTAAAGTGTTGTACTTATGGTGTGCTGCTGCAGGTGTGGAGGGGGGGTGCATTACAGGGAATAAATTTATTCTAAAAGTGGTATGGGTGCTTCTAGTTTCAGCCACACGACCCCTCATTTTGTACGATTAAAGATTTTATGGAATAAAGATTAAAGACCCTATTTTGATATCGTCATGATAAGCAAGTTGGTTGAAGCTTGTGTTGTGTAATGTTGTCATGGTTTATGTGTATATATGCTGCAAGGTGTTGTTTTTGGTTGGCTGTAGTGATTAGGGACATAATTGGAAATTTGGATAGGGCGTATTATAGGGGAAGTGCTGCCCAATTTTCATGAACGCCTTAACTAATTAAAGACCTAGTCGAGGAGACGAACAAGGACATAGGTTCTATGAATACTAAGGCGCAACTGAAGGTACTGAAAAGTTTAATATTGTTGATACTTGCATTGCTTCCATGTTAAATAGGTTTGGAGAAGGACGACGTGGATGTGATTAAGAGTAATCCATACCAGGTATGTGAAGCTTTCTCTTGGCATGTTTTGGAATAAGTATGTAAAGCTATTTTTCATTCCTTTTGGCATGTCTTAGCCGTACATGAATTGTTTGTGAAATGTAGGGGTAATTCCATTCCCATAATCCAAGTATGCCTCACAATCCCTATCCACTGCTTTGTATTGGAACTCCTGCAAAAATTGAGTATCGCCTGCAAAGGCTTCTACATGTTAAAAAGTAGTATGTAGAAAGCTATCTCTCCTTTATCTCGATATGTACTTGGCATGAAAATGAGATTATGATGCCATGGTTGTTTACCGAGCTGCAGGATGGGTCGGGTACAAAATATATACATGATGACCACATGAAGGGAAGTATAGACTAAATAGAGCTTATTCTCTTTCTTTTTTTGGCATGTCCTAGTTGTAAGTTAAATATGATATGAGCTCCGGGGTAATTCCATTCTTAAGCATCTCTTATTTACTTCTGAATATTGAACTCATATAATAGTTGAGCTATTTCCCTGGAAACTTCTATATGTTAAAGAGGTACCAAATGTACAAGCTCCAAGTCTTAAAGACTATATGATAACAAGTGTTTATGATTCCATAAGCGACTTGGACTTATGTTAGTACATGTCTAGGGTCCCCGAGGTTACAGTTGGTATAGGCCATAATGACAGTTAGAGGGTACTCGAAATAACTACACTACTTACTCAGGTCCTCAAGCAAAAGCTTAACTTTCTTATTCTGTTGAGTCTTTGATAATGGTTTAAATTGCATAGAGTTACTTACTACTCTACTTGTGTATATTGTAACACTTCTTCTCCGAGTTCTGGGTTAGTTATCATAGTCGTCCTCAATTTCTTTGCATTGTTCACTGCCCCTCACTAGAGGGTTGGGTTATGTATGTATATATATGATGATGTGTTGTAATAAGGTGGTGATGGCACTAGGTTTATGATGTTTTTATAGGTGTATTCACCGGATGTCTTATAGGGCCGGCGATATGGTATAATTTGAGCATACATGTTTTTATGATTTACAGAGTACAGGTATCAAGGTTTCTTTTACGATATATTTCTCCCCTGCTTCCCTATTACAATTAAGTTATGTTGTGTTTTACATACTCAGTACATATGTCGTACTGACCCCCCTTTGTCGAAGACGCTGCATTTCATGCCTGAAGGTAAAAATATATATTTTGGGAGTCCGTCAGCTTAGGATCCTGCTCAGCTCAATTGGAAGAGGCTCCACTATATCGGAGCCTAGTTTTTGGTACTGACCACTGATGTATAAAATTATTTTGTCTATTCAGGGGTACGGCGGGGGGCCTGTCCCGCCATATGTTGTCGTAATATTTTTAGAGGTCTGCAGAATCCTAAGTTGACGGACTTCCAAAACTTGTATTTGGACCTGCGAGCATGAAACGCAGCCCCCCAAGAAAAGGGGGTCAGTACGACATATGTACTGAGTATAAAAAACATAACATAATACAGCTGGAGGCATATCTGAAATAGAGAAGCAGGGGTAAAATATCAAATCATAAACCTATACTTGGGAAAGTAAAATCATGTATGATCAAATTTTACAATATAGCCGTCCCTATCAAGGATCCGGTGAATCATATATGTAGAATCATCACCTCCTTATTACGACACATCATCACATATATACATACATACTCGGCCCTCTAGTGAGGGCTCAATGAACAATGTAGTGGAATTGAGCATGAATCTGATAACCGGCCTGGGATGCGGAGAAAAAGTGTTATAGTATACACGAGTAGAGTATGGGAAACAAAGCACAGTTTAAATCATTATCTAAGACTCAATGAAGTCATCAAGTGAACCATCACTTGTAGGAAGTATCTGACGTATACCTTCTAAATGTCACTAAGGACTATGTAAAAAGGAGTTTGCAAATCTTAGACATATACCAGTGTGAAATATCTTATAGAAGTCTGAGTATTGGATATCTTTGAGAATTTTTTTTAAAAAAGAAGAGTTTTGTCTAATCAATCACTATATGGTCACACAGAAGACTCGAGGGATAGGAGTTTATCTACTTTAAGAGTCTTAACATCCAAAAGTGATCAAGAGTCCTGAAGTCATATTCAGAACCTAAGAATGAAGTTGCACCAAAGCTTACATCATCCATAGTCTACATCTAAGACATGCCAAAAGAAAGAAGAGATAGTTTCACATACCTCTTACAGACTTCTCTTAATCACGTCCACACCGTCGTCCTCCAAACCTATTTAACATAGAAGCAATGCAAGTATCAACAACCTTACTCCACAAAAGCTAGGCCAATTCAGATGAATCATGAATTAATGGAAATTTGTAAAAAGGAAATCCGTACTCTTTTGGCCAATAATATTATTTTTCTGAAGTCTTTTCTTTAGTTCATTCTTTGGGGGACTTGTAGTTGAAGGAGAACCTTTTTGAGAAAGTTGTTGTGGTTCCCTGGGAGTTGGTGACCATCCTTTTATAAGGATTTCTTTTGATAGATATTTAATTATATCGAATTATGCAATCTTAAAAGTCCAGCTTATAATGTAATAAATTCTTTTTGGAATAAAATACTTACACATTTGTTAATTGCCGCTGATATTAATAGATACTAGAAGGAGTTTGAAGTTTTCACCATCTGTTTAACTTCCTTTTATTAGGGACAAAGATTTCATCAGAAGTTAGAACACCTATAGAATCTTTTCTCTTGTGTTCAGGTTTCATATCACTAAGAGTGGGGCATCCAGGGGTTGTAGTTTCATAATAAACCTTTGTAATGGTTCTAGAGAAATCTACTCCATGAACATTCCCTTGTTCATTATTTTCGTTGGAAGAGTCATCTCCCTCCCGGGGAAAAAAAGAAGAGGGTCTAGCCAAAGACATTCTTCTACTTGAATAAGCTAGAGTGTAAGAGTTGGACCTTAGAAATTTAAGATTAATAGATCCATCTGGCACATTGTGAATGTTTTTGTTATGGCAGCCTTGCCGGCTTGCATTCTCTTTCATAATACGATACGAATGAAGGAGGCTACATGAACATGAAAAAGTTTTGACCTATTGGGGTTTTGGTTATATTTGAAAGTTACGTATACAGGGGTCCAAGTTGGACCCCAGTCACGGCCTATGGGGTTGGGTCGTAAAAATATTAACTTCGTTATGCCTTCTGAACTTGCATCTTTGTCATGTGCTTCAGGCTCCCTTCTAATCCTACTTAAAACCATATTAACTTCTTTGTAGTAGGGGCCTTATCATATTACTTTTTCATCATACTATACTTTCAATTCGTAATTGTCTATCTCCCTTTTTATTTGGTACTCATACTTAATTAATCATGTCTATCTTGAATGCCTATATTATAACTTCTCTATTATTCCTCCAGCTAATTTCCATTTTTGGTTGGGCGCAAGGAATTCCATATTACTCTTTATTTCCTTGTACTAACTATCCTTTTTTATCATCACACAACCTTTATTCGAAACTTTCCTTACTAAGCTTTACTTATTCTCACAACAGTTTTGGTTATATTCACTTGGTACCCTGTTCACATTCAGTCTCATAGAATAACACCGCCTGACTTTCTTCACGATTCTTACTATGGGCTACCTATCTTTCTTAGTATTATTCTTAATGTTTCACAAGCTGTCTTATTAACACTTCATATTCGTCAAAATTCTTTATCCCTTGTACTCTTGTCTTAATCATACTTTTACTTTCTTCAACTATAACTTGTCATAGTTTATCCCTATGTATCAGTTCAGGCGATGCCTTACTATATTGTTTTATCCTGATCTATCAGTCCTCTTTGAGTCATATTCTTTGGCTTATAGGTCCTTTCTAACTTTTTTCTATTATTCCAGTATCAACCTCCTAGTTTCTATTGCCATTAACACAGCAATTAACTTATTTCTCAAGGTCAGCCATACTCGTTTAGTCAATTCTCATCATTGTTGCAAGAAAAACCTTTCAAGACATACTACAGCCCTGTATCTCATTCTCCTCTTATTTCTAGGAAACTTTGGGAAGAGTTTCCTCTGTATTTCTTACTATCTCAACAACTGCACACAGAAAATACCAACAATGCCTCACAGGGCACACAAATATATATTCGTATTGTATCATATCGCAGCCACCCAGGGCATACATATATATTCATATCATCTCATATCGCAGCCACACAAGGCACCCACATTAGTAGTATGAACATGAACTTACCTCGTATGTCCCCTCGAACTGGACCTGTTGCACTTTCCTGTATAATTTTCCTTTCGTTTTCCAACTTTATATATCAATTGTATTGCAACACCTTACCTGACATAGGTCCTTCATGCCTTTGTTTACTTGTGTGCTTCGGAACATCCAATATTGCCAGTTACTTACTTCTACCGGCATTGTCCTCCTGCTAAAATTGCAGGTTAGTATGAGGAATTTCATTTCCTATGGCTCGGCTCTATCGAAATATCTTAGATATAAAACAAAGTAATATCCTAAATGTCCTGTAGCCTCCTGTATATAGATGTGGTGCACAACACACCGATAAACAAGACTCTACCAGACACGATCTATAGACATTCCAAGGACGAACTGCTTTGATACCACTTTTGTCACGACCCAACCCCATAGGCCACGACTGGGGTCCGACCTGGACCCCCGTATACATAACTTTCAAATATAACCAAAACCCCAATAGGTCAAAACTTTTTCATGTTCATATAGCCTCCTTCAGTCGTATCGTATCATGAAAGTTAATGCAAGCCGACAAGTCTTCCATAACAAAAACATTCATAATGTGCCGTATAGGCACAACCAAAATAACCTCATGAACAACCCACATATATATGTCTACAAACCTCTAAGAATAGTATAGTAACATATGACGGGACAGGGCCCCCGCCGTACCCCTGAATAAACAAATACATATATATATTGGAGGACTAGTACAAAACAAAACTAGGCTCTGGAAGAGTGGAGCACCTCCAATCATAGGTTAGCGGAAATCCGGAGCAGGCGGATCTCTGAACTGAACATCTATACCTGCGGGCATGAAATGCAGCCCCCCGAAGAAAGGGGGTCAGTACAATACATGTACTGAGTATATAAGCATACATTACTGAGATAACAACTGAAACAGCGATACAGGAAATCAAGTATAACATTTAATAGGGTACTGTACTTGTACCTCATAAAATAAATTCCTGTATACCAATATCACGTATCGTATCCATCTCGCTCGAGGACTCAGTATCACAAATACATCATCTATCATGATAGGCATATGCACATTGTTAGCATTGTGGAACGTACAGCCCTATCCATATATATAGAAAGCACATGCCGAGGAACGATGGCCCAATCCATATATCATGTAATAATGCTGAGGAACGACGGCCCAATCCATATATCTCATGATAATGGCAAGGTATGATGGACCGATCCGTATCTCATATATTAGTGGCAAGGAACAATGGCCCGATCCGTGTACATACATATCATATAATAATGCCGAGGAACGATGGCCCGATCCACATATCATACAACAATGCATATATGTGCATGTAAGACTTCGTAACACATCAGACATCCCCCAACCATTATCATAAATATGCCTAAGAAACCCCAGATTTAGGAATTTACACACCCAATCACTATTCAGCCTATAGAAGGCTCGAGGGTCATAGTTTAACTACTTCAAGACCCTTAACATTTAGGAGTGAACTCGAGTCATAAGTTATACGCAGGACTTACAATTGTAACTGCCTTTACATTTATATCATACCTTAATTCACTTACATTTAAGACATTCCAAAGGGAAAAAGAGACAGGCTTTACACATACCACCTTTCGTCATATAGAAGCCCTAAAAGGCAACGACTCAATTACTACAGGAGTTCTAATATCAAGAAGTCAATGAAACTCATGGCTCTTGCTTGGAATTTATGAATGGAATTACCCCAAGCTCAAATACATATCATTCATTACTAACGTCTAAGACATGCCAAAAAAAGAGAAGAATAGCTTTACATACTTTTGCCAAAAACATGCCAAAAGAAAGCTTCACATACCTCGTATGGACTTCTCTCAATCATGTCCACGTCATTGTCCTCCGAACCTGTTTAACATGGAAGAAATGCGAGTATCAACAACCTTAACTTTTCAGTGCCCTCAGTTGCATCTTAGTATTCATGGAACCTATTTCCTTATTCGTCTCCTCGACTAGTTC
Organism: Solanum dulcamara; assembly: GCF_947179165.1. Taxonomy (NCBI): domain Eukaryota; kingdom Viridiplantae; phylum Streptophyta; class Magnoliopsida; order Solanales; family Solanaceae; genus Solanum; species Solanum dulcamara. The sequence goes on from NC_077243.1 coordinate 45,852,981, forward strand.
TTTAATTAGTTAAGACGTTAACAAAAATTGGGCAGCACCTCCCCTATAAAGTGCCCTATCCAAATTTCCAATTACATCCCTAATCACTACATCCAACAACCAACAACACCCTGCAGCATATATACACCTAAAACATGGCGACATCACACAACACAAGCTCCAAATAACCTGATGAAAATTACGACACCAAAATAGGGTTTCTAGTCTTTATTTCGCAAGCCATTATTTATACGAAATGAGGGGTTGTGTGGCTTCTACCAGAAGCACATACACCCCTTTTAGAAAACCTTTAGGCCCTACAACAATCCCCCACACACCTGCAGCAGTACACCACAAGCACAACACTTTACTTCGACGATAATTCAACTATAGCGACTCCAATTTAGTTTTTTTCGAACGTCAAGCATTTCTATGATGTTTTCACATTTACAGCAACTTAAACAACATATAATACACTTCATAACAACACCATAAATACCACATTGAAAGTAAAACCCTTACATTAACCTAAACTCATAAAACTCACCAAAATTATCAAAACGTGGATTCTGGACAACCTACTGTCTTATATTGTCGCTTAGTTACGAAGGGGTAATTGAGGGAAAAAGGATTTGTGTCCCAATAAAAGTTATAGACATATTTCTTAGGGTATCAAACAATTTCAAATCACCCCTACATCAATTTTGTACAAAATGATATGCCCCAAATACCAACAGCTGCCTCAGCATAGGGAAAAGGAAAAGGACAGGTTGTTTCATCCTTGTAGAATATTTAAAACAAACCCTGGGCAGCACCTCACCTATACTTACTCATCCTTTTTCGAGAAGATAAAGGCATTAATGGATTTTAGAGTCTAAATAAAAGTTATATCCATATGAAATATCTTTCCAAAACATCTTGAATAAGTCGAAACGAAGCCTTACACAAGGAGTTATACTCGTTTTACTAATAGTAGTATCATTCAAAAATGGGTTTGTTAACAAGAACAGAAACCTCCTCGTTGCCCCAAATTGAAAATTTTCATCATTAAACACTGCTATATCACCGTAGGATACCTTAAATAATTAATTCACGAAATGAAATCGGGCCTTACCTTTTTGTCTTGGCCAACCCGTAGCTCCCTCCCTTGGCTTCTTTAGTTTTTCTCTCAAGTCTCTCTTTTTTTTCTAAGTGTAAAATGAATATAACATGACTTAGTCATCAAAGGGAACATATATATCCTTTCTTAGAAGTGACACGTGTCAGCCCCTAAGGGTGACATGTGTCAAACTCTCATTGGGCCACTTCATCCATGCAACCTATTAGGGGATGCCATGTGGCCATGTGGGACCCACATGAAGTAGGTGTATCACCTACTTGGTCCAAGTAGGTGCATCACCTGCTTGCTTCCAAGTAGGTGCATCACCTACTTGCTTCCGAGTAGGTGCTACGCCTCCTTTCGCCTCTTTCATGGGTTCGTAATCTCGTCTCACTTTAACAGCCTATGTAATCCTTGATACGTAAGCTCTACATGTACTCCAGTAGCTTAGTTATGTGAGACGTCCAAGTCGGTAGCTTACGTAAGTACATTAAGTCCTACGATTCATTACTTAGCCTCCAATTCCTTCCGGATTCCTTTAACCCTATTTCCAATCTTCACTCTTATGGGGCGTCACGTCCTCCCTTCCTTAGAGTTATTTGATAGCATGGTAGATAATCTAGATCACATGGCACTTTCTATGAGACTTAATACAATGTCCCAAGGTATGAAAGTACGGGGTATAACAAATATATGTGACTCCACCTTGATGATTAGTGAGATCCTGCATAGAGAGGGTATATCGATTTGCAGAACAACTGCTGCATTGCGAGGTTATTAGAAGAATGAGCTGTATCCACGGGAATAAAGTTAGTATAAGGACGAAGCTTGGGACATGAGTCATTAAAGTATAAGTACACTCGAATGGGGAATTTGCACCAATTATGAGCCCCGCTAATTAGAGATTGGGATGAATGGAATGTGGCTTTGAATGCACTGCTACATTACGGATATTACTCGAGTATCAATCGTTAGATGAGATTTTTTACGATATATTCCAAATACTAAAGCACCCTATGGTTGTGCTAGGGTTTCCTATAAATGCAACCTAACGTATGGAAGATTTAATAGAACATGTAGATATAGTGCAGCACGTTAAATATGTTGGAGTAGAATCATTCGCGTTTGAGTAGTTGAAAATATATGTAGGATGACATGGGTACACCCTAAAAGGGGGGAAGTGGACAAGAGAAGTACAAGCATAAGAGAAAATCAACTGACGCTATCGTATGTAAATGGGAACGCTTAAACTTCAAACGAGACCCCATAAGGGATGGACGCGATCATACCCGCACTAATGCACCGGATTCCGTCAAAACTCTGAGGTTAAGCATGCTTGGATGAGAGTATCACTAGGATGGGTGACCTTCTGGGAAGTGAAAAAAGGAATGAAACAAGTATGACAAAAAGGGATTATAAAGGCGTGTTAGTACAATGACACATATAGAACAGAGGAAGCCAAGAGCAGAAAAGATTATGACTTAAATACAACGCACTTCGTGAAAATGGCACAAGAATAGTTATGCAGCTTACGAACATTGGCATACTAAGAGCAAGGTCAAATGATTACTCGATAAAAGGAAGTCAGTAATAGCAATGTGATTGCCATATTTAGATTCTATTAAAGAAAACTGTAAGATGGTTTGAGGCAGAACTATTAAGATATAATCGGTATTAAGGACAAAAGCCATAGCGGAGCCCTAACCTCGACTGAAGGAGGTAAGCCGCTAGTATAGCAACACTAAAGCATTTTCTGAATGGCTCTACGTACCTACACACGTTTGTGTAAGAATTACAGTATAATGTGTGGTAATAAAACTAGAAGGAAGATTTTAGTAAAAGAGCAAAATAGCATACCTAAGGTGTTATAAGTTGAATTAAGAGGAGTTGTATAATGGCTTAAACGAAGAGGAGCATCAGAGGCTTGATAGCCTGTTACGGGGGATGGGAATCCCGACTCGGGAATGTAAGGCGATTAATATAGGTTATAGTGCAGGCTGACCTCGCACTCTATGGAAGTATAAGTTCATAGGGTTGTGGTAGATAAGCTGACAAAATTAACCCATTTTCTTCCAATTAAGAATGTATATTCAGCTAAGGGTTATACGAGATGACATAGCAAGGAAATAATAAGATTTCATGGGTTTCCCACATCTATTATCTCGGATAGGGAAGTTCAATGTATGGTTAATCGCTGGAGATCATTCCGGTAAGGATTGGGAACATAGGTGAATCTTATTATGACATTTCGCCCTTCGATTAATGGATAGGCCCAGAGGGGACCCAATAAATTATTGATGAAGTAAAGCTTAATCCAAGACAAGCTATCAATTAGAAGCCTAGAGTTGGCAAGAAGAGGATACATAAATCCTTCTTAGGTCATTTGTAGAACAGATAAAGGTGCCTATGAGTGGGACCTACCGTTCTATTTGAAATAATACATTCAATTTTCACACATCAATGCTCTGCAAGAATGTAAACGACGCTCCCAGAATATTTCCCGTGGAGGAGGTCCACGTAATAGGGAGTTATCCTATGAGGGGCAACCCATTTCCATCTGGGATCAGCAGATTAAACGGCTTGCGAACTAAGGACATAGCTTCTGTCAGGGTACTGTTGCGGAATAAGAATCATGAAGACATAACCTGAGAGGTTGAAGAGGATATGAAACATAGGTGTCCGTACCTATTCCCGATGTCTACCGATAACCCCCAGTCCTGGAACTCGTATAGTAATTACTTGGATGAAAATGTATGTTATTCCAGTAGAAAGGAATCTCCCTACAATTTGTATAAAGTCTTAAGGGAAATGTTATTCAACATTTGGGGACAAATGTTCTAAAGAGGGGAAGGATGTTACACCCCGCACTCTCGAGCTCGGAATGTCTTCTTAAGTTCCTTAGACACTATCATGTGAGCCGAATAATCTACGACACTATCAATCAACTTTAAGGAAAGAAGATTGTGATACCTCGTGAGAAGGAAGGTTGGAAATGGAGTTATAAGAATCCGCAAAAGAATTGGAGGCCAAGTAATGAGTCGTAGGACTCCATTTACCTACGTAAGCTACTAACTTGGAAGTCTTACATACTTAAGCTATTGGAGTACGTACCAAGCTTGCGAAGCATGGGTTACATAGGATCTTAAAGTGAGACGAGATTACGAACCCATAAGGAAGAAAAAAAAATGACGTAGGGCATCCAATGGGAGGGTGACACGTGGTAGCACCTCAATTAAGAAGTTGACCCACCTACTTGGGGTCAAGTAGGTGACCCACCTGTTTGGGGGAGGTGGGCCCCACTTCTACGTGGCAGCTCCTCCTTGATCGCATGGATGCGATGGCCCAATAGGGGATGGACACGTGTCACCTCTAGGGGATGACACGTGTCAATACCTAGGAACACACATATATATATATATATATGTATATACAGCATATATTTCAGTTCCTTCATCAAATTTCCAGCCAAAGTGACGATAAACAAACCCTAAGCTAAGAGAGAAAAGGGTGAAGGATTTGGGGGAAAAAAAAAAGGTAAGTCCCGATTTCATTCCATAAATTAATTATATAGCGTATACCACGATGATATGGAAGTATTATTAGTATCAAATTAGAGTTTGGTGCAGCAAAAAACGGACAGCAAGCTGCCACGACGTTACAGCGCGCTGAAAAAAGTTCCGAGGCGCGATTTTGGCAAGTTCTAGACAATTTCGGGAGAGGTAATTTCTTACACTCTAATTTGAAGTTTATGATGTTAAATTAGGGTGTATTACACACCTTAGGGGCTGATGGAAGTTGGGTAAAAGGTTTGAAAAGTTTGGCATTCAGAATAAACTAAATTGGAGTCGCTAGAAGTGAATTGTCGTCGAAATAAAGTGTCGTTCTTGTGAGTTATTGCTGCAGGGGTGTAATGTATTTTTGCAGGGAATAAATTCATTCTAAAATGGGTATGTATGCTTCTGGTTTCAGCCATACGACCCCTCATTTCATATAGTTAAAGGCGTTACAAAATAAAGGCTAGACGCCCTATTGTGATATCGTATTTTTGAATAAGTCGTTTGGAGTTTATGTTGTATATTTTTGGTGTGAATTGATGCAGGTTTTTGTTGTTGGTTGGCTTTAGGTGTTAGGGACCTAATTGGAAATTTGGATAGGGCACATTATAGGGGAGGTACTGCCCAATTTTCGTCGACGCCTTAGCGCATAACAGAACTAGTTGGGGAAACGACTAAGGAAATAGATTCTATTAATACTAAGGTGTAACCTAGGGTGATGTAAAGTTAAAAGGGGTTGATATTCATATTAATTTCATGTTGAATAGTTTCAAAGGACGGCGAGGCAAACAGGATAAGGAATAATTCAGACAAGGTATGTAAAGCTTTCTCTTAGCATATTTTGGTATAAGTACGTACAACTATCTTTCTTTCCTTTTGGCGAGTCTTAGACTTAAGTGAATTGTACGTGGAATGTGGGGATAATTCCATTCCCAGAACTCCAGGTACGCCTCATAATCCCTAACTACAGTTAGGTGTTGACACCCCTACAAGAATTGAGCATTGCTTGTTAAGGCTTCTACTTGCTAAAGAGTAGTGTATGGGAAACTATCTTTCCTTTTTCTTGATATGTACTTGGTATGAAAATGAGATTATGATGCCATAATTATTCACTGAGCACCAGGATGGGCCGGGTACGATATATGTATACAATGACCACCTGAAGGAAAGTACAGACTATATAGAGTTTACACTCTTTCTTTTCTGGCATGTCTTAGTTGTAAGTTAAATATGATGTGATCTCCGGAGTAACTCCATTCTTAATATCTCCTATTTACTTTTGAATATAGAACTCTGATAGTAGTTGAACTATTTCCCTGGAAACTTCTATATGTTAAAGAGGTACCAAATATTCAGGCTCCAAGTCTTACAGACTATCTGAGACTAAGTGTTTTTGATTCTGTAAATGATTTGGCCCTATGCTAATACATGTCGAGGGTCCCCAAGATTACTTTTGAGGCAGCCCATAATGGCATTTAGAGGACACTCGAGATGACTACACCATTACTCGGGTCCTCAAACAAAAGCTTAACTTTCTTATTTTGTCAAGTCTCTGATAATGATTTAAATTACATATAGTTACTCACTACTCTACTCGTGTATACTGCAACCCTTCTTTCACCGAGTCCCCTAAAGGGTTGGGTATGGTATATGATGATATGATTATAACATCGAGTCCCCTAAAGGGCCGGGTACGGTATATGATGATATGATGATAACACCGAGTCCCCTAATAGGCCGAGTACGGTATGTTATGATATGATTATAACACCAAGACCCATACTGGGCCGGGTACGGTATGATATGTAATGATAGATAGGCATGCATCTTAAAACATAATAATGTAATCGTAACATATGACATGATGCCGTATGTGATGACATGATAACACCGAGTCCCCCAGCGGGCCGAATACGGTATGTGAAGATGGTGTACATGCCCTTATGTTATAAGATGCAGGTATAGTGCCTTATTAACTGTTATACTTATTTCTCGCATCCCCATTTCAGCTGTTCTCTCAGTTGTGATGCGTTATGCTTTATATACTCAGTACATATATCGTACTGACCCCCTGTTCCTCGGGGGGCTGCGTTTTATGCTCGCAGGTACAAATGTTCATTTTAGAGATCCGTCAGCTTAGGAGTTCCTCTCAGGTATGTTAGAAGTGCTTCACTGCTCTGGAGCCTAATTTTTTATACTGGTCACTTAATGTATATATTTGTACATTCAGAGGTACGGCAGGGGCGCTGTCCTGCCATATGTTGTTGTTACTATTCCTAGAGGTCTGTAGACATATGGATGTGGGTTGTTTATAAGTTTGTTTCGACTGTGCCTATACGGCATGTTGTAAATATTTTTATATTATGGAAGCCTCGTCGGCGCGTGGCCTTTCATGATATGATACGAATGAAAGAGGCTACAGGTACATGAAAAAGTTTTAAACTATTGAGTTTTTTGTGTATAGTATCACATCACACACGGTTCAACCTAAGTGTAGCTGATAAATACGCATAAGAGGGTCCTAGTCGGACCCCAGTCGCGGCCTATGGGGTTGGGTCGTAACAAGAACCTCAAGTAAGAAGGTGACCCACCTACTTAGGTTCAATTAGGTGACCTACCTATTTGGGAGGTGGGGCCCACAAGGACACATGGCAGCCTAGGGGTAAGGCATGGATCCGTGGCCTAATAGGGGCTGGACACGTGTCATCATATGGAGATGACACGTGTAACCTCCTAGGACCACATATATACATGTATATGTGTCTTATACTTCAGTTCTGATCCATTAAACTTCAGCAAAAACTCAAGAACAAAACCCTAGTTTAGAGAGAAACTAGCGACGGCTAGGAGGAAAAGAAGAGGTAAGTCCCAATTTCGTTTTGTAAATTCATTTTCTATTATATACCATGATTATATGTAGGTATTAGAAGTATAAAATCACGTCTTGGTGCAGCCAAAATAGACACCAACCAGTCTACACAGTTTCAGCACGCTAAGAAGGGTTCTGAGGCGCGATTTTGGCTAGTTTGGCTAATTTCGGGTAAGGTAAGGTTTCTCCTTTAAATTTGGACTTGATGGGGTTGTTATGGAGTGTATTATGTACCTTTTATACTGATGTAAGTATGGAAAAATCATGGGGTTTCTCATCAAAAGAAACAATCTAAATTGAAGTCGCCGTAGTTAAATTGTAGTCTAAGTGAGGCGTGGTGTGTTTGGAGGCTGCTTCTATTTGGGTGGTGTTGCAGGGTCTAAATGTGTTCTAAAATAGGTGTGGAAGTTTTTGGTTGCATCCAAACGATTCCACACTTTGTACAATTAAAGGTTTCACAAAATAGAAACTAGAAATCCTATTTTGGATATCGTAATTTCGAGCGAGTTGTTCGGAGGTTGTAATGTATAATGTTGCAAAGTTTTTTATATATACGAGCTGCTGTTTATGTTTTTGGTTTGTTTTAGATATTAGGGATGTGATTAGTAATTCAGATAGGGCACATTATAGGGGAGGTGCTGTCTGATTTTTGTTAACGCCTTAACTAGTTAAGGAACTAGTCGAGAAGGAGAGCGAGGGAATGGGATTTATGAATACTCTTAAGTAATGTAAGATGCTGAAAGTTCTAAAGAGGTTGATATTTTTATTGATTTCATGTTACCTAGGTTCACGGAACGACAAGGCGACAAGGACAAAGACTAACCCATAACAGGTATGCGAAGCTTTCTTTTTACATGTTTTTGGAATAAGTATGTAAAGCTTATCCCTTATCCTGCCATGTTTTTGGCATAAGTAGGTAAAGCTATTCTTCTTTATTTTGGCATGTCTTAGATATAAGCTATGAATGGTTTTTATATTGAACTTGGGGATAATTCCATTCGTAAAGCTCCGAGTATAGTTCATAAATCTTATCCACTTCGTGATGGTAGAACTCTTGTAATAGTTGAGCTATTGCCTTTTTAAGGCTTCTATAGGATAAAAGGTAATATATGTAGAGCCTATTGACTCGTGTTCACTTCTAAATGCTAAGGCACTTAAGGTAGCTGAGCTATCACCCCCGAGCCTTCTGTAGATGAAATAGTAACTGGATGCATGGGAAGCATGAACTATAACTCATATTCATTTCTTAATATCGAAGTTCTTGAAGTAGTTGAACTGCTACCCTCGAGTCCCTATATGATGAATACTAATTGAATGTATGAGCTCCCATGCCTAAGAACTCTATAACGACAAGTGTCTCTGATTGCATAATTCGTTTGGTATTACCTTAATAAAAGCCTAGGACTCTTGAGACTCCGTCGATGTGGCCCCTAATGGAAGTTAGAGGATACGTGCGACGATGATAGTTTTGATCCTCAAATGATAATCCATGATGGTGGTTATACCGAATCTCAGATAATAAACTAATTGTATATGGTTCCTCATTACTTTACTCGTGCAGGCTGTTAATACGTCACTCAGCGCATCCCATGAAGGGCCGAGCATGATAAATTCACCATGTCCCATGAAGGGCCGGGCAAGATAAATTCACCGTGTCCCATGAAGGGCCGGGCATGATAAATTTACCACATCCCATGAAGGGCCGAGCATGATAAATTCACTGCGTCGCATGAAGGGCCGGGCATGATAAATTCACCACATCCCATAAAGAGTCGGGCATGATAAATTCACTGTGTCCCATGAAGGGCCGGGCATGATATATGATGAAATGATTATTCACCGCATCCCATGAAGGGCCGGGAATGATATATGATGCAATGATTATTCACCGCATCCCATGAAGGGCTGGGCATAATTATGATGAAACAATTATGATACCGAGTTCACTAGAGGGCCAGGTATAGGGTATGATAAGGTATATGACTGCATGTCCTAAGCTACAAGTACAGTAATCTGTTAACTTTTATACATGTTTTCTGTATCCCTATTTCAGTTGTTGTTTCAGTTATGATATGTTATGCTTTATATACTCAGTACATATGTCGTACTGACCCCCCTGTTCTCCAGGGGGCTGCATTTCATGCCCACAAGTACATATGTTCATTTTGGAGATCGGTCAGCTTAGGAGTTCCTCTCAGCTATTTCGGAAGTGCTTCACTGTCCTGGAGCCTAATTTTTGATACTGGTCATTTAATATACATATTTATTTATTTCAAGGGTACGGCGGGGGCCTTGTCCCGCCATGTGATGCTGTTATTAATCTTAGAGGTCTGTAGACATGTGTATGTGGGTTATTTGTAAGTTTGTTTCAGTTGTATTCATACGACGTATTGCAAATGTTTTCGTAGTATGACAGCCTCGTCGGCTCGCCTGCCCTTTCTTGTTATGATATAGGTGAATGAGGCTACAGGTTCCTGAAAAAAGGTTTTTGACCCAATGGGGTTTGTATATAGTATCACATCACACAAGGTTCAACTTAAGTGTAGCTGATAGATACGCATAAGAGGGTCCAAGTCAGACCCCAGTCGCGGCCTATGGGGTTGGGTCGTGACATAAGACATGACAAAAGAAAGAAGGGATATCTTTACATATAACTACTCGAGTACCCAACAACCAAAAATCATGGCTAGAAGTATCAACAACAATAATAATATATGAAGTATATGCTAACATTTCTAACCCATGGGAGCATTACCATAATATATATTACATATCTAGTTCAAGTCATTACACAAATTAAAAGATATTATCAAATTATAATCGATAATCAGTAACAAAAACATATTAGACACATAATAACCAAAACTATCATTTTGTACTTTACCATTTAATCACACCAACAAACTATCCATCACCCAATAGGATAAATATATAATCTCTCTTTCTTCTCTACAACAACAAGATCCATGAAAACATGCTTGGTGCTTTCGTTACTAAGATTAATAATTTATACTTATGATCCATCCTTCGATAGCACGTTTCACTCAAATAATAACAAATTCTAAGAAATCATGTCAAAAAGAAATGAATAGCCTTCACATACCTTGAATTCGAGCTTGAATTCCCTTACATAATTTTTTAATCCATAATTACACAATTATTTCAGTAGCTAAAGAAAAAAGGGTTTTGAGGACTTGCTTAAGTTAATTACTATTATATTCCTCCTTTTGATTTATTAAATAAAGCTAATTAAAGGTGTCAACATATTGAGTATGATGTGGCACAATATGAAATTCCTGCTACTACCTGCTTCCATGTGCAACTGAGGTTGTAGTATCATAAAATAGATATCTCACTATATATATATATACACACACGTGGATGTTACGTAGGTTTGCGGTAAAATAAATATACTTTATGAATTTACATGTGTCCACCCTTTGGACATGGGTCCATTTGTTGACATGTGTCCCACTATCATCCACCCACCACTCAGATTTTGCCACATGTCTTGGTGGGGCCCTCTTAGTGGTCTAATTAAATTAATTAATCATAATTAATCACTAAAACCAAATTAATAATCTAATCATGATTAATTAATCCCTAGTCTCCATTAATATTTCTAGATCAAATAAAATTTATAACCAATTTGTGTATTAATTCAGATCGGGAATATAAGTCTCTATCTCATATCCCATATTGTTATACCCTGCGCCTTTATACATTGGACCATATTTTTTTCTCTAAACGATTTCCATGTGATATAGGTTATCTATGAAGTTATACGTGAGTAGTGACGGATGGGAAATAGGGTTATAAGAATCCAGAAGGAGTTGGAGGCCGAATAATGAGTCGTAGGATTCGATTTACTTGCATAAGCTACCAACTTGGATGTCTTACATACTTAAGCTACTTGAGTGCATGTTGATCTTACGTAGCAAGGGTTACATAGGTTCTTAAAGTGAGACGAGATTACGAATCCACAGAAAAGGAATAAGGAGATGTGGTACCTACTTGAAATAGGTAGGTGACACACCTGCTTGTGGTGGACCCCTACGCTGCCACGTGGCAGTATATGAGTGGCCGCGTAGATTAGATGGCACCCTAGGGGGATGCCATATGTCACCCCTAAGGGGATACCATGTGTCACTTCCTATGGAGGTCTATATATATATGTATTACTTGCTGTACATAGTTCATTCTTCAGCATTTAGAACCAAAAAAAGAAAGGAAAACTTAGAGACTAAGAGAGAGGCTACCACGGATTTGGGCAAAATAAGGTAAGACCTCCAATTTCGTTCCATGAATTAATTTTCTACGATGTACTACGATGGAATGAAGGTGATAATAACATAAATTTTCTGTTTGGAGAAGCACCAAAAGGGTAATGAGCAGCCACCACATTTTCAGCCGCGTTAAGGAACTTCCGAGGCAAGTTTTTGCGAGTTTTAGAAAGGTAAGGTTCTCCCTTTCAATTTGGAGTTAATAATGTTGTTATGAAGTGTGTTAAATGTGGGAAATGAAGCTGGAAATAGGAAAATTGCATAAGTATGCTTGGCATTAGAAACAAACTAAATTGAAGTCGTTTTAGTTAAATCGAAGTCGAGTAGTATATTGTGATTGTGGTGCTGCGGATTGGAGGTGGTTTGGTTGCATTTTCCAGGGCTATAAAGTATTAGAAAAGGGGTTTGGTGTTGCTGGTTACACCTACACGACCCTCCATTTCGTATGATTAAAGGTTTTATGAAATAAAGATTAAACACCCTATTTTGGTATCGTAATTTTAAGCGAGTTGTTTGGGGTTTGTATTATGTAGTGTTGAAGTGGATTACTTGTATATAAGCTGATGATTGTTTTTTTTGGTTGGCTGTAGTAATTTCGGATGTAATTGGGCGTTCGGATAGGGCAAGTTATAGGGGAGGTGCTGCCCAATTTCCGTTAACTTCGTAACTAACTTATAAACTAGTCTAGAAAGGCGAACAAGGAAATGGTTCCTATGGATACTTCAATACAAATGTAGTAACTAGAGAGTCAAAGGTTATTAATATGAGTATTATTTTCGTGTTAAATAGGTTCAGAGGAAGACGACGCAAACGTGGTTGCGAGTAACTCATAAGAGGTATGTAAAGCCTATCTCTTCTTTCTTTTGGCATGTCTTAGTCTTAAGTGGATTGTATATGTACTGTGGGGATAATTCCATTCATAGAATCCCGAGTATGATTCGTAAATCTTATTCACTTCTTGATGTTTGAACTCTTGTGATAGTTGAGTTATCGCCTTGTAAGTCTTCTACGTGATGAAAAGTAGTATACGTGAAGTCTATCCCTTCCTTCTCTTGAAATGGTTAATGTAAGTGGAATGATGTATGATATGATTTAGAGGTAATTCCATTTATAGGTTCTGGGTATAACTCATGACTTGTACTCACTTTTGAGTGGTAAAGGTCTTAAAGTAGTTGAACTACGACCCTCAAGCCTTCTACATACTGAATAATGATTGGATGTGTAAGCTACTATACCTAGAGGCACTTGGACATACTTTATGATGATATTTGAGGGATGTTTGATATGTTACCAAGCTTTACATGCACGTATATGCATTATTATATGATATATGGATTGGGCCATCATTCTTCAGCATTAGTATATGAGATATGTAGATCGGTTCATCGTTCCTCAGCATTATTATGTGATATGTGGATCAGGCCATCGTTCTTGGGCATTATTATATGATATACGGATCGGGCTATCGTACCTCAGTATTATTATATGAGATACGAATCAGGTCGTCGTTCCTCGGCATTATTATATGATATGCGGATCAGGTCATTGTTCCTCAGAGTGTAATTTCTATATACATGGATCGAGCTATATGTTCCACACTGCTAATGATACATATATGCTTGTGATGACAGAATGATGTAGTTGTTACACCGAGTCCCCGAACGGGCCAGTTACAATACTGATGATAGTATGTATGACTTTATTTTATAAGATACAGGTACGGTAGATGGATAAATATTATACTGGTTTCCTGCATCCCTATTTTAGTTGTTATCTCAGTTATGTTATGTTATGCTTTATATACTCAGTACATATATCATATTGGCTCCCCGTTCTCTAGAGGGATGCATTTCATGCCCGTAGATACAGATGTTCATTTTGTAGATCCGCCAGCTTAGGATTTCCACTCAGCTATGTTGGAAGTGCTCCACTATTCTTAGAGGTCTGTAGACATGTGTATGTCGGTTATTTGTAAGTTTGCTTCAATTGTGCCTATATGGCGTGTAGTAAGTGTTGTTATGTTATGGCAGCCTTGTCGTCTTGCGTACCCTTTCATGTTATGATATAAATGAAAAAGGTTATATGTTAAGAAGATGTTATGACCTATTAGGGTTATTATGTATAGTTCGTGTATCTGATAGGTATATATACGGGGGTCCAGGTCGGAAACCGGTTGCGGCCTACGGAGTTGGATCGTCATAGGAATAATCTTGTCCATTACTTTAGGAAAGTATGTGCATCACCTCCTTATATCCTACCACAAGTTTGTAAGTAGTTACATCACCTACTTTTCCTTTTTATTTAAAATGTAGTCCACATATTCTAAGTACGTTGATTACTTTGACAAATTAATTGGTCTTTCAAATCCTTCCAAACCTATTTCAAACCATCAGTACTCACATAGAACTAGTCTATGAAAAATATGGAGCGTTACATCCTCCCCTCCTTAGGATCATTTGATAACTACATGGATAACATAGATCACATGGCAACTTTAGAGGAGTTTAAACACATTCCAATGTACAAAAGTACGGTATATAACATCCTTCTCCCCTTTAGAACATTCTTCCTCGAATGTTAACTAGCCTCATAAGGTCTTACAAGGATTCCGGAAATCTCTGTAATAGTTGTCACATATCATTTTCTTATTAATCAATATAACGAATTTAGGGGTTTAGAGTACCTGTGGGTATAGGGAAAAAGTTAGGATACTTGTTCTTCATCTCCTCTTCGGTTTCCCAAGTCATCTCTTCTCTATTCTTGTAACCACAATTCTTTGACGGAAGCCATGTCCTTGGTACGTAACCTTCTAGCTTGGCGATCAAGTATAGCTATAGGGTTTTCCTCGTAAGATGGCTCCTCTGCCACTTGGACATCATCCATGGGGAATACTTTAGAGGGATCACCAATACATTTGTGAAGCATTGACACATGAAAGATTGGGTACACTACTTCCAAATGAAATGGTAGGTCCAACTCATAGGCAACCTTGCCCACCCTACGAATAATCTGATAAGGCTCAATGTACCTCGGGCTAAGTTTTCCTTCGTTACCGATTCTGATTACACCCTTATAGAATCATACTTCCATAGAATACGAGGTAGGCCTATAATAAAATCCATATTAATTGCTTCCCTTTTCCAAGTCAGAATTTCCATCTCTTGTAATAGTCCACAAAGCTTCTGATGTTCGACCTTAATATTTTGGTAATTCGAGCACTGGGCTACGAACTCTGTGTTGTCCTTCTTCATGACGTCCCACCAATATAAATATCTGAGGTCATGATATATCTTTATTGACCCCAGATGAATAGAATAATGGGCATAGTGTGCATCTCCCATAACCTATTATCATAGCCCTGCAATCTTAGGTACACATAATCTACCCTTATACCTTAGTACTCCATCAGGTGTGATCTCGAATGGGGTCTTTTCCTTTTAAAGGATTTCATCTCTTACTGTGCCAAAATAGGGTCCTCGTATTGGCGTTTCTTTGCTTTTCCTATAATAGAAGATTCAGTAACTCCGCGAACAGAAACTCCACCATTATCAGAATCAGCCAAACAGACTCCAAGGTTAGCTAACTGGCAAATCTCATGGACTATTTCCTTCTGTTCAGGTTGTACATCTGCAAAGCTACCCATTGATTTATGGCTGAGTGGATCTGCTATAATATTTTCTTTCCCTAGGTGGTATAGAATGTCAACATGATAATTTTTTAGCAACTCTAGCCACCTTCTCTGCCACAAATTCAATTCTTTCTGCTTAAAGATGTATTGGAGACTTTTGTGATCTGTGTAGATATCAACATGTACGCCATATAGATAATGCCTCCATATTTTCAAAGCATGGATTACTGCTGCTAACTCCAGATCATGAGTTGGATAACATAACCATCTGGTCCTTCCGAAAGAGTTAGAAATGGGGTCGTAGTCAACTTATCTTTTAGAAACTGAAAACTTCATTCATAAGCATCGGTCCACTGGAACATAGCCTCCTTCAAAGTTAGCCTTGTTAAAGGAGCTGAAATCGAAACAAACTTCTCTACAAATCTCTTATAATATCCTACTAGCCCCAAAAAACTACGTACCTCAATAGGTGTCGTGGGTCTAGGCCAAGTCTTTATGGCCTCGATTTTTTGTGTATCTACTCGAATACCATCATCCCCAATTATATGCCCCAAGAATTCTACTGAAGTCAACCAAAATTCACATTTAGAGAATTTAGCATATAGTTCTGGTACCGTCCTCCAATGATCTATATGTTCCTCTTTCGATCGTGAATAGACCAGAATATTATTAATAAATACAATCATGAATAGGTCTAGGAATGGCTTGAATACTCGGTTCATTAGATCTATAAACACTGCTGGAGTATTGGTCAACCCAAAAGACATTACTCTAAACTTATAATGTCCATATCGGGTCCTGAATACAGTCTTCAGAATATCTGCCTCTTTTACCCGCACGTGGTGATAGCCTGACCACAAGTCTATCTTTGAAAAACACTTAGCACCCTACAACTGATCAAATAGATCATCAATCCTGGGGAGGGTATATCTATTCTTTATTGTCACCTTGTTCAGCTGCCTATAATCAATACACATTCGCAGCGACCCATCTTTATTTCTCACGAATAGTACCACTACTCCCCAAAGTGATGTGTTGGGCCTAATGAAGCCCTTTTCTAACAAATCTTTCAATTGCTCTTTCAATTATTTTAGCTCTGCGGGTTCCATTATGTAGGGAGTAATAGATATGGGTTGAGTATCTTGTAACACATCTATGGTGAACTCTACCTCCCATTCAGGAGAAAGACATGGAAGTTCATCTAGGAATATATCTGGATATTTATTGACTATCAGCATTGACCGAAGAGTCAGTACCTCTACTTCCAAGTTATGCACATGAACCAGATGATAAATATAACCCTTTCTAACCATCTTCCTCGCCTTGAGGTATGAAATAAACTTACCCTTTGGTGATGCCGTATTCCCCAGTCATTCGACAATTGGCTCACCTGGGAATTAGAACCGAAGTATCTTGTTTCCACAATCAACGTTAGCATAACAAGAAGCTAACCAGTCCATACTCATAATAACATCAAACTCTATCATATCTAATTCTATTAAATTAGCCAAGGTATGATTACTATATACATCCACCAAGCAATTTTTATATATTTGCTTTACTATAACAGAGTCTCCTACTGGTGTAGCTACCTTAAATGGTTCTATTAATTCGGTTTTATTCTGATTCTACTAGCAACAAAGGGAGATATATATGACAAGGTGGATCCTAGAACTATCAATACATATACATCCCAAGAGAATATTGATAATATACCTGTAAACACATTTGGTGACGCTTCCTGGTCTTGTCTACTAGCTAAAGCATATATGCGGTTCGAAGGACCGCTAGAACTGGAAGCTCCGACATGGCCTCTACCATGGCCTGCTGGTGTATGAGTACCTGACCTATAGGGAGCATAGCCACAGAAGAAGATGAACCAGTAACTAACCTAGTAGGCTGAGCTTCACCACTTGGATTACCCCTAAATGGACACTCCCTCATGATATGGCCTTGAAGGACGCAATTAAGACAAGCACCTGTAGCAAAAAGGCATTCCCCAAAATGAGGCCTACCATAATGAGCACACTGAGGCAAAGGTGTCCTCGACTGACCCGAACTCTCGTGCATCTATAAACTTGAGGCCCTACAGCTCTGACCAGCTCCTGAATACCCTGTACTATCAAATCTCCTACCAGTGAGTTATAGGGGTGTACTTTGTCATGACTCAACCACATAGGCCGCGATCGGGTTCTGATCTAGACCCCTGTATACATCCCTATCAGATATAAGAACTATACATAAGAACCCCAATGGGTCATAACATCTTCTTATACACGTAGCCTCTTTCATTTTTATCCTATCATGAAGGGAATGCAAGCCGACAAGGCTGCCATAACATAAAAACATTTATAATGCATTTTATAGGCACAATTGAGACAAACTTACAAATAACCCATATACACATGTCTACAGACCTCTAGGAGTATTAACTAGATCATACGGCGGGATAAGGCCCTCATCGTACCCCTGAAAAAACAAATATATACATCAAATAACCAGTATCAAAACCTAGGCTCCAGAATAGTGGAGCACCTCCAACATATCTGAGTGGAAGTCCTAAGCTAGTGGATTTCCAAAATAAACATCTGTACCTTCGGGCATGAAATGCATCTCCCCCCTCCCCCCTGAAGAAAAGGGGTCACTATGATACATATACTGAGTATATAAACCATAGGTGAGATTACAACAGAATTAGGGATGTAGGAAATAAGTATAACATTTAATAAATCATCGCACCTGCATCTTATAAAATAAGGTCATGTATACGATTATTACATACCATATCTAGCCAGGCATATGCATACTATTAGCGTTGTGGAATGTATAGCTCGATTCATGTATATAGCAAGTACACATCGAGGAATGATGGCCCGATCCATATATCCCATAATAATACCAAGAAATGACTGCCCAATCCGTATCTCATCTAATAATGTCCAGGTACGATGGCCCAATCCGTATACATATATATCGTATAATAATGCCAAGCAATGATGGCCCGATCCATATATCACATAATAATGCCGAGGAATAATGGCCCGATCAATATATTACATAATAATGTCGAGGAACGACAGCTCGATCCGTATATTGTATATATATATTATAGCTAGCTCGGGACTCGATGAAAGATGTATTACAGTATGAATGAGCAAAGCAGCGCGTAACTATATGCAACTAAATTATCATTTGAGGCTCAACAGAGTAATCAAGCGAACCATCACTTGAAGATCAGGGTAGTAATCGTCTTAAGTACCCTCTAACGGTCAGTAGGAATCATATCAAGTGAAGTCTCAGGCATCAAAGGCATGTGTCAAGGTGATGCTATATAGTTTATGCAATCAAAGACTTTTACCCTTGTAGATCCTTTAGGAAGAGGAGCTTATATCTCCACCTACTAGTCAATGTATAGGAGACTTGAGAGTAGTAGTTTAATTACTTTAAGACCCTTAGTACTCAAAAATGAGTAAGAGTCACGAGTTATACTCAGATCTTATGAGGGAATTACCTCCAAATTCATGTCATATGTCATTCTACTTATACTTAAGACATTCCAACAAGAAGAAGAGATAGGCTCTATGTATACTACTTTTCCTCACATAGAAGACTTACAAGGCGATAACTCAACTATTATAGGAGTTCTAATCAGTAGGAAGTGAACAAGAGTCTTAACTCATACTTAGAGATTTAAGAATAGAATAACTCCCAATTTCACATACATAATACATACGTCTAAAACATGCCAAAAGAGAAGAAAGGGTAGCTTTACATACCCTCTACTTTTTATCATCTAGGAGACAGCGGGAGGCACTAACTTAATTAGCATAGGAGCTCTCACTTCAAGTAGTAGGAAAGGTTCATGAATCATATTCGGAGATTTATGAGTAGATTTGTCCCCACATTTTATATACACATCATACTTAAGACTAAGACATGCCAAAAGACAAAAGGGGAGCTTTACATACCTGTAGTAGCTCATTTGTAACCCAACTTGCTTTGTTACTCCTTCAGCCTATTTAACATGAAAGTAATACCAAGATTATTAACTTTCCACTTTCCAGCTTCCAAATCTATGACAAAGTATCCGTAAGAATTATTCCCTTATTTACTCCCTTTGACTAGTCTATTCGTTAGTTACGAAGTTAACAGAAATCGGGCAGCACCTCCCCTATAACTTGCCCTATTCGAACTTCCAATTACACACTCAATGACTACAGACAGCCAAAAAACAATTAATAGCTTATATACAAGTAAACCACTTCAACAATACACAATAGAAACCCCAAACAACTCGCTAAAAACTACTATACCAAAATAGGGTTTTTAATCTCTATTTCGTAAAACCTTTAATTATATGAAACGTAGAGTCGTGTGGCTGCAACCAGAAGCATCCACACCCCTTTTAGAACACTGTCCAGTCCTGCAACATGAAACCAAACCACCTCCAATCCGCAGCACCACAATCACAACACACTACTCGACTTCGATTTAACTAAAATGACTTTACTTTAGTTTTTTTATAATGCCAAGCATACTTATGCAATTTTCCTATTTCCAGCTTCATTTTCCAAATGTAATACACTTCATAAAAACATTATTAACTCCAACTTGAAAGGGAAAACCTTACCTCGGAAGCTCTCTAGTTACGGCTGAAACTTCGTGGCTGCTTGTTAACCTTTTGATGCTGCTCCAAACAGAAAATTTACATTATTAACACCTTAATTTAATCTTAGTTCACCATAGATAATTAATTCACGGAATGAAATCAGAGGCTTACCTCTCCTTGGCCAAATCCATGGCTAGTCTCTCTTTTTCTCTAGTTTTGTCTAGTTTGTTTTGGCTAAGTGTAGATGCTGAAAAATGAGAAATTAGTCATAAATACCTACATATATACCTCCTTAGGAGGTGACACATGTCCAGCTCCTATTGGGCCATCGAATCTATGCATAGCCTCCAAGGATGTCATGTTGCGAGGTAGGCCCCACCCCAAGTAGGTGGGTCACCTACTTGACCCTAAGTAGGTGCATCACCTATTGCCACATTTCACTCCCTCATGATGCCACGTGTCATATCCTTAGGTAGCTATGTGTCGTCATCTTTTCTGTAGGTTCGTAATCTGGTCTCACTTTAAGAGCTTGTGTATTCCTTGCTACTTAAGCTCAATGTGTTCTCAAGAAGCTTATGTTGCTTACGCAAGTAGGTTAAGTACCACGACTCCTTATTTGGTCTCCAATTCCTTCCAAAGCCTTCTAGACCTATTTCCAACCATTACTACTCACGTAGAACTTCATAGATAACATGCATCACATGGCAATCTTTTAGTAAAAAAAATATGCTCCAATGTACAAAGGTGCGGGGTATAACACACTCCGTTCTGGTTGAGAAGGATATCTACTACACTGCTGCTAAGGCTGCTTGTCTCGAAACTCACCTAGATAGCCGGAAAGAAATTTCCATACAACTATCGATCAAATAATGATCTATTCCCATCACATAACGATGTACTCTATCAACCATATCAGCTACAATAGTGGGCGCATATTTTGCCAATGAGTCAAACTCAAGATTATAATCTCAAACACTCCTACTATTCTGCCTCAAATGTAAGAATCTATGAACTCTAGCTCGTCTCATCTCCAGAGGTAGAAAGTGGCCAAGAAAATCCTTCACAAACTCATCCTATACCACTGGAGGAGCAATCTCGCCCCTAGACAACTCCCAGGATTTATACTAATTATGTCATGAACCAACCCCATAGGTCGCGACTAGGGTCCGATCTGAACGTATACGTGTCTATCAGTTATGGTCAAGTCAAACTGTAATTAACATAATACAATGCAACAGAACCCTATTGGGTGATAATATTTTCATAACCAGTAGCCTCTTTCATTTGTATCACTTTATGAAAGGGCATGTAAGCCGACGAGGCTGTCATACATATAAACTTTTACAATATTTCAAGTAGACCTAGATGAACAATACTTACACATACAACCTACATATACATGTCTGCAGACCTCTACCAATATCAATGACAACATATGGCGGGAAAGGACCCCCTCCTTACCCCTGAATAATAAAACAATACTATACATCAACGGCCAGTGCCAAAAACTAGGCTCTGGTACAATGGAGCCTCTTCCAACTGAGCTGAGCGGGATCCTAAGATGATGGACTCCCAAAACCTATACCTGTAACTACAGGCATGAAATGTAGCCCCCCCAAGAGAAGGGGGTCAGTACGACATATGTACTGAGTACATAAAACATAACATAACACAACTAGAAGCATATCTGAAATAGAGAAGCAGGGGGTAAATTATCAAATCAGCAACTTATACCTAGGAAAGTAAAATCATGCATGCTCAAATTTTCAATATAGCCGGCCCTATCAGGGATCCGGTGAATCATATATGTATTACCATCACCTCCTTATTACAACATATCATCACATCATCATATATATACATACGTACCTGGCCCTCTAGTGAGGGCGCAATGAACAATGCAGTAGAATTGTGCACGATTACTATTCCTTGCCCGAGCGCGATAAAAGAAGTGTTACAGTATACACGAGTAGCGTAGTGAGAAACAAAACACAGTTTAAATCATTATCGGAGACTCAATGAAGTCATCAAGTGAATCATCTCTGGAGATCAGGGCAGAAAGTATCGACGTATACCCCCTAAATGTCACTAAGAACTATGTAAAAAGGGGTTTTGGAAATCTTAGACATATACCAGTATGAAATATCTTATAGCAGTCCGAGCATTGGTTATCTCAGAGCGTTTCTCTTTTTACAAAAAAGAGCTTAGTCGAATCAATCGTTATACAGTTATATAGAAGACTCGAGGAGTAGGAGTTTAACTACTTTAAATGTCTTAACACCCAGAAGTGATCAATAGTCCTGAAGTTATATTCAGAACCTAAGAGTGGAGTTTCCCCGAAGCTTTCATCATCCATAGCCTACATCTAAGACATGCCAAAAAGGAAGAGAAAAGATAGGCTTTACATACCTATGTCAAAAACACGCCAAGAGAGAGCTTCGCATACCTCTTATGAGTTACTCTTTATCCTGTTCGTCTCGTCATCCTTTAAACCTAAGTAACATAAAATAAATATGAGTATTAACAACCTTTGTCTTTCCATCACCTTAGGATACACATAAGTATTCATAGAACTCAACCCTTAGCTTGCTTTCTCGACTAGTTTCTTAACTAGTTAAAGAGTTTACGAAAATCGGGCAGCACCTCCCTTATAATGTGCCCTATCCGAATTTTTAATTCCACTCCTAATACCTACATCCAAAAAAAAACAACCTGCAACATATGTTTAATAAGTTCACATAAACAATATACAACATAAACTCCAAACGAGTCGTTCGTAGCTACGATACCAAAATAGGGTGTCTAGCCTTTATTTTGTAGAACCTTTACTTATACGAAACGAGGGGTCATGTGTCTTCAACAATAAGAACCCCTACCCCTTTTAGAAAACATTTATTCCCTGAAACAACACACCACACCCCTGCAGAATCACCTCACATGAACAACACTTTACTTCAATATAAATTCAACTATAACGACTACAATTTGGATTTTCTCCAACACCAAACATTCCTATCCCATTTTAACTTGTACAGAAACAAAAAAGGCATATAATACACTCCATAACAACACCATAAATTCCAAATTTAAAGGAGAAACCTTACCTTACCCAAATTTGGCCAAAACTGCCAAATTGCAACTCAGAACTTCTCCAACCGTGCTGAAATTGAACGGGCTATTGGTGTTACTTCTCTGCTGCCCCAAAGTGATATTTTATGTTACCAAACACCATTATATAGCCGTGGGAAACCTCAAGTAATTAATTTATGCAATGAAACTCGTAGGCTTACCTTGGCAGCCCCCAAACCCGTAACTCCTCTTCTTGCCCTCCAACGTTTTTCTCCTCTTCTGTCATACTTTTCTAGGCGTAAATCTGAAGGAATAACTCCGTAGATATCGTAATATACATATATACATCTTCATGTGGTTGATGAACACCATAGATAATTAATTCACGCAGGAAAATTGAAAAACTTACCTTTAATTTCTCAAAACCATGGCTGCCTTTCTTTTTGCTCTTTCACGTTTTTCCTTTTCTTTGGCTGTTGAAGTTTTGGCTAAGAACTAAAGTTCTTAATCACAATACATACATATGTAGGGTGGTTTAGGAAGTGACATGTGTCATCCTCTAAGGGTGACACATGTCCAACCCTTATTGGACTACCGTAACTATGCAACCACTTAGGGGCTGCCATGTTGCAGTGGGGTCCACCCGCACCCCAAGTTGGCAGGTGGGTCACTCTCTTATTGGCTTCCTCATGTCATCTTATTCCCTTTCCCATGGGTTCATAATCTCATCCTATTTTAAGAGCCTATGTAATCCATGCTACATAAGCTTAGTATGTCCTTAAGTAGCTCAAGTGTATACGACTTTTAAATTAGTAGCTTACGTAGGTAAATCAAGTCCTACGACTCATTTCTTTGCCTCCAACCCATTCTGGATTCTCACGACTCTCTTTCTAACCTTCACTCTCACGGGGTATCACATTCTTCTTTCCTTAGAGTTGTTTGAGGTGTGTGGATAGTGGGGGTCTTATGGCCACTTTCAAGAAGACTAGGAACACATTTCAAGGTTCAAAATTGTGGGGTGTAACATCCTTCGCCCATTTAGAACATTCGTCCCCGAATGTTAAACAAAACTTCCCTTAGAACTTTATATACAGTATAGGGAGATTCCTTTCTATTGCCATAGTACATACTCCCATCTAAGTACTTAATATACGAGTTTCATGAGTTGGGGTTACCTATAGACATCGGGAATAGGTGCGAATACTTGTGTTTCATGTTTTCTTCAGCTTTCCAGGTCATCCTCATTCTGGTTTTTGTTTTGCCACAGTACTTTGATGAAAGTCACATCCTTTTTCGCAACTTTCAAATTTGCCATTCTAAGATGGTTATAGGTTGTTCCTCACTGGATTCCATTTCATGTACATCATCTATGGGACATACTCTGGGTGGATCAGTACATTATAAAGTATCCATATTAAACGTATTGGGCGTATAGTTTGGTAATCAGGTGGTAAGTTCAACTTACAGGCAATTTTTCCCATCATACAAGTAACTTAATAAGGTTCGATGTATTTTGGGCTAAGTTTCCTTTTCTCGCCGAATCTTATTACTCCCTTCCTAGGTGACCCTGTCAAGAACGCTTAACCATTAATTTGAACTTTGACTGTTGATGTTGATTATTTACATATCACTTCTACCGACTCTAGGCTATTAGTCAATATCTTGTTTAATCATGTCTGGCTTACCAACTTAGTCTTTCTAACATCGACTTAACCCATAGGGGACTTATACGTCCTACCCCACTAGTCTTGTATGGGGTCACCTGGACACTGGAATGGTAGCCATTCTTATAGGCGATCTCAATAAGTGGTAGACGATCATCACAATTACTCCTAAAACCAACCATATAGGCTTGCAATATATCTTCTAGCATTTGATAATATACTTAGTCTATTTAGCAGCTCGAGGTAAAAATGTGGTACTAAGACCTACCTGTGTTCTCGATCTTTTCTCGGACTGATCTCCAGATGTTAATCATAATTGAAGTTCCTCGATCTGAGATATTAGCTGGGGAACCCTCATAGAGTCTTCCTAGTTCCTTGTCCTATAACTTTACTTAGTTTCAGCTGCATAGGTGGTATTGATTGAAAATAAAAGGGCTGATTCATTAGCCTACTCGCAATAACCTGTATAGCACCCTACACTAGAAGAGTATAGAATAGGTGCGTAATGACATTGATAATTTGGGAATCCTTAGCCTCGTATATTCTTTCTTAACTGAGTAGGTATCCTTTGATCGAAGGAGCAGGGGCTAATATTGTTAATTGACAGGTAACATTCCCTCTAGAGTCATCTGGCGCTGGAGTATGAAGTGAGTCTTGTAGCCCAGGTCATATTGTGGAATCCTCGACCACGCGTATTACTTCCTGCCTTCCGTAAATAATATTAACTGGTACCATGTTGAGGGATGTGGCGTTCAAGTGCGCCACTAGTTCGTAATTAGCTAATCCTGCTGGTTTTCCTTAGCCCTTTTTACAATTCCCTTAACATAACTTATAGTACCTGGGGTACATAATCCCATGTCGCTTCTCCGCCGTTAGTTCAGATTCTTCTACCTTGCGCAATTATACTAGCCCTAATGTACTAAATTCCACCAAAATTTCAAAGTTAAATGTGCTGGGGCGAGAGTAATACTGGGATGGGTGACCCCCCGGGAAGTCGTCGCGTTGCGTTTCATTATAGTCCTTGCAATAATGTGCGGGGCACTCAACTTAGCTCCAAATTTACCTCAACGTTGTCTCGCGAGTCTTTATGTTTTCCCTTGTACTTTCCTTTGTTATCTTGCATCCTGTATCGGGGTAGACCTTTAGTTCCATTATGACCATGTCCCTTTTTTGGTCATTTTGATTTAACTTCTCCTATTGTATTCACCCCTCTCTGTACGCACCCATTCATTAAGGTTGGCTACTGAGTAGCGCTAAAGTTCGTTCATATAGTGACCTTTATAGCCGCTTTGAGTTCTGTCTGTCATTAGCTGGCATAATCCCAAAGAAGTTTGGCATATGAGCTCGCCATCCTATAGTAACCAGCTAGTTCAGCCCGTCTTACTTAAACCATTTTACACTTTCCTTACCCCAGCTGGTAACACTTTATTGTTGTTATATCATGTCTTCCTTTACCTTTACGAAACTATGAGAAGGTGCTCAACTTAACCTGAGAAATATCCTAGCATTGTCTCGCTAGGTCTCACCTTGTCGTACTTCTTTCCTTTCCCCTATTCACTCTATTTTCTTCTCCACAAGAGGCTTTTTATTCTTTTATCCTTGGTTATACTTCTATCGTAACATCATTTGCGACGAACTCTATAGCCAACCTTTTGGCTTTTTAGTTTAGCATGATGTCGCTATCCTTCAGAGTGTCTCCTGAATCATTTGATATATGTTCATCATTATACCCTTTTCCTTTTCATACGCATTCACCTTCTAGCGTTATGTTATTCCAGATCTTGCTGAAAACTTCTTATGTCACAACCCAACCCTGTAGGCCGCAACTGGGGTCCGACCTAGACCCCCCGTATACATATCTATCAGCTGTGGTCACATTGAACTATAAATAAAACAATATCATGTAACAGAGGCCCACTGGGCGATAACATTTTCATAAACCTGTAGCCCTTTTCCGTTTGTATCACAACATGATAGGGCACGCAAGACGACAAGGCTGTCATTACATATTAACATATATCGAATATCATGTAGACCCAGTTGAATCAAACTGACATACACAACCCACATATACATGTCTATAGACCTCTAAAAATATAAATGTCAATATATGGCGGGATAGGGTCCCCCGCCGTACCCCCGAATAGACAAAACAATTTTATACATCAGTGGACAGTATCAAAAACTAGGCCCCGATACAATGGAGCCTCTTCTAGCTGAGCTGTATGGAATCCTAAGCTAACGGACTCCCCAAAACCTATATCTGTACCTGCAGGCATAAACGCAGCCCCCCGAGAAGGGGGTCAGTATGACATATGTACTGAGTATGTAAAATGTAACATAATACACAGGAGGTATATTCGAAATAGAGAAGTAGGAGAACAAATTATCAAATCAAAGACATGTACCTGTACTCTGTGAATTAGAAAAGCATGCATGCTCAATTTATACAATATAGCCGGCCCTTTTAGGGGTTTGGTGAATCACATCTATAGGACCATCATAGGCCCGGCGCCATCACCACCTTTTTACAATACATCATCATATATATACATACGTACCCGACCCTCTAGTGAGGGGCTCGGTGAACAATGCAGTGAATTGTGCACGAGAATATACCCGTACTGCTATAGCATACCTTTAAATTCATACTCATATTCAATGCCCGACATCTCTTTGAGGTGCTTCTATTTAGAAGTTCTTTCCCCAATTAGTCCGTGGAGAACTATAAACTGTCATAGTAAACCATTTTCCAACCATTGTCGGAAGAAACTAGAATACCTTTAACATCACAGTACTTCTTTTTAATACTTGACCTACCTGATCTCCTTCTGAGTTTATCTCGAGTTATGAACAACTTATCTAATTTACAATTAGGAGTTGGGGCTTGGTACTTTCAAAATGATTGAAGCTCAATTATTGGACATCTTACCTTTCAACTTGAGCTTCTCTTTGTTTTCTTCAGCATAATTACGGCTGGAGATACTGTGGTCTGAACTATACTGCTCAGACAGACTTTTGTTTTTCCAAAATAAACTCCCCCAAGTAAAAAGGGTATCCCTTATTAACGACATGAAGAGTACCTCTTACATCTTTAATTTAGCATAATATAGGTACTCGGTATCAATTTCCAAGACGTGTTATAAAACTGTGTTTTATTCCCTTTTTCTTGTTCTGGGAAAATTTCGGCAGAGTTCCCTCTACACTTCTGACTATCCCACAACCTGCATGCAGAAGATACCAATAATGCCTTGCAAGGCCAACACACATATATATATATTCATATAATATCATAGGCACAGGGCTTTCAATATCATCTCATATCGCAGCCACACAGGGCTTTCAATGTCAATAATAATATAAAAATACTGGACTTACCTCGTACGTCCAACTTCAAACTGCATTTGTTGCATTTTCCAGTCTACTTTCCTTTTAGTTTTCGACTTTACAGTTCAATCATATGTCAATAACTTACCCAACAGATATCTCTCGTGCCTTTACTTACCTGCGTGCTTCATAACTTCCCATGTCGTCAATTACTTTCTTCTGTTGGTGTCATCCTTCTATTAAGATCCAAGGTTAGTATAAGGAATTTTCCTATGACTCGGATCTAAAGAACGATCTCAGATATGAGAGAAAGGTAACATCCTAAATGTCCTATAGCCTCTTGTTTATAGATGTGGCACGCAACACATCGATAATCAAGAATCTACTCGACACGGTTTGTAGACAATCCAAGGACGAACTGCTCTAATACTACTTCGATCATAACCCAACCCTGTAGGCCGCGACTAGGGTCCGACTTGGACCCCCCATATATATATCTAACAGCTATGGTCACATTGAACTATAAATAAAACAATATCATGTAACAGAGCCCCACTAGCGATAATATTTTCATAAACCTGTAGTCCTTTTCCGTTTGTATCACAACATGACAGGGCACGCAAGCCGATAAGGCTGCCATTATATTTTAACATATATCATATATCATGTAGACCATGATGAATCAAACGGACATACACAACCCACATATACATGTCTACAGACCTCTAAAAATATAAATGACAACATATGGCAGGATAGGGCCCTCGCCATACCCCCAAATGGAAAAAACAATTTTATACATCATCAGTGGACAGTATCAAAAACTAGGCCCCGATACAATGGAGCCTTTTCTAGCTGAGCTGCATGGAATCCTAAGCTGACGGACTCCCCATAACCTATATCTATAGCTGCGGGCATGAACGCAGCCCCCCGAGAAAGGGGGTCAGTACGACATATGTACTGAGTATGTAAAATGTAACATAATACACTAGAGGTATATTCGAAATAGAAAAGCAGAAGAACAAATTATCAAATAGAGGACATGTACCTGTACTCTGTGAATCACAAAAGCATGTATGCTCAATTTATACAATATAGCCGGCCCTTTCAGGGGTCCGGTGAATCTAATCTGTAGGACCATCATAGGCCCGACGCCATCACCACCTTATTACAATACATCATCATATATATACATACGTACTCAGCCCTCTAGTGACGGACTCGGTGAACAATGCAGTGAATTGTGCATGATAACGTACTCGGCTCGGGACTCGGTGAAAAAAGGGTTACAGTATACACGAGTAGAGTAGTGACTAACTATATGCAATTTAAATCATTATCAGAGACTCGACAAAATAAGAAAGTTAAGCTTTTGTTTGAGGACCCGAGTAACGGTGTAGTCATCTCGAGTGTCCTCTAAATGCCATTATAGGCTATCTCAAAAGTAATCTCAAGGACCCTAGACATGTATTAACATATGGCCAAATCATTTATGGAATCAAAAACACTCAATCTTGTGTAGTCTTTAAGACTTGGAGCCTGTACATTTGGTACCTCTTTAACATATAAAAGTTTTCTGGGAAATAGTTCAACTACTGTAGGAGTTCAATATTCAAAAGTAAATAAGAGATGTTTAAGAATAGAGTTACCCCGGAGCTCAGATCATATTCAACTTACAACTAAGACAAAGACATGCCCAAAAGAAAAAAAAGAATAAGATTTATGTAGTCTGTACTTTCCTTCAGGTGATCTTCATATACATATTTCGTACCCAGACCATCATGGGGCTCGGTGAACCGCTATGGCATCATAATCTCATTTTCATACCAAATACCTCGTATAAGTTCCTCTTCGTCACATTCACCTCGTCGTCCTTTGAACCTATTCAATATCAAAGTAATACGAATATCAACCACTCTTGACTTTCCAGCAGCTTCAGTTTCACCTTAGTATTCATGGAATCTATTTCCTTGTTCGTTTCCTCGACTAGTTCTTTAGTTAGTTAAGGCGTTAACGAAAATTAGGCAGCATCTCCCCTATAATATGCCTTATCTGAATTTCCAATTAAATCTCTAAGAACTAAAGCCAACCAACAACAACAACCTTCAGCATATATATACATAATCATGGCAGTATTACACAACACAAGCTCCATACCACTTGCTGAAAATTACAACACCAAAATAGGGTTTCTAGTCTTTGTTTCGCAAAGCCTTTAATTATACGAAATGAGGGGTCATATGGATGAAACGATAACCACCCCTACCCCTTTTTGAACACATTTAGTCCATTCAAGAAAACACCACACCCCTTCAGCAGCACCTCACAAGAACAACACGTTACTTCGACGACAATTCAACTATAACGACTACAATTTGGATTGTCTCCAACGTCAAGCATTCGTATACCCTTTTTACATTTACATCCACACACAAGGTGTATAATACACTCCATAACAACACCATGAAGTCCAACTTAAAAGGATAAACCTTACCTTACCCGAAATTGGCCACAATTTGCCAAGACGCGCCTTGGAACTTTTCTAGACGCTCTGAAATTAGGTGGACTGTTTGTTTGACTTCCTCGCTTCCCCAAATTGGAATTTATTGTTATTAAACATCATTATATAACCTAGGGATACCATAAATAATTAATTCACGGAACAAATGTCGGGGACTTACCTATTGGAGACCAAACCCATAGCCCTCATTTCCTTGCCTCCAACGTTTTCCTTCAACTTTGTCTTATTGATTCTAGGTGTAAAGCTGAATATATGGTTCCATAGACATCATAAGGCATATATATACAACCCCATGTGGTTGATTCATACCGTAGATAATTTATTCGTGGACAAAAATTAGAGAACTTACCTTAGTTACTCCAAAACTGCCCCTCTTATCTTCCTCACATTTTTTCCTCTCCTTAGCTGATATTCTTGGATAGAAACTGAAGTTACACATCACATAACACACACACACATATATATATATATATAAGGTTCCATGTGGCATCCCCTTAGGGTGCCATGTGGCAGCCCCCTAGGATGCCACCTGGCTCATACGGCCTATCACATGCCACCATGTGGCAGCAGGGTCCACCTCCCCCAAGCAGGCAGGTGAGTCACCTTCTTGCTTGTCACCTGCTTGCTTGAGGTTCTTGCTTTTCACCTGCTTCCTTCACTTTTGTAAGTTCAGAAACTAGTTTTTGCTCCCTCTCGTAGGTTCGTCACCTCACCTTACTTTAAGATCCTATGTAATCCGTGCTACACAGGTTTGGTATGTCCTCTAGTAGCTCAAGTATATAAGACTTTTACATTAATATCTTACGTAGGTAAATCGAGTCCTACGACTCATTACTTGGCCTCTAATTCCTTCTGGATTCTTACGACTATATTTCCAACCTTCCCTACTATGGGGTATCATATTTTCCCTTCCTTGGAGTTGTTTGATAGTGTCGTAGATTATCCGGCTCACATGCTAACTTCTAAGGAAGTTTAAGAGACATTCTGAGTTTAAAAGTGTGGGGTGTAACATCCTTCCCCCCTTTAGAAAATTCATCCCCAAATGTTAAACAAAACTTCTCTTAGCACTTTATACAAATTGTATGGAGATTCTTTATTATTTCCCTAACACATACTTCTATCCAAGTAATTAATATATGAGTTTCAAGAGTTGGGGTTACCTGCATACATCGGGAATATGTATGAATATTTGTGTTTCATGTTCTCTTCAGCTTCCCCAATCATCCTCTTTCTTAATTTGGTGTTGCCACAGTATCTTGATGGAAGGCACGTCTTTAGTCTACAATCTTCTAGTTTGCCGATTTAAGATGATGATAGGTGGTCCCTCACAGGATTCCATTTCCTGGACATCATCTATAGAGCATACCCTGGGTGGCTCATTAGTACCTTTGCGAAGTATCCCTATCTGATGGACTGGGCGTATAGTTTTCAAATAAGGTGGTAAGTCAACTTACCGTCCACTTTGCCCACCTTACGAGTAACTTGATACCATCTAATATAATTTGGTCTAAGTTTCCTTTTCTGGGTGACCATGTTATGAACATCTAATAATCAATTTGAACTCTGTATGTCAATGTCGATTATCTGTATATCATTTCTGCCGACTCTGGGCTGGTAGTCAATAGCTTGCTTAATCATGTTTGGTTTACCAGCTTAGTCTTTCTAACATCGACCCTACCAATAGAGGACTTACATGTCCTACCCCACCAGTCTTGTACAGGGTAATTGGGATACCAGAGTGGTAGCCATTATGGTAGGCAACTCAATAGGTGAGAGATAATTATCCCAGCTATCTTCGAAGTTAACAACACCAGCTCATGACATATCTTCTAGCGTTTAAGTGGTACGCTTTAGCCTGTTCATCAGGTTTGATGGTAAAGTAGTGTACGAAGACTTATTTGTCTTCCCAGTTTCTTTGTGCACTAATCCTTGATAGTTAACTGTAACTTGGGCTCCCGCGTCTGGGGTAATAGCTATGGGGATTCCATAATGTCCCACCACTCTTTTACCCTACAATTTTACATTTTTTCGGCTGAGTAGGTAGCCTTTAATTGAAGGAGCATGGGCTAATATAGTTAATCCCTAGGTAACATTCCCTCCAACGTCATCTGTCGACGGAGTGCGAAGTGAGTCTTGTAGCCCTGGTCCTATTGTGGAATTTTCGGCCGCGTGTATTACTTCCTGTCTTCCGTAATTTACATCAACTGGTACCCTTACCTTTTAGGTTTTTCTTTTCAATCCTTAGAGTTGCCTGCCAGGTGGTGCCGAGATTCCCTTGCCCACTGGACCATATAGGCTCTCTGTGGTTTGCCTCTCATTAACTGGTACTATGTTGAAGAACTGTGGCATTCAAGTGCGCCATCCACCATCAGTTAGTAATTACTTAATCCTGCTGGTTTTTCTTAAGCCCTTTTTACAATTCCCTCAACGTATCTTGTAATACTCTAGGTACATAATCTCATATCGTTTCTCCGCTGCTAGTTTAGATCCTTCCATCTCGTGCGACCGCGCCTGTATAATCGCACTAAATTCTATCAGAATTTTGAAGTTAAGCGTGCTTGAGCGAGAGAAATACTGGGATGGGTGACCTACTTGGGAAGTCTTCGCGTCGTGTTTCATTGTAATCCTTGCGATAATGTGCGGGTTACTCAACTTAGCCTAAGATTTACCTTAACGTCGTCTCACTAGTCTTTATGTGTTGCCTTTCCCTTTTCTCTGTTATCTTACAACTGGTATAGGGGTAGATCTTTAGTTCCACTACGACCATGTCCCCCTTTTTTTTGGTCATTTTGATTTAACTTCTCCTATTGTACTCACCCCTTTTTGTATGCACCCATTCATTAGGGTGGGCTACTAAGTAGCGCTAAAATTCATTCATATAGTGACCTTTAGAGCCGCCTTAAGCTTTGTCTATTATTAGCTGGCATAGTTTTAAAGGAATTTGACATATAAGCTTGCCAATATTATAGCAACTAGGTAGTCCTGTCCGTCTTATTTAAACCATTTCACAATTTTTCCTTACCCCCACTTGTAACCTCCTTAACACATTCTCGGGTCATTCTTTACCTTTACGAGAATATGAGAGTGCAAGAAATACCTTGTCGCACCTTTTTCTATTTCCTTATTTACTTCTTGATCATCTTATCTCCTACCATAGGAGTCTTACTATTTCTTTTCCTGGGTTATTTATCAATCGCAATATCATTTGCGACCAACTCTACAACCAACATTTGGCTTTTGATCTAGCATGCTGTCATTATCCTATGTAGTGTCACTTGAGTTATTCGATATCCTTTTACTGCTATATTCTTTTATTTTTTGTACAAAGTCGCCTTCTAGTATTATATTGTTCAGGGTCTCGTCACAAACTTCTTAACGCTGCCATATGTAGCATTCTGGCTTCCATTCAATTATTGGCGTCTTCCGGACCTTTCTAACTTGGTTCGGAAAGATATCTTATTGAAGTTGAGATGTCTATCTCAACTATATTGCCATATTAATTGCCTCCTCTTACTTTTGCCATTTTCTCATTGACTTCCCCCCTTTAGAGGGTGCCTATACTTTTACCTGCTTATGCCTTGCTCTATGTCTCTATATCCCATCTTAATTTCATCCAATCTCTTTACCCAATCCACTTGATACTGCATCATGTCTCCATCTATCCGCATATTTTATAATCTGACTATCCGTGTACGGAATCTTGGCTAAATCATGAAACGACAAGAACCTTTCCATACATAGTGCAACACCTCATCTGTTACTCTGTACTTGAGTAAGGGGACCCATGGAACTACTCGTCTGAGGCCACATTCTACTTATCTTCATCAATATTTAATCAGTACTTGTAGTCGTTCCAATTTCCACTAAGCAGTACTAGTATTCCGATGATAACTATTTAAGGTTTTCTTGAAGTAGTGGATTTGTCCCAACCTATATCCTTTGTTTCTTGGGATGAATAGAATTTGCATCATTTATTCCTTAAGTCCTCCGTCCTCGTACCATAAGGGTTCCACTATTTTTTGGGGCGACGTTGTGTACATGCGTCATCCCTTTATATCTTAAGCTCCATGGTCTTACTGCGTACTCAACGCAGGATTTTAACTTAGTTAGCATCTACCAAGTGCGCCTTATTAGCGGTCTCACTTTGTCCCCGTACTGCTATAGCATACCTTTAAATTCATACTCATATTTAGTGCCCGACATCTCTTTAAGGTGCTTCTATTTAGAAGTTCTTTCCCCAATTAGTCGGTGGAGAACTAAAAATTGTTATAGTAAACCATTTTCCAACCATTGTCGGAAGAAACTAGAATCCCTTAAATATCACAGTACTTCTTTTTAATACTTGACTTACCTGATCTCCTTCTGAGTTTATCTCGAGTTATGAACAACTTATCTAATTTACAATTAGGAGTTGGGGCGTGGTACTTTCAAAATGATTGAAGCTCAATTACTGGACATCTTACCTTTCAACCTGAGCTTCTCTTTTTTTTTTCTTCAGCACAATTACGGTTGGAGATACTGCGGTCTGAACTGTACTGCTCAGACAGACTTTTGTTTTTCCGAAATAAACTCCCCCAAGTAAAAAGGGTATCCCTTATTAAAGATAGGAAGAGTACCTCTTACAGGTTTAATTTAGCATAATATGGGTACTCGGTATCAATTTCCAAGACGTGTTATAAAACTATGTTTTATTCCCTTTGTCTTGTTCTAGGAAAATTTCGGCAGAGTTTCCTCTACACTTCTAACTATCCCACAACCTGCACGCAGAAGATACCAACAATGCCTCGCAAGGCCAACACACATTCCTCGACTAGTTCTTTAGTTAGTTAAGGCGTTAACGAAAATTGGGCAGCATCTCCCCTATAATGTTCCCTATCCAAATTTCCAATTAAATCTCTAAGCACTACATCCAACCAACAACAACAACCTTCAGCATATATATACATAATCATGGCAATATTACACAACACAAGCTCCAGACCACTTGCTGAAAATTACAACACCAAAATAGAGTTTCTAGTCTTTGTTTCGCAAAGCCTTTAATTATACGAAATGAGGGGTCATGTGGATGAAACCATAACCACCCCTACCCCTTTTTGAACACATTTAGGCCATTCAAGAAAACACCACACCCCTTCAGCAGCACCTCACAAGAACAACACGTTACTTCGACGACAATTCAACTATAACGACTACAATTTGGATTGTCTCCAACGTCAAGCATTCGTATACCCTTTTTACATTTACAGCCACAAACAAGGTGTATAATACACTCCATAACAACACCATGAAGTCCAACTTAAAAGGATAAACCTTACCTTACCCGAAATTGGCCACAATTTGCCAAGACGCGCCTTGGAACTTTTCTAGACGCTCTGAAATTAGGTGGACTGTTTGTTTGACTTCCTCGCTGCCCCAAATTGGAATTTCTTGTTATTAAACATCATTATATAACCGAGGGATACCATAAATAATTCATTCACGGAACAAAAGTTGGGGACTTACCTATTGGAGACCAAACCCATAGCCCTCATTTCCTTGCCTCCAACATTTTTCTTCAACTTTCTCTTACTGATTCTAGGTGTAAAGCTGAATATATGGTTCCTTAGACATCATAAGGTATATATATACAACCCCATGTGGTTGAGGCATACCGTATATAATTTATTCGCAGAGAAAAATTGGAGAACTTACCTTAGTTTCTCCAAAACTGCCCCTCTTATCTTCCTCACGTTGTTTCCTCTCCTTGGCTGATATTTTTGGATAGAAACTGAAGTTACACATCACATAACACATATATATATGTCTATTTAGAAGTTTCCACGTGGTAGCCCCTTAGGGTGCCACATGGAAGCCCCCCTAGGATGCCACCTGGCTCATGTGGCCTATCACACACCACCACGTGGCAGCGGGGTCCACCTCCCCCAAGCAGGCAGGTGAGTCACCTGCTTTCTTGTCACCTTCTTGCTTGAGGTGCTTGCTTTTCACCTGCTTACTTCACTTTCATAAGTTCAGAAACTAGTTTTGCTCCCTCTTATAGGTTCATCACCTCACCTTATTTTAAGAGACTATGTAATCCATGCTACGCAGGTTTGGTATACCCTACAGTAGCTCAATTATGTAATACTTTTACATTAATATCTTACGTAGGTAAATCGAGTCCTATGACTCATTACTTCTCCTCCAATTCCTTTCGGATTGTTACGACTCTATTTCTAACCTTCCCTACTATGGGGTATCATATTTTACCTTCCTTAGAGTCGTTTGATAATGTCATCGATTATCCGACTCACATGATAACTTCTAACGCACTTTAAGAGACATTTTGAGTTTAAAAGTGTGGGGTGTAACATCTTAACACTATCTTGCATAGCATTCTATCTTCTATCATATTATTGACAACTTCCAGATCCTTCTAACTTTGTTCAACAAAGGATCTTATTTAAGTTTAAGCATCCATCTCAAACATGTTGCCACATCAATTGCCTTCATCTTACCCTTTGTAGTTTTCTAACTTGCTTCCCCCCTTTAGAGGGTACTTATACATTTATCCGCTTATACCTTGCTCTATATCCAGTCTCAATTTCGTCCAGTCTCGTTCCCTAATGTACTGTGTACTGTATCATGTCCCCGTCTTTCTGCATTTTTTTTGCCAACCTGATTATCCATGTATGGAACCTTGGCTAAATCACGAGGCGACAGAATCCTTCCCACACATAGTGCGACACCTCATCTATTAATCTATACTTAAGTAATGGGACCCATGGAACAACTCATCCGAGGCCACATTCTACTTATCTCTATAAAAAGTTAATATACACTTGTAGCCATTCCAAATTTTCTTTTAACTAGGCAACATTTATATTCCGGCATTTATTGTCCCATGTTCTCTTGGAGTAGTGGCTTTCCCAACCTATATCCATTGTTTCTTGAGATGAATGGAAGCTGCGCCTTTTATTCCTTGAGGTGAATGTAGGTTACACCAATTATTCCTTAAGTTTGCCATCCTTATCCCTTAAGGGTTCTACTATTTTTGGGGCGAAGTTGTGTACACGCGTCATTTGTTTGTATCTTAAGATCCATGCTCTTACTCCGTACTCAATGCAGGCTTTTAACTTAGTCAATGTATACTAAGTGTGCCTTCCTAGTGGTCCTGCTTTATCCCTATATAATTGTATCACACCATTCAATTCATACTTACATATCCTTTTTTTAGTTCGCACTCACATTCAGTTCCTGACATCTCTTTGAGGTGCTTCTGTCCGAAGCTCTTTCCTCAATTAGTCGGTGAAGAACTATAAATTGTTATCGTAAACCATTTTTCCGACCATTGTTGGAAGAAACCAGAATCTATTAAATATCACAGTACTTCTTTTAATACTTGCCCTACCTAGTCTCCTTCCGAGTTTATCCTCGAGTTATGAACAACTCATCTAATTTACAATTAGGAGTTGGGGGCTTGGTATTTTCAAAATGAGTGAAGCTCAATTACTGGACATATTACCTTTCAACCTAGACTTCTCTTTTTTTTCTACAACACAATTACGTTTGGAGATACTGTAGTCTGAATTGTATTGCTCAGATAGACTTTTGTTTTTCCGACATAAACTTCACCGAGTAAAAAGGGTTTCCCTTATTGACTACAAAAAGAGAATATCTTACAGCTCTAATTTGGCATAATATGAGTACTCGGTATCAATTTCCAAGAAATGTTATAAAGTTATGTTTTATTGGGAAAATTTTGGCAGAGTTTCCTCTATATTTCTTACTTATCCCTAAACCTACATGCAGAAAATACTAGCAATGCCTCACAAGGACAACACATATATATTTATATTATATCACAGCCGTACAGGTCTTTCAATATCATCTCATATTACAACCACATAGCTCTTTCAATGTCAATAATAATATAAAAATACTGGACTTACCTCGTATGTCCAACTTCAGACTGCATCTGTTGCATTTTCTCATCTACTTTCCCCTTCAGTTTCCAACTTTACATTTCAATCACATGTCAATACATTTCTCATTAGATATCTTTCATGCCTTCACCTTACTTACCTACGTGTTTCATAACTTCCCACGTCGTCAATTACCTCCTTCTGTTGGTGTCGTCCTTCTGTTAAGATCTAAGGTTAGTATAAGGAATTGTCCTATGACTCGGATCTATAGCACGATCTCATATGTAAAAGAAAGGTAACATCCTAAATGTCCTGTAGCCTCTTGTTTATTGATGTGGTGCGCAACACATCGATAATCAAGACCCTACTTGACATGGTCTACAGACACTACAAGGATGAACTGCTCTGATACCATTTCGGTCACGACCCAACCCTATAGGCCGCAACTAGGGTTCGATCTGAACCCACGTATATGTGTCTATCAGCTGTGGTCAAGTTGAACTATAATTAACACAATACCATGCAACAGAACCCTATTGGGTGATAATATTATTATAAACCAGTAGCCTCTTTCATTTGTATCAGATTATGGAAGGGCACGTAAGCCGACGAGGCTGTCATGCATATAAACTTTTACAATATTTCAAGTAGACCCAGCTGAACAATACTTACACATACAACCCACATATACATATCTGCAGACCTCTACCAATATCAATGACAACATATAACGGGACAGGGCCCTCGCCTTACCCCTGAATAACTAAACAATATTATACATCAGTGGCAGTGCTAAAATCTAGGCTCCAATATAATGGATCCTCTTCAAAATGAGCTGAGAGGGATCCTAAGATGACAAACTCCCAAAACCTGTTCCTGTACCTACGGGCATGAAACGCAGCCTCCCCGAGAGAAGGGGGTCAGTACGACATATGTACTAAGTACGTAAAACATAGCATAACACAACTAGAAGCATATCTAAAAGAGAGAAGCAGGGAGTAAATTATCAAATCAGCAACTTATACCTGGGAAAGTAAAATCATGCATGCCCATATTTTTAATATAGTCGGCCCTCTAGTGAGGGCGCGATGAACAATACAGTAAAATTGTGCACGATTACTATTCCTGGCCTTAGTGCGATAAAAAAAGTGTTATAGTATACACGAGTAGCGTAGTGAGAAATAAAACACAGTTTAAATCATTATCGGAGACTCAATGAAGTCATCAGGTGAATCATCCCTGGAGATCAGGGCAGAAAGTATCGACGTATACCCCCTAAATGTCAGTAAGGACTATGTAAAAGGGGTTTTTGGAAATCTTAGACATATACCAGTAAGAAATATCTTATAGCAGTCCGAGCGTTGGTTATCTCCGAGCCTTTCTTTTTTTACAAAAAAGAGCTTTGTCGAATCAATCGTTACACAGTCATATAGAAGACTCGAGGAGTAGGAGTTTAACTACTTTAAAAGTCTTAACACCCAGAAGTGATCAAGAGTCCTGAAGTCATATTCAGCACCTAAGAGTGAAGTTTCCCTGAAGCTTTCATCATCCATAGAGTACATCTAAGACATGCCAAAAAGGAAGAGAAAAGATAGGCTTTACATACCTATGTCACAAACATGCCAAGAGAGAGCTTCACATACCTCTTATGAGTTACTCTTTATCCCGTTCGTCTTGTCGTCCTTTAAACCTAAGTAACATAAAATGAATATGAGTATTAACAACCCTTGGATTTCGATCAACTTAGGCTACATAAAGGATAGGGGAGCTCATATGTCAAATTCCTTTAAAGCTATGCCAGCTAATAATAGCCAAAACTCAAAATGGCTCCAGAGGTTACTATATGAAAGAACTTTAGCGCTACTCAGTAGCCCACCCTAATGAATGGGTGCGTAGAGAAAGGGGGGAATACAATAGGGGAAGTTAAACCAAACTGACCAAAAAGGGACATGGTCATAGCGGAACTAAAGGTCTACGCCGATACTGGTCGCAAGATAACAAAGGAAGGACAGGGCAAAACATAAAGACTCGCGAGACAACACTAAGGTAAATCTTGGGCTAAATTGAGTGCTCGCACATCGTAGAAAGGATTACAGTGAAACGATACACGAAGACTTCCCAGGAAGGTCACCCATCCCAATATTACTCTCGCCCCAGCACGCTTAACTTTAAAATTCTGATGGAACTTAATGCGTTAGTGCTGGTGTGATCCCACGAGATGGAGGAATCTGAACTAGTGATGGAGAAACGATAGGAGATTATGTACCCAGAGTATTATAAGATACGTTAAGGCAATTGTAACAAGGGTTTAAGCAAAATAAGAAGGATTAGCTAATTGCTAATTGACGACGCACTTGAATGCCACAGTTCTTCAACATAGAACCAGTTAACGAGTGGAAAACCACAGAATAACTATATAGGCCAGTTAAAGTTCTAAAGAAAGTTGAGAAAAACTATACAAAGCTAAGGATTCCCAAATTATCAACGTCACCACACACCTATTCTAAACTTTCCAAGAGTAGGGTGCTATGCGGGTTATTGCGAGAAGGCTAACGAATTAGCCCATTTGCTTTCAAGCAAGACCAACTATGCAACTTGAATTAGGTGAAGTTATATAACAAGGAAGTAGGAAGATTCCGTGAAGTTCCCTAGCTAATATTTTAGATAGAGGAACTTCAAATATGGTTAACGTTTGGACCTCAGTCCAAGAAGAGGTCGGGAGCACAGACAGACCTTCATACCGCATTTACCTTGGGCTTCTGAATAGACTGAGCATACTATCAACTGCTAGAAAATATATTGCGAGCTTATGAGGTTGGCTTTAAGTGTAGCTAGGACTATCGTCCATCAATTATTAGGTTTGCCTACGAGAAGGGCTACCATTTCAGTGTCTAAATGACCCCTACAAGATGTTGTAAGGAAGCGCCTATAGGTCCCCCTGATGGGAAAAAGACTAAGTTGGTAGGCCAAACAGGATTAGGCAAACTATTGACTAAAAGCCCAGAGTCGGGAGGAATGATATACAGATAATCGACGTTGACATGCAGAGTTCAAGTTGATGATTGGATGTTCATAATGGGGTCACCTAGAAAAGGAGCTTGACCCAGAATATGTTAGACTGTATCAGGTTGCGCGTAAGGTGGGCAACGTGGCTGGTAAGTTGAGCTTACCACTTGATTTGGAGACCATACGCCCAGCCTATCAGATATAGATATTTCGCGAATGTACTAGCGATCCACCCATAGTATGTCTTATAAATGAAGTCCATGAGATGGAAGAGTTATCCTATGAGGAGAAACTTATTGCCATCTTCGATTGGCAAATTAGAAGGTTGCGAACTGAAGACGTGCCTTCCGTCAAGGTAATGTGGCAAAAATCAAAACTAGAAAAGGGGATGACCTAAGAAATTAAAAAGAGGACATAAAACACCAGGTAAACAGGTAACCCCAACTCCTGAAACTCGTATACTAAGTACTTCGATGGAAATATGTGTAAGGAAATAGAAACGAATCCCCCGATGGTCTGTATAAGTTCTAACGGAAGTTTTGTTTAACATTTGGGGACGAATGTTCTAAAGGGGGGAAGGATGTTACACCTCACCCTTTTAAACTCAGAATGTTTCATAAGTTCCTTAGATATTACCATATGAACCGGATATGCTACAACACTATCAAATGACTCCAACGAAGGGAGGATGTGATACCCCGTAGTAGAGAAGGTTGGAAGGGGAATCATATAAGAATCCGGAAGGAATAGGAGGCCAAGTAACGAGTTGTAGGACTCGACTTATCTACGCAAGCTACTAATTTAGAAATCTTACATACGTGAGTTACTTGATTACATACCAAACTTATGTAGCACGGATTACATAGGCTCTTAAAATAAGACGAGATTACGACCCTACGAAAGGGAGCAAAAACTAGTTTCCAAACTTACAAAAGTGAAGTAAGCAGGTGAAAAGCAGGCAGGTGACTCACCTACTTGGGATGGACCCCACGCTGCCACATGGAAGTTTTGTGTTGGAAGCTTGGATGAGGTGTCACCCTAGGAGGCTGCCACGTGTCACCCTAGGGGGCTGCCACGTGTCACCTCCTAAGGAGGTGTATATATACATGTTGGCTGACTCTTTAAATCATTTTCCATCCATAAACATCAGCCAAATGAGAGGAAAAACGTGAAGAACCAAAAGGAACAAGGCAGCAACGTTTTTGAAGAATTAAAGGTGAGTTCTTCAATTTTCCTCTGTAAATTAATTATCTACAATGTTTTTCAACCATGTGGGGGTGTATACATGTGTCTTAGGATGCCTAAGGAACTATGGTTGCAGTTTACACTTGAAAAGAAATAGGAGAAAGTTGAAGGAGAAAACGTTAAGAACTAATTAACCAACCCGTTTCTGGAAGGGACTGTTGTTAGTAATATATATATATATATATTTTTATGAGAAAAGACCCTACACGAGGCTCCCACCTCTCGTGCACAGTCAGGGGTTAAGCAACACCCCCAAGCCTTAACATAAATAATCAAAATAAAATACAAGGAGGGGGACATAAACCTTACCTCCGATCCTATGGTGGTTCATAAGTCGGCTAACCTATTAAGGTCGGCTAACTCATCCCCGATACAAAAAAGAGACTAACTATAACTAGAAAGCAGTAAACCTATGAGAGGACTCCTCCCGGTATAATTCAACTATGAAAGCATAAATGAGGGAGACTCTCCCCTTCCATGAGAAAAAAGGAAAGTAACCTACACTAGTCCTATTCCAACTATGCTACATACCAGACATAGCTACATTGAAGAAGAACAAGTATACGAAACTTCTATCTCGCATGGGATGGGAAATTCTTTTCA
Organism: Solanum dulcamara; assembly: GCF_947179165.1. NCBI lineage: Eukaryota > Viridiplantae > Streptophyta > Magnoliopsida > Solanales > Solanaceae > Solanum > Solanum dulcamara. The sequence continues at coordinate 45,896,341 of NC_077243.1, forward strand.
TCTTTGCTCTTTTTAGTCTTGTCGTACCAAGTAAATCCAGGTGAAGTGTGCCTTTGTATCAGTATCATGATTACCAGCTAAGGAGGCTGAAAGGAGAGGAAGTATATGGAGCTATAGTAGCCAACAGCCTTGGAGTTGTTGTGGAGAAAAGTGTGGCTGCATTCGAACACCTGCATGGGGGTCCAAATGTATGGTTGCTGCAGACCTGCACCTACAAGTAGCCAAGGCAGCAAACAAACATGGTTGTTGTAGTTCTGTACATGGGAGTGTGTTGCTTTTGGCATCTGTTGTTGCTGATGCTATTGAACTTCATCTTTCAAGTCTGCACTTTCAGCTTCTGCTCTGTGGTTGAGTTGTTGTTTGGTGTGTGGTTGATCAGTTGTTTGGTGTTGTGTTCCCACAGTATATATATGAAGTTGATGGAGATGTAACATGTTACAGCTACTCATGATATTGTTGTTGGTTCTTTGATGTTGTCTATGAGGTTGTTGGAGTTCCATCTGAGTTCCACTGTTGCCTGTATCTCCAACAACCTGCACAAACAAACAAGCAAACAAACAAGCAAACACACAATTCCAAGAGAAGTTCCAACAGTTCTGAATGTGGTGCCATTCCTCTGTTGCAACTGGCTTCCTCAAATTCTGTATTTGCAATATTGAGAGACTCCCATATGTTGTTTGATGTTGTTGGTTGTTGCAGTGTGTCAGTTCAGCAGCTTCCATGTGTAGGAGTTCTTTAGTATACCTGCACAAGCAACTAAAAGGAAAGCATACAAACCTGCCAATCTGCAGGTTGCTGGAGCTTGCATTTTGGACTTGTAAGTGCTCCTTGTGTACTGCAGATTGTTGGAGCTCATTTGGTGTACCAAATCTCATCATCAATCCTATACTTAATGGACTTAAAGTTTCCACCTATAGGCAGCTTCTTGTTGCCTCCAATGGAGAGATGAGCAGCTCCTTTGAAGGTATCTTATGTGCCTGTACATAACAAATGTAATGGGGCTGCTGTAGCTTAGTTACAGATGTTACAGGGAGGGTGTTGGCATGAATGAGAGGCTGACTATTTGGTGAAGTCCTAGCATGCCAGGTTGTTGTTTCTCTTTTGTTGATGTAACTTGAACCTGTAAAGACAAGTGACAAGAAGACAAACAAGGAGGATAGATGCACAGGCTGCTGCAGGTTCTTTTGTAGCTCCAAGTTACTTCCATAGTAAAGTAGGTTAAGATGCATGTTGTTGCAAGCTACTTCCAAGAGGGGACCCTTAGTTGTGATCAGGATCATCTCCTTAGGGTACCTGCACCCACCAACAGAAATAGAAAAACACACATACAAACAATTTTGCAAGTTATAGTAACTAATGACTTGTAGGTGTTCCTTGTGTGCTTCAAGTTGGTGGAGTTGTTGCTGGGGTGTGTTGATGTTAGAGAATGTGGATGGAAAGCTGAGTGTGCTGCTCCATAGAAGCCCCAGGATATTGCAGCCCTTATAGCAGTTCCAAAGAGGGCCTAAGCAAAAACAATCAAACAAAGACAAGCTACCAAATATAACTTCTTGTGTACAGTTTCGTTTTGAATGATTTAATATGTTTTGGAAAGGTATTTCAGAGGTCGATAACTTTTGTTCAGACTCTAAAATCCAATTTTACATGTAACAGCTCGAAAAAGGGTGATGAAGTGTAGAGGAGGTACTGCCCAGATTTGGTTTTGGAAATCCTACACGGACAGCTGTGAGTATTTTGGTCATATCTTTTTGAACAAAATTGATGTAGGGATGATTCGAATTTTTTTACGACCCTAAGACACATTTCCATAACTTTCATGAAGGATGTAAATCCTGTTTCCCTCCATTACCCCTTCGAAACGAAGCGACAAGGTAAAACAGTAAGCTTTCCAGATTTCACATTTTGGATAGTTTTGGCGAGTTTGACAAGTTTAACGTAAGGTAAGGGTTCTTCTTTAAATTTGAGCTTTATGTGTTCTGATGGAGCATGTTACACGACCTATTGGTGGCTGTAAATATGAAAATGGCTTAGAAATACTTGGCGTTCGGAATAAACTAATTTGTAGTCGTTATAGTTGAATTGTTGTCGAAACAAAGTGTTGTTCTTGTGAGTTGCTCTGCAGGGGTGCGGCTTGTTGTTGCAGGGCCTGAATATGTCCTAATGTGGGTTAGGGTGCTGCTGGTCGAAGCCACATGACCCCTCGTTACGTATAATTAAAGGCGTCACAAAATAAAGGCTAGACGCCCTATTTTGATATCGTTTTTTTGAATAAGTCGTTTGGAGTTTATGCTGTATATTGTTGGTATGAATTGCTGTAGGTTGTTGTTGTTGGTTGGCTGTAGGTCTTAGGGACCTAATTGGAAATTTGGATAGGACACATTATAGGGAAGGTGCTGCCCAATTTTCGTTAACGCCTTAACAAACTAAAGGACTAGCCGAGGAAACGACTAAGGAAATAGATTCCATTAATATTAAGGCGTAACCTCAGATGCTGAAAAGTTAAGAGTAGTTGATCTTCGTATTACTTTATATTGAATAGGTTCAGAAGACGATGAGGCGAGCAGGATAAAGGGTAACTCCCAAGAGGTATGTAAAGCTTTCTCTTGGCATGTTTTGGTATAAGTTCGTACAGCTCTCTTTCTTTCCTTTTGGCAAGTTTTAGCCTTAAGTGAAGTGTGTGTGGAATGTGGGGATAATTCCATTCCCAAAACTCCAAGTATGCCTCATAACCCATATCCACTGCTTAGTATTGGAATTTCTGCAAGAATTGAGTATTGTCAGGCTTCTATGTGTTAAACACTAGTATGTGGAAAGCTATCTCTCATTTTCTTTGATACGTATTTGGTACGAAAGTGAGATTATGATGCCATAATGATTCACTGAGCCCCATGATGGGCCGGGTATGAAATATGTGTATGCAGATCCCATAAAGGAAAGTACAGACCATATATAGTTTATTCTCTTTCTTCTTCTAGCATGTCTTAGTTGTAGGTTAAACATGATATGAGTTCTGGGGTAACTCCATTCTTAGCATCTCTTATTTACGTCTGAATATCGAACTTTTATAATAATCGAATTATTTCCCTGGAAACTTTTATATGTTAAAAAGGTAACAAATGTACAGGCTCCAAGTCTTACAGACTATATGTTAACAAATGTTTCTGGTTCCATAAGCGATTTGGCTTTACTTTAGTACATGTCTAGGAGCCCCGAGATTATAATTGAGACAACCCATAATGGCATTTAGAGGACACTCGAGATGACTACACCGTTACTCGGGTTCTTAAATAAAAGCTTAACTTTCTTATTCTGTCGAGTCTCTGATAACGATTTAAATTGCATATAGTTACTCACTACTCTACTCGTGTATACCGTAACACTTCTTTCCTTGAGTCCCGGGCTAGGATATGTTCTCATGCACAGTTCACTGCATTATTCACTGAGTCCCTCAATAGAGGGCCAGGATACGTGTATAAATATATGATGATGTGTTGTAATAAGGTGGTGATGGCACTGGGGCCATGATGGTTTTACAGAGATGACTTTAAAGAGATGATTCACTGGACCCCCGAAAGGGTCGGCTATATGATATGACTCGAACATGCATGTTTTTGTAATTCATAAAGTACAGGTACAGGTTTCTGAATTGATATCTTATCCCCTGATTCTCTATCTCAGATATGTTTCCAGTTGTATTATATGATGTTTTACATACTCAGTACACATATCGTACTGACCCCCTTTCTCGGGGGGCTGCGTTCATGCCCGCAGGTACAGATACAGATTTTGGGAGTCTATCAGCTTAGGATTCCATGCAGCTCAGCTGGAAGAGGCTCCATTGTATCGGAGCCTAGTTTTTGATACTGTCCACGGATGTATAGAAATTGTTTTATCCATTCAGGGGTACGGCGGGGGCCCTGTCCCGCCATATGTTGTCATTTATATGTTTAGAGGTCTGCAAACATGTATATGTGGGTTTTGTATGTCAGTTTGATTAAGCTGGGTCTACATGATATATGATATATGTTATTATGTTATGGCAGCCTTGTCGGCTTGCGTGCCTTGTCATGTTGTGATACAAACAAAAAGGGCTACAATTTATGAAAATATTATCGCCTAGTGGGGCTCTGTTACATGATATTGTCTTATTTATGATTCAATGTGACCTCAGCTAATAGATATGTGTATGGGGGGTCCAGGTCGGACCCTAGTCATGGTCTACGGGGTTGGGTCGTGACATGTCTATTCTTCCTTTTGGATGGTCTTAAGTATAAATGTAATAGCATATGATATGAGGTAGAGGTAGTTCTAGTTATAAGCTCCAGGTATAACTTGTGACTTTTATTTACTACTTGGTATTAGAATTCTTAAAATAGTTGAGCTACTACCCTGGAGTCTCCTATCTGCTGAATAATACTTAAATGTGTCATCTCCTATTCCTAAAGTCTCTGCAACGACAAATATCTCTACTTCCAAAAGCTATTTAACCTTGTCTCGATACACGTCTACGATTCCTAAAACTCTAGTTGATATGCTCTGTAACGATGTTTAGAAGATACTTAAGATGATCACTACTCTGATCTTCAGGTGAGGATTCACTTGACTGTTTCATTGAGTTTCAAATAATGACTTAGTTGCATATAGTTTCTCACTACTCTACTCGAGCACACTATAACCCATCTTCCTCCGAGTCCCATAAGGGGGCTGGGAATGCAGTCGTGATATGTTATGCTTTATATACTCAGTACATATGTCGTACTGACCCCCCATTCTCCGGGGGGCTACATTTAATGCCTGCAGGTATAGATGTTCATTTTGGAGATCGGTCAGCTTAGGAGTTCCTCTCAGCTATGTCGAAAGTGCATCACTATCCTTGAGCCTAATTTTTGAAACTTGTCATTTAATATACATATTTATTTATTCAGGGGTACGACGGGGGCCTTGTCCCAGCATATGATGCAGTTATTACTCTTGGAGCTCTGTAGACATGTGTATGTGGGTTATTTGTTAGTCTATTTCAGTTGTGCTCCTACGACGTATTGCAAATTTTTTCATAGTATGGCAGCCTCGTCGGCTAGCATGCCCTTTCCTGTTATGATACAGGTGAATGAGGCTATAGGTTCCTGAAAAAAAGTTTTGACCCATTGGGGTTTGTATATAGCATCACATCACACACGGTGCAACTTAAGGGTAGCTGATAAATACGTATAAGGGGGTCCAAGTCAGACCCCAGTCGCGGCCTACGGGATTGGGTCATGATAGAAGTGGTATCAGAGTAGTTCGTCCTTGGAATGTCTACAGACCATGTCTAATAGAGTCTTGTCTATCGGTGTGTTGTGCACCACATCTATAGAACGGAGGATACATGATATTTAGAATGTTACTTTCTTTCATATCTAAGATCGTGCGATAGAGCCGAGTCATAAGAAATGAAATTCCTCATATTAACCAATAAATTTAGCAAGAGGACCACATCGATAGAAGCAAGCAACCGGCGATATCGGAAGTTACACAGCACGGAGGTAAGCAACGGCATAAAAGACATATATCAGGTAAGGTATTGAAATGCGATTGACATATACAATTGAAAAGTGAAAGGAAAGGTAAACAGGAAAGTGTAACAGGTGTAGTTGGAGTGGACATAACAGGTAAGTCCATTTTCATACTGTTAATTGTGGGCGACCTGTGTGGCTGCAAGATGAGATGATATGACTATATATGTGTGCCCTATGTGGCTCTAATCTGATATGATATGAATATATACATATGTGCCCTGTGAGGCATTATTGGTATTTTCTGCGTGCAAGTGTTGAGATAGTAAGAAATACAGAGGAAACTCTGCCCAAATTTTTGTAGAAATAAAAAGAAAGTGAGATACAGGGTTGTAGTATGTCTTGAAAGGTTGTGCTCACAACAATGATGAGATTTGACTAAACAAGTATGGCCGAACTCGAGAAATAAGCTAATTGCGAAATTAATGACAATAGAAACTAGGAGGTCAATATCGGTATAGTAGAACGAAGTTGGAAAGGACCTAAAAGCCAACGAAGCTGACTTAGGAAAGACTAATAGATCTGAATAGAACGATATATTAAGGCACCGACTGAACTGGTACATAAGGATAAACTATGACAAGTTATAGTTAAAAGAAGTAACAATATGATGAAGACAAGAGTACAAGGGACAAAGGATGGTGACAGATGCAAAGTATTAATAAGACACCTTGTGAGACGTTAAGGATAAGACTAACTAAGAAGGGTAAGTAACCCATAGTAAGAATCGTGAAGAAGGTTAAACAGTATTATACTATGGGATTGAATGCGAACAAGATACTATGTAAATATAACAAAGTTTGTTATGAGAGTAAGGAAAGCCTAGTAAAGAAGTAATTGAAGGATACGAGGTGATTTAGGAAGAATGGAAGGGCAAATAGTGAATGAGTAAGAAGGACTTGCACAACTTTATAGGGAGAGTTCAGAATAAAAGGTCAAAGGATAGCGAAAGTGAAAACGAGTGACAAGATAGGATGAATGCCAGAAATGACTGGTATACTAAGAGCAAATACAGATAAACAAGAAATGTTTTGAAAACAAGAAATGAAGCTCATATAAAACTAATGTTTTTCGGAGGATATAAGAGTAACATGGAACTTCTTAAGCACAAAAACAAATGGACATAGACAAGAGGAGTGAAAGGATTAATAGGGGAGGCACTCGAGATAGATGTGATTAATTAAGTATGAGTATCGAACGAAAAGGAAAATGGATAGTTATGAACTGAAGGCATAGTACGATAAAAAGGTGATAATATAAGCCCACTACTACAACGAAGTTGATATGGTGTTAAATAGGAGTAGAAGTGAGCCTTAAGCACATGACAAAGATAAAAGCTCATGAGGCACAAAGAAGTACTATGTATACGTGACTCCACTTTGGAGATTATTGAGATCCTGTAAGGAGAGAGAATGTCGATTTATAGAACAACTGCTGCATTATGAGGTTATTAGAAGAATAAGTCGTATCCACTAGAATTAGGCTAGTGTTATGATGAAGCTTGACACACGGATCACCAAAGTATAAGTACTCTCGAGTGGAGAGTTTGAACAGATCATGGGCACAAGCCAATTTTTGATTGGGATGAATGGAATATGGCTTTGAATGCACTGCTACATTACGGATGTTACTCGAGTATCAACCGTCAGATGAGATTTTATATGATATAATGCGAATACCAAAGCACCCTATGGTTGTGCTAGGGGTTCTTATAAGAGCAGTCAAACGTATGGACGATCTAACAGAAGATGTGGACATAGTGCAGCATGTTAAAAATGTTGGAGTAGAATCATTCGCGTGTGAATAACTGAAAATAAACAGAGGATGACATGGGTACACCCTAAAAGGGGGGAAGTGGACAAGAGAAATACAAGACTAAGAGAAATCAACTGACGCTATCGTGTGTACATGGGAACGCTTAAACTTTAAACGAGACCCCATAAGGGATGGACACGATCATACCCTCACCACTGCATCGGATTTTGTCAAAACTCTAAAGTTAAGCGTGCTTGGATAAGAGTAGCACTGGGATGGGTGACCCCCTGGGAAATAAAGAAGGAAACGAAACAAGTATGGCAAAAGAGACTGTAAGTGCGCGGTAGTACAATGACACATGTAGAGCATTGTAAGCCAAGAGCAGGAAAGATTAAAACTAAAATGGAATGCACTTCATGCAAATAGCACAAGAATAGTTGTGTGGCCTACGAACATTAGCATATTAAGAGTAAGGCCAATGGATTACTCGATAAAAAGAAGTCGGTAATAGCAATGTGATGGACACATCTAGAATTGATTAAGGAAAAGTTTAAGATGGTTCGAGGCAGAACTAGTAAGATATAATCGATATTAAGGACAAAAGCCTTAGTGGAGCCCTGACCTCGACTGAAGGAGGTAAGCTGCTAGTATAGCGATACTAAAGCATTTTCTAAATTTCTCCAAGTACCTACACGCGTTTGTGTAAGAATTATAACATAATGTTTGGTAATAAAACTGGAAGGAAGATCTGAGTAAAAGAGCAAGATAGCATACCTAAGGTGTTACAAGTTGAATTAAGAGGAATTGTATAATAGCTTCAATGAAGTGGAGCATCAGAGGCTTGATAGCTTGTTATGGGGGATGGGAATCCCGACTCGGAAATGGAAGGAAATTAAGGTAGGTTATAGTCCAAGATGACCTCACACTCTACGGAAGTATAAGTTTATATGGGTTATGATGGATAAAGCTACCTATAAGTGAGACCTACTGTCCGATTTGAAGCAATACATTCAGTTTTCACAGATCAATACTCCGCAAGTATATAAACGACCCTCCCAGAATATTTCCCGAGGAGGAGGGCTATGTAATAGAGAGTTATCCTACGAGGGGCAACTTATTGCCATCCTGGATTGGCAGATTAAAAGGGGTGCGAACTAAGGACGTAGCTTTTGTCAAGGTGTTGTGGCGGAATAAGAATCGTGAAGAAATAACTTGGGAAACTGAAGAGGCTATGAAACACAGGTATCCATACCTATTTCCAAATGTCTACGGGTAAACCCCCACTACTAGAACTCATATATTAAGTGCTTAGATAAAAATGTATGTTATTGCAATAGAAGGGAATCTCCCTACAGTTTGTATAAAGTCTTAAGGGAAGTTTTATTTAACATTCGGGGACGAATGTTCTAAAGGAGAGAAGGATGTTACACCCCACACTCTCGAGCTCAGAATGTCTCTTAAGTTCTTTAGACATTATCATGTGAGCCGGATAAGCGATGACACTATCAAACGACTCCAAGGAAAGGAGAATGTGATACCCTATAGTAGAGAAAGTTGGAAATAGAGTCATAAGAATCTGGAAGGAATTGGAGGACAAGTAATGAGTCATAGGACTCGATTTACCTACGTAAGCTACAAATTTAGAAGTCTTATACACTTGAGTTGCTTAAGGACATACCAAGCTTAAGTAGCATGGATTACATAGGCTCCTAAAATAAGACGAGATTATGAACCCACGAGGAAGGGGAAAAGATGACATATGGCAGCAAATGGAGGAGCGACATGTGGCAGAACCTCAAGCAAGCAGGTGATGCACCTACTTAGGGTCAAGTAGGTGATGCAGTTGCTTGGGGGGGTGGACCCCACTGCCAATCATGGCTTGACACATGTCACCCTGAGGGGATGACATGTGTCACCTCCAAGTCAGCCATTATATACATGTTAAATGAATCATAACTTCATTCCCTATCCAAAAAAATCTGCAGCAAGCAAATAAAAGAAAGCAAACCCTTGCTTAGAGAGAAAGTAGCGACGGCTTGGAGAAAAAATAGGTAAATCCCGATTTCGCTCTGTAAATTAATTATAAAGCATATACCACAATGCTATGGTGGTATTAGAAGTATAAATCATGGATTGGTTTAGACAAAATGGACAGCAACCAGTCCACACAGTTTCAGCGCGCTAAGAAGGGTTCTGAGGTGCGATTTTGGCTAGTTTGGCCAATTTCGGTAAGGTAATGTTTCTCCTTTAAATTTGTACTTTATGGGATTGTTATGGAGTTTATTATGTACCTTATATACTAATGGAAGTATGGAAAAATCGTGGGGATGCTCAGCGAAAGAAACAATCTAAATTGAAGTTGTCGTAGTTAAATTGTAGTCAAAAAGAGGTGTTGTGTATGTGGAGGCTGCTGCAGGTGTGTGGTAGTGTGTTGCAGGGTCTAAGTGTGTTATAAAATAGGTGTGAAAGTTTCTGGTTGCATCCACACGATTCCATGCTTCGTATGATTAAAGGTTTCGCAAAATAGAAACTAGAAACCCTATTTTGGATATCGTAATTTCGAGCGAGTCGTTCGGAGGCTGTAATGTATAATGTTGCAAAGTTTTATATATATATAAGCTTCTGGTTATGTTGTTGGTTGTCTGTAGATATTAGGGACGTGATTGGGAATTTGGATAGGGCACATTATAGGGGAGGTGATCTCCGATTTTCATTAACGCCTTAACTAGTGAAGGAACTAGTCGAGAAGGCTAGCGAGGGAATTGGGTTTATGAATACTTCTAAGTAATGTAAGAAGATGAAAGGTCTAAAAAGGTTGATGTTCGTATTGATTTCATGTTGCCTAGTTTCACGGGACAACAAGGCGACCTGGACAAAGACTAACCCATAACAGGTATGTAGAGATATTCTTCTTTTCTTTTGGGCATGTCTTAGGTATAAGCTATGAATGGTTTGTATATGAAATTTGGGTATAATTCCACTCGTGAAACTCCAAGTGTAATTCATAAACTGTATTCACTTTGTAATGTTAAGACTCTTGTAATAGTTGAGTTATTGCCTTTCCAGGCTGCTAGATCATGAATAGTAGTATAAGTAAAGCCTGTCTGTTCTTCCTTTTGGAAGGTCTTAAGTATAAATGTAATAGCATATCATATAAGGTCCAGGTAGTTCTAGTTATAAGCTCTAGGTATAACTTGTGACTTTTATTTACTACTTGGTATTTAAATTCTTAAAATAGTTGAGCTACTACCCTCGAGTCTCCTATCTGCTGAATAATACTTGAATGTGTCAGCTCCTATTCCTAAAGTCTCTGCGATGACAAATGTCTCTTCTTCCATAAGCTGTTTAACCTTGTCTCGATACACGTCTATGATTCCTGAAACTCCAGTTGATATGATCCGTAACGATGTTTATAAGATACTTAAGACGATCACTACTCTGATCTTCAGGTGACGATTCACTTGACTGTTTCATTGAGTCTCAAATGATGACTTAGTTGCATATAGTTTCTCACTACTCTACTCGAGCACACTGTAACCCATCTTCCTTCGAGTCCCATAAGGGGGTTGGGAATGCGATCGTGCATAGTTTTACTATTCGTTCACCGAGTTCCAGGCCAGCTATATATATGTATGAAGTATACGAAGGGGAAATGCCGTATACGATGAAGTGAAGCATATGATGATGCCATATGTGATGATGCTCGTCACCGCATCCCAAGCCGGATATATATATATGATGATATGATGGAAAATGTGGATTAAGTCGTATGTTCTTAGACATTGTTTTAAATTACGGATTGGGCCAAACATTTCTCGACATATTTTACTGTATGATGATGGTACGCTATAGATGTACACTACTCTTTCACCGAGTCCCTCACTAAATGGCCGGATACTTTATGTAGGCATGCATATGAAAATATAGGGATACATTTGTGACCTTGAGCCCTAGAGTGGACCGGATATACTGTGATGACATACAAAATGAAGTTGTATACGATGATATAATGTAGTAAATGACGACATGATAAAATGATATACATGATGATATGACGACAAATGATTATGATGAAATGATTATGATACAGAGTTCACTAGAGACCCGGATACAGGCTATGATAAGGTATATGACTGCATGTCCTAAGCGGCAAGTACAATAATCTGTTAACTGTTATATAGGTCTTCTGTATCCCTATTTTAGTTGTTGTTTCAGTTATGATATGTTATGCTTTATATACTCAGTACATATATCGTACTGACCTCCTGTTCTTCGAGCGACTCCATTTCATGCCCACAGGTACAAATGTTCATTTTGGAGATCGGTCAGCTTAGGAGTTCCTCTCAGCTATGTCGGAAGTGCTTCACTGTCCTGGAGCCTAATTTTTGATACTGGTCATTTAATATACATATTTATTTATTGAGGGGTACGGCGGGGGCCTTGTCCCGCCATATGATGCAGTTATTACTCTTAGAGGTCTTTAGACATGTATATGTGGGTTATTTGTAAGTTTGTTTCAGTTGTGCTCGTATGACGTATTGCAAATGTTTTCGTGGTATGGCAGCCTCGTCGGCTCGCGTGCCCTTTCTTGTTATGATACAGGTGAATGAGGCTATAGGTTCCTGAAAAAAGGTTTTGACCCATTGGGGTTTATATATAGCATCACATCACACATGGTGCAACTTAAGGTTAGCTGATAGATACGCATAAGGGGGTCCAAGTCAGACCCCAGTTGCGGCCTACGGGATTGGTTCATGACAAAAATAGGGTGTCTAGCCTTTATTTTATAGAAACTTTACTTATACGAAATGTGGGGTTGTGTGGCTTCAACCAGAAGCAACCCTACCCCATTTAGAAAACATTTAGGCCCTGCAACAATACACCACACCCCTGCAGCAGCACCTCACACTAACAACACTTTACTTAGACGACAATTCAACTATAACGACTACAATTTGGATTGTCTCCAACACCATGCATTCCTATCCCATTTTCATGTTTCCATCCACCAAAAAGGCCTATAATACACTCCATAATAATACCATAAATTCTAAATTTAAAAGAGAAACCTTACCTTACCCGAATTTGGCCAAAACTGCCAAATTGCAACTCGAAACTTCTCCAACTGTGCTGAAATTGAGCGGGCTTTTGGTGTTACTTCTCCGCTGACCCAAAGTGATATTTTATGTTATCAAATACCATTATATATCCGTGGTACACCTCAAGTAATTAATTTATGCAATGAAACTCGTAGGATTACCTTGGCAGCCCCAAACCCGTAGCTCCTCTTCTTGCCCTCTAACGTTTTTCTCCTCTTCTTTCTTATTTTTCTAGGTGTAAAGCTGAAGGAATAACTCCGTAAATATCGTAAGATACATATATACATATTCATGTGGTTGATTAACACCGTAGATAATTAATTCATGGAGGAAAATTGAAGAACTTACCTTTAATTTCTCAAAACCATGGTTGCCTTTCTTTTTGTTCTTTCACGTTTTTCCTTTTCTTAGGCTGCTGAAGTTTTGGCTAAGAACTAAAGTTCTTAGTCATAATACATACATATGTTGGGTGGTTTAGGAAGTGACATATGTCATCCTCTAAGGGTGACATGTGTCATCTTCTAAGGGTGACACGTGTCTAATACTTATTGGACCACCATAACTATGCAACTACTTAGGGGCTGCCACGTGGCAGTGGGGTTCAACCCCACCCCCAAGCAGGCAGGTGGGTCACCTCCTTGCTTGAGGTTCTTCCACATATCACTATCTTATTGGCTGGCTCATTTCATCTTGTTCCCTTTCCTATAGGTTCGTAATCTCATCCTATTTTAAGAGCCTATATAATCTATGCTACATAAGCTTAGTATGTCCTTAAGTAGCTCAAGTGTATTCGACTTCTAAATTAGTAGCTTACTTAGGTAAACCAAGTCCTACGACTCATTTCTTGGCCTCCAACCCATTCCAGATTCTCACGACTCTATTTCCAACCTTCCCTCTCATGGGGTATCGCATTATTCTTTCCTTAAAGTTGTTTGAGGTGTGTGGATAGTGGGGGTATTATGTCCACTTTCAAGAAGACTAAGAACACATTTTAAGGTTCAAAAGTGTAGGGTGTAACAAATTAATGGCTACGTTACGTAGCCGATATAAAGCCAACTCAATAGACTCAGTCTTAGAAGCGCTAATTATCCTCAACATATGCTACACCTATTGAATAAGCTCTTGTAGGTCATCCCCAAGTCTTGGCTCATAGAACTATGGGGGTTACAAGTCAAGAAGTCTCGAACCCTTAAACTATAATGTTTATCCGCATAGTTAACCCCTAATTCATGCCTGCGAGCCTTCCCTGCTGCTAATCTGGTCAGTAACTAAACTGTATCTCTCATAGCCCTATCCTCCGCCCCTGGTTGTAGAGCTAGACGCTTAGGTACTAGGGCCTCAGGAGCTAGCAGTGGGGCCACCCCTTGATCTGCAGTTGTTCTTGCTCTGATCTCCTTTAGAGGTGGTGGTGTAGCAGAGCTCACTGACTGAAGTATAATCTTCGGCATGGATTGGGCATGGGCCCTAGTAACTCTTCGGGTCTGGCTAGTCTCTCCGGCTACTAACTTTCCCTTCTGGAGAACTGTTGCTTTCTTTGGAGGCATTGCTATAAACATAGTAATTTGTAAGGGGGAGATTATCCTGATAATATATTTCTATCGCACGCTCTAGAATAAAAAGGAAAGATAATATCCTCAATATCTCGTACCTTTTTATTTATAGATATGGTGCACAATACACCGATAAACATGACTCTACTAGACACGGTCTATAAACACTCTAAGGATGAACTGCTATGATACCACTTTTGTCAGGACCCAACCCCATAGGCCTTGACTAAAACCCGAGTTGGACACTCATATACATATCTGTTAGACATCATCAAACTGAAACCAAACACAATATAGAGACTTTGTGAAAACATTATGTCACCTCTAGCGTTATATATGTATCAAGGTAACCTATCTCCTGAGGAGTCACAATTAAATAAAACATCATACACACCACCCACACATACAATATCCCAAAACATATATATACGCAAGCCGAGAAGGCTGGCATTATGAATGGGAACATCCAAAATATAAGTCATATAAACACAACTAAACACACATACACACCACCCACACATATGTCTACAGACTTCTAAGAGTATCATCAGTATCATATGGTAGAATAGGGCCCCATTGTACCCCTCAATAAATATATATATACATCAAAAAGGATTTGTACCAAAAGTCTAGGCTCTAGTGGTTAGTACTTGATATGTATTGTGTATCTAAAGAATGAAATACAATAAGAAAGATCATAACTGAAATAGAGAGTCCAGGATACAAGTATGATAATCAAGAATTCATTGTACCTTTCCCTCATGAAACAAATCGTGCATATCATTATCATATACCGTACCCATCCCATTATGGGACTGGATGCTATAATTGTATCATCATATTATCATATCATCATATACATATACCATACCCAGCTCTCTAGTAAGGGACTCGATAAATAAAGTCGTGTACACATATACCATACCCGGCACTCTAGTGAGGGACTTAATGGATAATGTAGTAAAATATGCGTGATAACATACCTAGCCCATCATGGAACTTGGTGAAAGATGTAATAAAGTTGTACACGATAACATGCCGGGCCCGGGACTCGGTAAAAGATCTAATGACAGTATCCACGATTAAAGTAGTGAGTAACGATATGCATTTAGATCATCATTTGAGGCTTAATAGATAAGTAGGCTCTGTACTCTTTGAAAGTCATTATGAACTATATTAAATAAAGCCTCAGGGATCATAGATACGTATCAAGATAAAGCGAGACAGCTTATGAAATTTAAGGACATTAATCATTATAGAGTCTTTAAGAATAGGGACTTTCACATACCAACTATTGTCCAATGTATAGAAGACTCAAGGGCAGTAGCTCAACTACTTTATGAGTTTTAACTTCAAGAAGTGAATAAGAGTCATGAATCATACTAGGAACCGATGAATGGAATTATCCCAAAGCTCATATGATATTTCACTTATATCTAAGACATGCCAAAAGAAAGAAGGGATAGCTTTACATACAATAACTCGAGTACCCAACAACCAACAATCATGGCTAGAAGTACATCAACAACAATAATAATATATGAAGTCTATGCTAACATTGCTAACCCATGAGAGGGTTACCATAATATATATTACATACCTAGTTCAAGTCATTACACAAATTAAAAGAGCTTATCAAATTATAATCGACAATCAGTAACAAAAACATAGTAGACACACAATAACCAAAACTATCATTTTGTACTTTACCATTTATTCATACCAACAAACTATCCATAACCCAATAGGATAAATATATAATCTCTCTTTCTGCTCTACAGCAATAAGATCTATGAAAACATGCTTGGTGCTTCCATTACTAAGATTAACACAATTTATACTTATGATCCGTCTGTTGATAGCACGTTACACTCAAATAATAACAAATTCTAAGAAATCATGTCAAAAAGAAATGAATAGTCTTCACATACCTTGAATTTGAGCTTAAATTTCCTTACATAAATAATTCATCTTCAATTATTGATCAAATATGAGATTATCATATATATATATATCTATATATATTTCTTCAACATATCTATTATTTTCAGTAAAAGTGAATTAATTTTTCAATCCATAAGTATATACAAATAATTGTGTAGTAGCTAAAGAAAAATGGGTTTTGAGGACTTGCTTAAGTTAATTACAATTATATTCCTCATTTTGATTTATTAACTAAAGCTGATTAAAGGTGTCAACGTATTGAGTATGATATGTGGCACAATATGAAATTGTTGCTACTACCTGCTTCCACGTGCAACTGAGGTTGTAGTATCAAAATATAAATATCTCACTATATATATACACACACACGTAGATATTACGTAGGTTCGCGGTAAAATATATATACTTTATGAATTTACATGTGTCCACCCTTTGGACATGTGTCCATTTGTTGACATGTGTCCAACTATCATCCACACACCACTCGGATTCTGCCACATGTCTTGGTGGGGACCTCTTAGTGGTCTAATTAAGTTAATTAATCATAATTAATCACTAATCCCACTTAATAATCTAATTATTGTTAATTAATCCTTAGTCTCCATTAATATTTCTAGACCAAATAAAATTTCTAACCAATTTGTGTATTAATTCAAATTGGGAATAAAAGTTTGTATCTCATATCCCGGAATAATCCTGTCCATTACTTTTGGAAAATAGGTGCATCACCTCCTTAATTCCTACCACAAGTTTGTAAGTAGTTACATCACCTACTTGCCCTTTTTATTTAAAATGCAGTCCACATATTCTAAGTAGGTTGATTACTATGACAAATTATTTGGCCTTTCAAATCCTTCCAAACCTATTTCAAACCATCACTACTCACATAGAACTAGTCTATGAAAAATATGGAGCGTTACATTCTCCCCTCCTTAGAATTATTGATAACATCATGGATAACATGGATCACATGGAAACTTTAGAGGAGCTTAAATACGTTTCAATCTACAAAAGTACGAGATATAATAAAATTACTGTAAGATATTGTGTTATGTTCTTACATTTTTTTTAAAAAGAATTGATTGCAATGTATCGAGGATAAAGTCACCAAGTAGCACATTTTCTTGTCAATCTATATATAACTTAAGCAAATTTTAAGATTTAATGAATCTATATATAAAAATAGTTCAACACTAACATCATTAGTAAAATGCTCATTCAATTATTAATAAAGGGAGAATGGCATGAGAAAGTTACGAAACATAAGGATTTGAAGAAGATAAAATAAAAATTAATAGTTATAATTATCTAAGGTATGATGATGTTCCATTTTTGAACCATCTCAAGTCTTTCATCATCCTCATCACTAATCATAGTGATTTTATTCTTGCAAAATAAAATATTTTTTTTGAAATCGTCAAAAGAATATCAAGCCAACATAGGTAAGAAACTCCAACCAAATTCAAATACAAATTGAATTTAATTTATATATTTAGCTAATAAATCACATAAAAAGGGACCATTTTAATAATTGCTATAACAAATGAACAGAAAAGGGCTAAATTATGTGTATTAAAAATATTGAAAGATGACATACATCACTGTCATAAAATTCTTCTGAATTTCTCCATTTCTCTATCAGTTTCTTCTTCTTCGTTGTTGCATTGGAGAAGATGGTGGTTATTTTCCTCCAATCACAAAAAATAATTTTAGATCACGCAATTAAGGAAAAAGGCATATAAATATGCATTACAATATACTTCCTCTCAATTCTCTTTTAGGATCTATCAGATTTTTGTTTATGTGATTTTTATTTTTGCATATGTTTGAATTCTCACTTTGAAGAGTTGAGTTCAAGAAAAATGTGAATAATGGAGTCAAGAGTAGTATTTTTGCAAAGACGTGGGTTATAAGGTTTAGATGACTTTTAGGGATAAGGTTAGTTATTTTTTGAATTTTAAATTTAAATTTAATTATTTAGGTATTTTGTCATGACTAATTGTGAGCCTTTTTTTTGAAGGACATGGGTTCTCTTTTTTTTTGGGGGGGGGGGGTGAGGAGCGGGGGATTTACAGGGTTTTTTCTGTATTTTTAAATAAGGCATGTTATGTGGAGATACTGATTTTTATCAATGAGTATACAATATATATTTTTTTTATTTTGAAGCATTATCCTATAAAAGTACCAAATAAAAGTACCAAGTGTTTGAACAAAAACATATATGTAATACGTTGATTTTTAAAATTATTTAGCTGTTAGTGAAAATTCAAAATAAAAAATTATCTCAAAATTATTTTGTAAGTCTTATATAGGAAAGTATATAAGGATCAAGTAGCACATCAAATTAGGAAAATAACTTTGAATAATATTATTTAATTAATTTGCGATGGATTCAAAATGTAAAACTAACTCCATATATTTGAATAATTAATGTAACTATGCATGTGAACTTCTAAGTTAGTGGGGTAAAGATTGTGTAGATTAGTTTTAATTTATTTAGTTTATTTTTAAAAAAATTGTTGTTTTTTGTCTTTTCTATTTGTTTTTTCTTAATATTTTCAAATTTCAAATTTTTTGAAGCTTTTTTCTACACACATGATTAAATTTGATTATGTCACTTGGTTGAATATTATGTAATTATGTAGATGTCTTCCTTTAATAGTGCTAGACAGGTATAGAAAATATGTTTCTATAACGAAAGTTTATCCATAAAGAAGACATTTTTACTCAGAAGTGTGAAAAAACAATTTTTTTTGTTTTTGTTTTGATTTTATTTGTGTGACCAACTAAATTAAGTGATAGAAAGTTTTAGATTTTGAGAAGATGTGGGATTGTGGGATTAGTTTTTAGCCGCAGGCATACTCACATAGAGAATGATGTTTTTGGGTCTTCTTCTTCTCCAAACTCCAAAGCACAAAGAAATGATAGATTAATTATCATCGGAATAAATCGAGTAAAGAAAAAATCAACATTAATAGATTTACCAAAAAAAAATAACAAAATTACTTAAGAAAATACCAATACATTTTCAATACCTGCCTTCATCAAATCTGAAGCATTTATCAAAAACAAACATGAAGATATACAGTACAATCTTGAAATTTATGTTGAATCAGGTTAAATGTGTTATACCCCACACTTTTGTACATGGGAACATTTGTTTGGTTCCCTAAAATTTGCCATGTGATCCATGTTATCCATGACGTTACCAAATCATCCGAAGGACGGAGCCCCATATTTTGCATAGACTAATTCTATGTGAGTAGTGATGGTTGGAAATAGGTTTGGAAGGATGTGAAAGGAGTTGGAGGCCAAATAATGAGTCGTGGTAATCGACCTACTTGCTTAAGCTACTGGTTTGGATGTTTTACAAAATTAAGCTACTTGAGTACATGTCAGCTTAAGTAGCAAGGATCACATAGGTTCTTAAAGTGAGATGAGATTATGAACCTACGAAAAAGAGTAAGTAGATGATGCACCTACTTAGAATGAGTAGGTGATGCACCTACTAAAGTGGACCCCACCAAGATACGTGGTAGGAACTGGTTGGACCATGGAGGGGATGGACGTGTAGAAGCTGGACAAGTGTCACCCTTGGGGTTGGACACGTGTAAGAGCTGAAAATGTGTCACCCTTATGGGCTAACATGTGTAACTCTCAAGGGTGGTGTATATAGGTCTAAACTCATGACTAAGAGCTCATTGTTTGCTCATTAGTCTTTTTCCTAACTTAGAGAAAAATAAAGAGTAGAGAAACTTTGAACTTCAGCCATGGCTAGCTAAACTTGCAGCTCAAATTAGTGATCTGAACCTAATCTTTACAAAGTAATTCCACCCTTAGAAAGTCTACAACAACGTGGGCTGATCCTAGGAGCAGTAACATCGAGTTAATCGAAGCCATCAACTTCACCCATGTTGAGTAGCCAAGTTGCTAAGGTAGGGTTTCTTCTTTTCAAATTGGAGTCAATGATTTTGTAATGGAGATATTACTTTGTATTAAGTGGTGTTGGAGGTAAGAAAATTACATAGATATTGTTGACTTTGTAAATGGACAGAATTAAAGTTGTTCTAGTTGGATTAAAGTTTGATTAGTGTTATCATTATTATGGTAGTATATTTGAAGGTAATTTGTGTATGTTGAAGGGATGGAAATATAAAATTATATACATTACTATTGAAGGGTGTTGAAAACCGTGAAGTAGCTATTTTGAAGTAAAAAGGATGAATCAATTTTAATTAACGTTATGATTGTTGTTGTCATATGTGGATGAAGGAATTAGATGAAATTGAAATGAGAAAACCCCATAATTAAGTATTGGTGTTCAAACGGGAAGAATCAAAATTTGCGTAAATTAATTGGGTTGATTGTTGTTTTGCTATTATGATTATAGAGAATTGTATAAGTTAATGTTGACTTTCCATTTGGGTCGTGTTAGGGGGCTGTTTTGGTACGTTGTTATTCTTGTTGAGCTTGGAGGATTCATAGTAGCTAAAGTTACATGTTGTGTTGCATGTTGGCTGAGCTGTTGTGTTAAAGGGTTATGATCAAATGTTATGTGTGGGCTGATTTGGAATAGCATGCGGACTGTCCTGCGTGTTTTCGAGTCTTGGCTCGAATAGCCTCGATATGATATAGTACATGAATGTGTGGGTATTGATGTTGGCTTAGTTATTAAGAAGTTGATTTAAATATAAGGGAAATGTCGCCTAATTTTCTAGAAAGGAGTTACTAACGTTAGAATATGTTTTGGACCTTCACGTAACTTAAGCTTAATTCTTGATATCTTAATATAGGTTGAGACACTTTGGGCAGCGTATACGTGTCGTGTGACGAATAAGCGCTAAAGGTATGTAAAGCTATCCCTTATTTCTTTTGACATGTCTTAGATATAAGTGATATATGATATGAACTTTGGGGTAAATCCATTCATAAGCTCCGAGTATGATTCATGACTCTTATTCACTTCTTGATGGTAAAACTCTTAACGTAGTTAAGCTATTGCCCTTGAGCCTTCTATATGTTGAATAGTAATTGGATGTATAAGCTCATATTCCTAAAGACTCTATGATGACAAATATCTCTGATATCATGAGTTGTTTCGTATTATCTTGATACATGTCTATGATTTTTGAGGCTCCATTTGATATGGTCCATAGGGACATTCAAAGGGTATTTACTATGATTATCGCCTTTAATACTCAAGTGCGAGTTTATTCTACTTATTCTATTGAGTCTTAGATGATGATTTAATTTGCATATGGTTACTCGCTACTCTGCTTATATATACCGTTAATACATCTTTCACCAAGTCCCGGGCTGGGTATGTTATTGTGCACAACTTCACTACATCTTTACCAAGTCCCTCACTAGAGGGTCGGTTATTGTATAATATATGTATATGATGATATGATGATGCAATGATATGGTTATAACACCGAGTCCCATAATGGGTCTGGTATGGTATAAGTGTACACTACTCTATTCACCAAGTCCCTTGCTAAAGGGCCGAGTACGGTATATATATACATATGGTGATATAATGATATAATTGTAACATCGAGTCCAAAGACGGGCCGGGTACAATATATGATGATGATATGCATGACTTCATTTTATAAGATGCAAGTACAGTGATTTATTAATTATTATACTTATCTCATGACACCTTATTTCAGATATAATCTCCTTCGTGGTATTTTATGCTTTATCTACTAAGTACATCTTTCGTGCTGCCCCCCTCTATTCGGAGGGCTGAATTTTATTCCTGTAGGTATAGACATTCATTTCGGGGATCTGCCAGCTTAGGACTTTCCACTCAGCTATTTTAGAGTGCTCTATTGTACCGAGCCTAGATTTTTGGTATTAATCTTTTTGATATATATATTCGTTTATTTAGGGGTACGACGGGGGCTCTGTCTCGCTATATGATACATTTGACACTTTTAGAGGTTTGTAGACATATGTGTGTGGGTTGTGTGTAAGTTTTGTTAAGTTGCGTCTATACTATGTGTTGTGAATATTAATATGAAATGGCAGCCTTGTCGGCTTGCATGTCCTTTTATGATGTGATTGGTGATGACTCCTCAGGAGAGAAATGATAGGGATATATTTATATGAAGACTTTATGACCCATTGGAGTTCTTATGCAAGTTATCATATTGTTCGTAGTTCAGCTTGACTACATCTAATAGGTATGTATACAGGGGTCTAGGTCAGACTCCAGTCACGGCCTACGGGGTTGGGTTGTGACAAAAGTGGTATCAGAGTAGTTCATCCTCGGATTATCTACAGACTATCTCTAGTAGAGTCTTGTTTATCGGTGTATTGTGCATCACATCTATAAATAGGAGGCTACAGGACATTTAGGATATTATCCTTTCTTTTTTTAAATCGTGCGATAGAGCCTGAACCTAGGAAAGATTATTTCAAACCTTTTTTCCTGTAGGTAGGTGCAGATTTTTGAAAGATGAAAAGGCCAGCTACAGATAGTGGGGGTGTGGAGAAGGCCTCCAGGGTAAATTCGGAATCTCAGGCTCCAAGACCGAGTAGGAGGAGCCTTAATAATTCTATTGAAACTGACCCCTCGGAGGACCCAGCGACAATTCCCCAAGAGTTTTTGATATCCAGGGAGGTGGTCCCTGAATCCATACCATCTACTCTTGTGACATGACACAACATTAGGTCGGCTACCCCGGTAAGTGTTACAGAATATTCTAGCCCCCTATCTTGGTCATCTTTAAACCAGGAGTTACCTGGTTATCTATTATTACACCCCATATTCTTGAGTTCGGAATGTCCCTTAAGCTTCTTAGAAGTTATCAAGTGAGTCGGATAATCTACAGCACTATCAAACGACTCTAAGGAGGGGAGAATGTGGTAGCCCATTGTAAAGAAGGTTGGAAATAGAGTCAGGAGAATCCGGAAAAAATTGGAGGCCAAGAAATAAGTCGAAGGACTTGATATACTTGAGCTATTTGAGTACAAATTACATAGGCTCTTAAAATAAGACAAGATTACGAACCCACGAGAAAGAAAAAAAAAGGACACGTG
Organism: Solanum dulcamara; assembly: GCF_947179165.1. Classification (NCBI taxonomy): domain Eukaryota; kingdom Viridiplantae; phylum Streptophyta; class Magnoliopsida; order Solanales; family Solanaceae; genus Solanum; species Solanum dulcamara. The sequence continues at coordinate 45,919,291 of NC_077243.1, forward strand.
GCAGCCAATGAGGGAGTGACACGTGACAGCCAATGAGGGAATGACATATTGAAGCACCTCAATCAAGAAGGTGACCCAACTTCTTGGGTTCAAGTAGGTGACCCACCTGCTTGGGGGAGGTGGGCCCTACTGCCACGAGGCAGCCCCCACCTTGCTTGCATGGACATGGTGGCCCAATAGGGGATGCACACGTGTCCCCCTTAGGGGATGACACATTTCACCCCTTGGGACCACCCATATAGGTGTATATGTTTTACATACTTGAGTTTTATCCCTTAAACTTCAGCATCAATAAGAGAAAACAAACCCTAATTTGGAGAGAAAAGTGTGGCGGCCTAGGAGAAAAAATCAGGTACGTTCTGATTTCGCTTCGTAAATTAATTATACAGTATATAACACTATGATATGGAGGTATTATAATTATAAAATCATGTCTTGGTGTAGCCAAAATGGACAGAAAACAGTCCACACAGTTTCAGCACGACTAAAGAATTTCCGAGGTGTAATTTTGGCTAGTTTTAGCCGATTTCGGGTAAGGTAAGGCTTCTCCTTTAAATTTGGACTTTATGGGGTTTTTATGTAGTGTATTATATACCTTGTATATTGCTGGGAGTATAAAAAAGTAGTGGAAATGTTCGACGGAGAATCAATCAAAATTGAAGTCGTCGTAGTTAAATTGTAGTCGAAATGAGGCGTTGTGTGTATGGAGGCTGATGCTGGTTTTATGGTGTGTGTTTCAGGGTATAAATGTGTCCTAAAATAGGTGGGGGAGCTTCTGGTTTCAGCCACACGACCTCCTCTTCGTACAATTTAAGGTTTTACCAAATGGAAACCAAAAACCCTATTTTGGTACCATAGTTTGAGCGAGTCGTTTGGAGTTGTATTTTGTAATATTGAGGTGAATTAATTGTATATTTACTACTAGTTGTTGTTGTTCATATGGTTGTTGACACTGTGGCCGAGTTGGAATCTCGTGGATGTAGAAGTTATAGAGGAGGTTTTGCCCAATTTTCGTTAACTCTTTAACTAGTTAAAGAACTAGTCGAGAAAGCGAGTGAAGGGTTGAGTTCTATAAATACTTATGTGTAGACTAAGGTACTGGAAAGCCAAGCATATGACCGACGTCGACACTTAGAGTTTAAAGTTGGGGATTGGGTGTTCTTGAAGGTGTCACCAATGAAAGGTGTAATGAGATTTGACAAGAAAGGGAAACTTAGACGAGGTACATTGGCCCTTATTAGATCATTTATAGGTTAGGCAAGGTTGCCTATGAGTTGGACCTACAATCTAATTTGGAAGTAGTACATCCAGTTTTTCATGTGTCTGCTCCACAAATGTATAGGCGACCCATTCAGAGTATTTCCTGCAGATGGTGTCCATCACGACCCAACCCCATAGACCGCGACTGGGGTCCGACTTGGACCCCCTTATGCATATCTATCAGCTACACTTAAGTTGAACTGTGTGTGATGTGATACTATACACAAAAACCTCGATAGTTTAAAACATTTTCATATATATGTATCCTCTTTCATTCGTATCTTATCATGAAAGGGAACACGAGCCAACGAGGCTGCCATAACATAAAAACATTTACAACATGTCAAATAGGCGCAAATGAAACAAATTTATACACAACCCACATATACATATATCTACAGACCTCTAAGAATAGTAACTGCAACATATGGAGGGAGATCCCCCCCCCGTACCCCTGGACAAATAAATACATACATATTACATAGCTAGTATCAAAAGTTAGGCTTCAGAACAATGGAATGCTCCAACATCGCTGAGTGGAAACCGTAAGCTGGCAGATCTCCAAAATGAACATCTGTACCTACTGGCTTAAAACGCAGCCCCCCGGAGAACGGGGGGTCAATACAATATATGTACTGAGTATATAAAGCATAAAAACGCATAACTGAGCTAACAACTGAAGTAGGGATGCAGGAAACAAATATAACAGTTAACGAATTTCTCTACCTGCATCTTATGACATAAGGACATGTATATCTTCCTTACATATCATACCTAGCCCACTGTGGGACTTGGAGCTACTAGTGTGTCACTATATTTCCACATGCATGCCTATAGACTGTATCCGTCCCTTTAGTAAGGGACTCAGTGAAGCTATCATTTCATCGTGTATCATGCCCAGCCCTTCATGGGATGCGGTGAATAATCATTTCGTCATATATCATGCCTAGCCCTTCATGGGATGCAGTGAATAATCATTTCATCATATATCATGCCCGACCCTTCATGGGATCCAGTGAATAATCATTTCATCATATATCATGCCTGACCCTTCATGGGATGCGGTGAGTTTATCCTGCCAGACCCTTCACGAGATGCGGTAAGTTTATCCTGTCAGGCCCTTCATGGGACGCGGTGAGGGACGTATTAACAGCTTGGATGAGTAGAGTAATAAGGGACCATATGCAATTAGCTCATCATCTAAGACTCGATATTAGAATCATCATGGACTATTATTTGAGGATCAAAATGATTATCATCTCAAGTATCCTCTAAATGCCATTAGGGGTCATACCGACGGAGTCTCAAGAGTCCTATACTTTTCTTAAGGTAATACCAAATGGCTTATGCAATCAGAGATACTTGTTATTATAGAGTTCTTAGGCATGGGAGCTCATACATTCAATTAGTATTCATCATATAGGGAGTCGAGGGTAGCAGTTTAACTACTTCAAGAACTTTGATATTAAGAAATGAATAGGACTTATAGTTCATTCTTCCCATGCATCCGGTTACTATTTCCTGTATAGAAGGCTCGAGGGTGATAGCTCAGCTACCTTAAGAGCCTTAGAATTTAGAAGTGAACACGAGTCAATAGGCTCTACATATATTATCTTCTGTCTTATAGAAGCCTTAAAATGGCAATAGCTCAACTATTACAAGAGTTCTACCATTACGAAGTAGATAAGAATTATGGAATCTACTCGGAGCTTTACGAATGGAATTATCTCCAAGTTCCATATACAAACCAATCATAACTTATATCTAAGACATGCCAAAATAAAGAAGAATAGCTTTACATACCTCTTCCGGACTTCCCTTAATCACGTCCACATCGTCGTCCTCCAAACCTATTTAACATGGAAATAATACAAGTATCAACAACCTTAGGCTTTTTAGCACCTTAGGTTACACACTAGTATTTATAGAACTCATCCCCTCGCTTGCCTTCTCGACTAGTTCCTTAACTAGTTAAGGCGTTAACGGAAATCGGACAGCACCTCCCCTATAATGTGCCCTATCTGAATTCCCAATCACGTCCCTAATAACTACAACCAAAAAAAAAATAACCAGAAGGTCATATATATATATAAAACATGGCAACATTATACATTACAACCTTTGAATGACTCACTCGAAATTACGATATCCAAGATAGGGTTTCTAGTTTGTATTTTGCGAAACCTTTAACCGTATGAAGTAGGGGGGGTCATGTGGGTACAAAAATCAGACCCCCACCTATTTTAGGACTCATTTAGGCTCTGCAACACCCACCACCCAACCAGAAACAGCCTCCACACACACAATGACTCATTTAGACTACAATTTAACTACGACGACTTCAATTTCGATTATTTCTATCGTCGAGCATTCCCACGACCTTTTTTATCCTTATAGCAGTATAAAAGGTATATAATACACTACATAACAACCCATAAAGTCCAAATTTAAATGATAAGCCTTACCTTACCTGAAATTGGCCAAAACTAGCGAAAATTGTGCCTTAGAACTTCTTTAGTCGCGCTGAAACTGCGTGGACTATTTGCTGTCCGTTTTTGCTTCCCCATATAGAAAATTTTCTTTATTAAACAGCATCATATCACCGTACGATACCTTAAATAATTAATTCACGGAATGAAATTGGTCCTTATCTTTTTCTCTTGGCCAACCCGTAGGGTCCTCTCTTTGCCCCTAGCGTTTTTTCTCTTTCTTTCTCACATTTTGTCTCTTGTTCTAGGCTGAAATTTGGATAGAAACTGAAGTTTTGAGTCACATAACATACATATATAGGTCTTCCCAAGAGGTGACATGTGTCATTCTCTTAGGGTGACACGTTTCAAGCCCTTATTGGGCCACGTATCCCTGTCAAGGCTCCTAGGCTGCCACGTGTCCTTGGTGGGGCCAACTCTCAAGTAGGTGGATCAAGTAGGTGGGTCACCTGCTGATATATGGTACTCCTTCATTGGCTACCACTTGTCCTCTTTTCCTCTTCCACGTGGGTTCGTCCTGTTTTAAGATCCTATGTAATTCGTGCTACATAATATTGGCATATCCTCAAGTAGCTTAGGTATATAAGACTTCTAAGTTAGGAGCTTACGTAGGTAAATCGAGTCCTACAACTCATTACTTGGACTCCAATTCCTTTCGGATTCTTATGACTCTATTTCCAACCTTCTCTACAATGGGGTATCACATTCTCCTTTCCTTAGAGTCATTTGATAGTGTCATAGCCTATCCAGCTCACATAATAATGTCTAAGGAACTTAAGAGACATTCTAAGCTCGAGAGTGTGGGGTGTAACATCCTTATCCCCTTTAGAACATTCGTCCCCGAATGTTGAATAAAACTTCACTCAATACTTTATACAAACTATAGGGAGATTCTCTTCTATTGCGATAACATATATTTTTATCCAAGTAATTAATATACGAGTTCCAAGAGTGGGGGTTACCTGTAGACATTGGGAATAGGTATGGATACTTGTGTTTAATGTCCTCTTTAGCTTCCTAGGTCATTTTTTCACGATTCTTATTCCGCCACAGCACCTTGACAGAAGTTACGTCCTTAGTTCGCAATCTTTTAATCTGCCGATCCAAGATGACGATAGGTTGCCCCTCGTAGGATAACTTTCCTTTAATGTGGACCTCACCCACAAATAATATTATGAAAGGGTCGCTTATATATTCACAGAGCATTGATATGTGAAAACTGAATGTATTATTTCAAATCGGATAGTAGTTCCAACTCATAGGAAGCTTTATCTATTCTACAAATGACCTGAGAAGGACCAATGTATCCCCTTCTTACCGACTCTAGGCCGCTAATCGATAGCATGTCCCTGAATAAGCTTTGCATGTCCCTGAATAATCTTTACTTCATCAATAATTTATTGGATCCCTTCTGGGCCTATTCATTAATCGAAGGGCGAAATGTCGTACTAAGATTCACCTGTATTCCTAATCCCTACCGAAATGATCTCCCGCGATTAGATGTAAATTAAACTTCCTTGTCTAAGATAATAGATGTGGAAACCCCGTGAAATCTTATTGTTTCCTTCCTATGTCATCTCGCATAGCCCTTCGCTGAATATACCTTCCTAACTGGAAAATAATAGGTTGATTCTGCCAGCTTATCTATCAAAACCCATATGAACTTATACTTCCATAGAGTGTGAGGTCAGCCTGCACTATAACCTACATTAATTGCTTTCCATTTCCGAGTCGGGATTTCCATCCCCCGTAATAGGCTATCAAGACTCTGATGCTCTACTTCGTTTAAGCTATTATACAACTCCTCTTAATCTAACTTGTAACACATTAGGTATGCTATCCTGCACTTTTACTCAGATCTTCTTTCCCATTTTATTACAATACATTATACTGTAATCCTTACACAAACGTGTGTAGGTACTTAGAGCAATTCAGAAAATGCTTTAGCATCACTATACTAGTGGCTTACCTCCTTCAGTCGAGGTCAGGGCTCCACTATGGCTTTTGTCCTTAATACCGGTTATATCTTAATAGTTCTGCCTCGAACCATCTTACACTTTTCTTTAATAGATTCTAAATATGGCAATCACATTGTATTTCTTTTTATCGAGTAATCACTTTGTCTTACTCTTAGTATGCCAATGCTCGTGGACTGCACAATTATTTTTGTGCCATTTGCACGAGGTGCGTTCCAATTTAGTCATAATCTTTTCTGCTCTGGGCTTACTCTATTCTATATGTGTCATTGCACTAACATGCCTTTATAATCTCTTTTTGTCATACTTGTTTCGTTCCTTTTTTTTCACTTCCCGGGGGGTCACCCATACGTTAGGTTGCCTTTATAGAAAACCCTAGCACAACAATAGGGTGCTTTAGTATTTGTAATATATCGTATAAAATCTCATCTAATGGTTGATACTCGAGTAAATATCCATAATGTAGCTGTGCATTTAAAGCCACATTCCATTCATCCCAATCAATAATTAGCTCATGCTCATAATTGGTTCAATTCTCCACTCGGAAGTACTTATACTTTGATGATTCGTGTTTCATGCTCCGTCATTATACTATCCTTATTCCAATGAATACAACTTATTCTTCTAATAATCTCGTAATGTAGCAGTTGTTCTGCAAATCGGCATTCCTTCTCCTCGCAGGATCTCACTTATCCTCAAGGTGGAGTCACGTATACATAATACTTCTTTATGCCTCCTGAACTTTCCTCTTTTTCATATGCTTAAGGCTCACTTCTAATCCTGCGTAAAACCATATCAACTTCATTGTAGTAGTGGCCTTGTCTTATCACCTTTTTATCATACTATACCTTCAGTTCGTAACTATCTATTTCCCTTTTTATTCGATACTCATACTTAATTAATCACATCTATCTTGAGTGCCTCTATTAGAACTTCTCTATTTTTCCTTCAACTCATATCCATTTTTGGTTGTACGCAAGGAATTTCATATTACCCCTTATTTCCCTACACTAGCTATCCTTTTCATCGTCACATAACCTTTATTCGAAACTTTCCTTACAAAACTTGATAAATCTTCCTTATTTGTTCCATAGCTTACTTTTCCATTACACACCTATCTTTACATTCTATTCACATGGACCACGTCATACCTTTTAGTTATTTCCTTACTAAGCTTTACTTATTCTCATAACGGTTGTTGTTATATTCACCTCGTACCCTATTCTCATTCAGTCCCACAATATAACACCGCTTGACCTCCTTCACGATTCTCACTATGGGCTACTTACCCTTCTTAGTTAGTCTTATCCTTAATGTTTCACAAGATATCTTATTAACACTTCACTTCCATCATAATCCTTTTTCCCTTGCATTCTTATTGTAATCATACTATTACTTCTTTCAACTATAACTCGTCATAGTTTAACCCTATGTATCAATTTAAGCGATGCCTTACTATATTGTTTTATCTCGATCTATCAATCTTCTCTGAATCATGTTCTTTGGTTTATAGGTCCTTTCCAACTTTGTTCTACTATACCAGTATCGACCTCCTAGTTTCTATTGCTATTAATTCAGCAATTAACTCATTTCTCGAGGTCAGCCATAATCATTTAGTCAAATCTCATCATTGTTGTGAGAACAACCTTTCAAGACATACTACAACCCTGTATCTCATTCTCTTCTCAAGAGATTCCTCTGTATTTCTTACTATTTCAATACCTGCATGCAAAAAATACCAACAGTGCCTCACAGGGGACACATATATATAGTCATATAATCTCATATCACAACCACACAAGGCGCCCATAATTAATAGTATGGAAAAGGACTAACCTCGTATGTCCACTCGAAGTGCACCTGTTACACTTTCCTATTTACCCTTCCTTTCACTCTTCAAATTTATATGTCAATCGCATTTCAATACCTTACCTGATATTTGTCTTTTGTGCCTTTGCTTACCTGTGTGCTTTGTAACTTCCAGTATCGTCAGTTACTTTCTTCTATCGATAATGTTCTTCAACTGAAATCACAAGTTAGTATGAGGAATTTCACTCCCTATAACTCGGCTCTATTCACGATCTTAGATATGAAAGAAAGGTAACATCCTAAATATCCTGTAGCCTCCTGTCTATAGATATGGCACACAACACACTGATAAACAAGACTCCACAAGACATGGTTTGTAGATATTCCAAGGACGAATTGCTCTGATACCACTTCTGTCACGACCCAACCCCATAGGCCGCAAATGGGGTCCGACCTGGACCCCCTTATTCGTATCTATCAGCTACACTTAAGTTGAACAGTGTGTGATGTGATACTATACACAAAAACCTCAATAGTTTAAAACTTTTTCATATATATGTATCCTCTTTCATTCGTATCATATAATGAAAAGGCACGCAAGCCGACGAGGCTGCCATAACATAAAAACATTTACAATATGTTGTATAGGCACATTCAAAACAAACTTATACACAACCCACATATACATATGTCTACAGACCTCTAAGAATAGTAACTGCAACATATGGCGGGACAGGGCCCCCGCCGTACCCCTGGACAAATAAATACATAACTAGTATCAAAAGTTAGGCTCCGAAATAGTAGAGCGCTCCCAACATCGCTGAGTGGAAACCGTAAGCTGGCGGAACTCTAAAGTGAACATCTGTACCTATGGGCATGAATCGTACCCCCCCCTCCCCAAGAATGAGGGGTTAGTACGATATATGTATTGAGTATATAAAGTATAACCACATATAACTGAGCTAACAACTGATATAGGGATGCAGGAAACAAATATAACAGTTAACGAATTTCTCTACCTGCATCTTATGACATGAGGGCATGTATATCTTCCTTACATACCATACTTGGCCCGCTGTGGGACTTGGTACTACTAGTGTGTCACTATATTTCCACATGCATGCTTATAGACTGTATTCGTCCCTTCAGTGAGTCACTTAGTGAAGTTGTCATTTCATCGTGTATCATGCCCGTCCCTTCATGGGACGCAGTGAATAATCATTTCATTATAATGCCTGGCCCTTTATGGGATGCGGTGAATATCATTTCATCCTATATCATGCCAGGCCCTTCATGGGATACGGTGAATAATCATTTTATCATATATTATGCCCGGCCCTTCATGGGATGCGGTGAATAATTATTTTATCATTTATCATGCCCGGCCCTTCTTGGAACACGATGAATTTATCATGCCCGACCCTTCATGGGATGCGGTGAGTTTATCCTGCACTGCCCTTCATGGGACACGGTGTTTTTATCCTGCCTGGCCCTTTATGGAACTCGGTGAGTGACGTATTAATAGCCTGCATGAGTAGAGTAATGAGGAACCATATGCAATTAGCTCATCATCTGAGAATCGGTATAGGACTCGTCATCGACTATCATTTGAGGATCAAAATGATTATCATCTCAAGTATCCTCTAAATGCCATTAGGGGCCATATCGACAGAGTCTCAAGAGTCCTAGACTTTTCTTATGGTAATACCAAACGGCTTATGCAATCAGAGACACTTGTCATTATAGAGTTCTTAGGCATGGAGCTCATACATTCAATTAGTATTCATCATATAGGGACTCGAGGGTAGTAGTTCAACTACTTCAAGAACTTTGATATTAAGAAATGAATAGGAGTTATAGTTCATGTTTCCCATGCATCCGATTACTATTTCCTATATAGAAGGCTCGAGGGTGATAGCTCAGCTACCTTAAGAGCCTTAGAATTTAGAAGTGAACATGAGTCAATAGGCTCTACATATATTACCTTTTGTCCTATAGAAGCCTTAAAACGGAAATAGCTCAACTATTACAGGAGTTCTACCATTACAAGTGGATAAGAATTATGGACTCTGCTCGGATCTTTATGAATGGAATTATCTCCAAGTTCCATATACAAACCATTCATAACTTATATCTAAGACAGGCCAAAATAAAGAAGAATAGCTTTACATACCTCTTCTGGACTTCCCTTAATCACGTCTGCGTCGTCGTCCTCCAAACCTATTTAACATGGAAGCAATACAATCAACAACCTTAGGAGTTTCAGCACCTTAGGTTACACACTAGTATTTATAGAACTTATCCCCTCGCTCGCCTTCTCGACTAGTTCCTTAACTAGTTAAGGTTGTTACACCCCACACTCTCGAGCTTAGAATGTCTCTTAAGTTCCTTAGACATTATCATGTGAGCCGTATAAGCTACGACACTATCAAACGATGCTAAGTAAAGGAGAATGTGATACCCCATAGTATGAAAGGTTAGAAATAGAGTCATAAGAATACGGAAGGAATTGGAGGCCAAGAAATGAATCATAGGACTTGATTTACCTACGTAAGATACTAATTTAGAAGTCATATACACTTGAGTTACTTAAAGACATATCAAACTTATGCAGTATGGATTACACGGGATCTTAAAATAAGAAGAGATTACAAACCCACGAAGAAGGAGAAAAGATGACACATGGCAGCCAATGGAGGAACGACAAGTGGCAGCACCTCAAGAAAGAAGGTGACCCACCTACTTAGGTTCAAGTAGGTGACCCACCTACTTGGGAGGTGGGGCCAACAAGGACACATGGCAGCCCCTCCTTGATGGCATGGATTCGTGGCCCAATAGGGACTGGACACGTGTCCCCCTTAGGGGCTGACACGTTTCACCCCCTAGGACCACCTAAATATATGTATATATGACTAATAGCTTCATTTCTGATCCAAAAAATCACCCAAAGCAAAGGAAGCAAAACCCTAAGTCTAGAGAGAAAAAGAGGACGGCTAGGAGAGAAAAATAGGTACGTTCCGATTTCGCTCCGTAAATTAATTATTTAAGGCATTCTACAGTAGTATAGCGGTGTTTAACAAAATAAAAATCCTATTTGGGGCTGCAAAAATGAGTAACAAGCAGCCACAACATTTCAGCCGCGTCAAGGAGTTTCCGAAGTTAATTTTAAGCATGTATGGAAAGCCATTTGATAAGATATGGATGGATTATATTCTCCCACGTGTTATTAAGGGTTTGGACATGTTATTAGGTTTTTAATAATGTAAATTTAAGGTTTTTAGTAGCACCAAACGGACAGCAATCAGTCCACTCCATTTCAGCACATCAAGAGATTTTCCGAGGCGAGTTTTGGCAAGTTTTGGCCAATTTAGGGAAAGGTAAGGTATTCAATTATAATTTTAAGTTTATAGGGTTTTTATTTAGTGTATTATATACTTTGTATACTGATTGAAGTATAAAAAAGGTCGTGGAAATGCTCGACGATAGAATCAATCGAAATTAAAGTCGTCGTAGTTAAATTGTAGTCAAAATGAGGCGTTGTGTGTGTGGAGGATGCTACTGGTTGTGTGGTGTGTGTTTCAGGCCTAAATTTATCCTAAAAGAGGTGGGGGAGCTGCTGGTTTTATCCACACGCCCCTCCACTTCGTACTGTTAAAGGTTTCGCAAAATAAAAACTAGAAACCCTATTTTGGATATCATAATTTTGAGCGAGTCGTTCGGAGGTTGTATTGTATAATATTGCCATGTTTTATATATATATAATCTGATGGTTATGTTGTTGGTTGGCTGTAAGTATTAGGGACATAATTGGAAATTCAGATAGGGCACATTATAGAGGAGGTGCTGTCCGATTTCTGTTAACTCCTTAACTAGTTAAAGACTAGTCGAGACTAGTCAAGAAGGGAGAATAAGGAATTGATTCCTATGGGTGCTTGGTTGTGGATTTAGGAACTGAAAAGTCAAAAGTTACTAACCTTAGTATTACTTCCGTGTTAAATAGGTTAAAGGAGTACCGAAGCGAGTCTAGATGCGGCTAACCCATAACAGGTATGTAGAGCTATTCTTCTTTTCTTTTGGCATGTCTTAGGTATAAGTTATGAATGGTTTGTATATGAAATATGGGGATAATTCCACTCATGAAACTCCAGGTGTAATTCATAAACTTTATTCACTTTGTGATGTTAAGACACCCGTAATAGTTGAGTTATTGCCTTTTAAGGCTGCTAGATCATGAATAGTAGTATATGTAGAGCCTGTCTGTTCTTCCTTTTGGAAGGTCTTAAGTATAAAAGTAATAGCATATGATATGAGGTGGAGGTAGTTCCAGTTATAAGCTTCAGGTATAACTTGTGACTTTTATTTACTATTTGGTATTAGAATTCTTTAAATAGTTGAACTACCCTCGAGTCTCCTATCTGCTGAATAATACTTGAATGTGTCATCTCCTATTCCTAAAGTCTCTGCGACGACAAATGTCTCTACTTCTATAAGCTGTTTAACCTTGTCTCGATACATGTCTATGATTCCTGAAACTCTAGTTGATACGCTCCGTAATGATGTTTAGAAGATTACTACTCTGATCTTCAGGTGACGATTCACTTGACTATTTTATTTAGTCTCAAATGAAGACTTAGTTGCATATTGTTTCTCACTACACTACTCGAGCACCCTATAACCCATCTTCCTCCGAGTCCCATAAGAGGGTCGAAAATGCGGTCGTACCTAGTTTTACTATTCATTCACCGAGTCCCAGGCCGGCTATATATAAGAGGATGAGCTGCCGTATACGATGAAGTGAAGTATACAAAGATTTCGTATGTGATGATGCTCATCATTGCATCCTAGGCCAGATATATATATGATGATATAATGGAAAATGTGGATTGAGCCGTATGTTCTTCGGCATTGTTTTAAATTATGGATTGGGCCAAACGTTCCTTGGCGTATTTTACTGTATGAAGATGGTACGTTATAGACGTACACTACTCTTTCACCGAGTCCCTCACTAAAGGGACGGATACTTTATGTAGGCATGCATATGAAAATATAGGGATACATTTGTGACCCCGAGCCCTAGAGTGGACCGGATATACTGTGATGACATACGAGATTATGCCGTATACGATGATATGACGCCGTATACAATGACATGATAAAATGATATACATGATGATATGACGACACATGATTATGATGAAATGATTATGATACTGAGTTCACTAGAGGGTCGGGTATAGGGTATGATAAGGTATATGACTGCATGTCCTAAGCTGTAGGTACAGTAATCTGTTCATTGTTATACATATTTTCTGTATCCCCATTTTAGTTGTTTAAGTTATGATATGTTATACTTTATTGTCATGACCCAACTTCGTAGGCCTTGACTGGTATCCAATTAGGGCACCCATACGTACCCTTAGCCCCACTGAGTATGTTAGCCAAATAAACATATGAAGAAATCAAAAAAAGAACCGCTAGAGAGCGCACGAAAATAGATGTAGCATACGAAGGCCGTTAAGGCCATCACAGAACATAAAGCCCAAAACATATATACAGAACCCATATAACAAGTCTACAGACCTCTATAGAATGCTAGCCTAGTCATATGACGGGATAGGGCCCCATCGTACCCCTGAATAAACAAATATTTATATCAAATGACCAGTATAAAAAGTTAGGCTCCGGAACAGTGGAGCACTTACAACATTGCTGAGTGGAAACCCTAAGATGGCAGATGTCCAAAGTTAACATCTGTACCTACGGGCATGAAATGCAGCCCCCCGAGGAAAGCGGGGTCACTACGATATATGTACTGAGTATGTAAAGCATGGACTTTAACAAGTAAAGCTATTACCAGAACAGAAGGTGCAAAAGTGAGCTAAATACCCAGAATATCAAACTGTTTTTCATAACCATAAATAATGTATGCAGATAAACATATGCCATATCCGGCCCCATTATGGGATGCGGAGAACAAAACATGGTCGCCACCCCGTTACTGGCGCCACAGTACAGCATACATCAAGAGTAGAGAATATCTCTATAACAGTTCATATCATATCAGATGGTCATATCATATCATATCATATCATATGTGTACATGGCACATCATAACTCCACAAATACCATGTACAGGTTGTACCTTCCCCCTCACGTTGGGGCACGGCAAACAATGCAGAGAAGTACGCACGATAACAAAACCTGACTCGGGCTCGATGAAGGAAACATTGAGGCATCCGCGACTAGAGTAGTGAGAAACTATATGCAATTTAAATCATATTTTAGACTCGACGGAATAATCAAAATGAGCTTTTGTTCAAAATCGAGATAAAAGTCATATCAAGTACCTTTTGAAAGTCACTATGGACTATATCAAAATAGAACTTCTGGGAATCGTATATATGTATCAAGGCATAAAAAAATATCTTTTGGAAGTCGAGAAATTGACCATCCTAGTGGATTTAAGAATAGGAACTTCTTTGGAATCATATGAAAGTCATATACTTGCTTCATAAAAACCATGCCAAAAAGGGTGATTAGCTTTTTATACTTATGTCAAATCATGCTAACAGAAGGAATAAGATTTACATACTTATGCCAAATACATGCTAAAAGAAAGTATAAGCCTTACATACTTATGCCAAAACATGCCAAAAGAAGAAAATGTTAGCTTTAAATACCTATTACGGGTTACTTTTTATCCTGTTTATCTCATCGTCCTTTAAACTTAAGTAACATAAAAGCAATATGAGTATTAACAACCCTTGTCTTTCCATCACCTTAGGCTACACACCAGTATTTGTAGAAATCATCCCCTCGCTATCTTTCTCGACTAGTTCCCTAACTAGTTAAAGAGTTAACGAAAATCGGGCAGCATTTCCCCTATAATGTGCCCTATCCGAATTTCCAATTATACTCCTAATAGCTACAGCCAACCAACAACAATAACCTGAACCATATATATATACAATTCACATCAATCTTATACCACATAAACTAGAAATGACTCACTCAAAACCACGATACCAAAATAAGGTTTCTAGTTTCCGTTTTGCAAAACCTTTAACCGTACGAAGCGGGGGTATCGTGTGGATACAACCATAATACCCCCCACCTATTTTAGGACACATTTAGTCCCTTCAACACACACCATACACCTGCAGCCACACACCACAAGCACAACACCTTGCTTCGACTACAATTTAACTATAGCGACTCCAATTTGGTTTGTTTCGAACGTCGAGCATATTTATGGAACTTTCATATTTACAGCAACTTACACAACGTGTAATACACTTCATAACAACACCATAAACTCCAAATTGAAAGGAAAACCCTTACCTTAACCTAAACTAGTCAAACTCGCCAAACCTAACAAAACGTGAATTCTGGACATCCTACTGTCTTTTATTGTCGCTTAGTTTCGAAGGGGTAATTTCGGGAAAAAAGATTTGTGGCCTCAATTAAAGTTATATAAATATGTCTTAGGATCTCATACAATTTCGAATCAACCCTACAGCAATTCTATACCAAAAGATATGCCTAAAATACCAATAGCAGCCCGTGTAGGATTTCTGAAATGAAATCTGGGCAGCACCTCACCTATACTTCATCATCCTTTTTCGAGAAAATAAAAGCAAAAATGGGTTTTATAGTATAAAACAAAGTTATATCCCTATGAAATATCTTTCCAAAACATCTTGAATCACTCGAAATGAAGCTTTACATAAGGAGTTATACTATTATTTCTAACAACAGTCTCATTCCAAAAATGGGTTTGTTGACAAGAACGAGAACCTCCTCGAAACCCCAACTATAAATTTTATGTTGTTAAACACCATTTCTTAACCGACGAATACCTTAAATAATTAATTCACGGAATGAAATCGGAACGCTTACCTTGCTTAACCAAATTCGTAGCTCTCTCTCCATGTTCTCCAAGTTTTTCTCCAATTTTTTTAAAATGTAAAGATGCTGAAAAGTGAGTTGATCCAGCAATACACATGTATATATATGTATCCTTAAGTGGGGACACGTTGCAGCCACTAGGGGTGACACGTGGCAGCCCCCAGGGCGCCACCTCAATCATGCATCCAATCCAAAGCCGCCACATGGAAGCGTGGGGTCCACCCAAGCTGCTGCTTCACCTACTTGACCCTAAGTAGGTGCATCACCTGCTTGTCCAAGTAGGGGCATCACCTACTTTCTTCGAGTAGGCGCGTCGTTTCCTTATTTCTCTTTCGTGAGCCCGTAATCTCATCTTACTTCAAGAGCCTATGTATTCCTTGCTACTTAAGCTCGATGTATACTCAAGTATCTTAGTATGTAAAATGTCCCAAGTAATAGTTTTCACAAGTAAGTCAAGTCCTACGACTCATTACTTGACCTCCAACTTCTTCCGGTTTCTTATGACCCTATTTCCAATCTTCTCTATTATGGATTATCTCCTTCTCCTTTCCTTAGGATTATTTGATAGCGTTATAGATTATCCGACTCACATGACGACTTCTACGAAACATAAGAGCCTTCCCAGAAACTTAAGAAGCTTAAGAAGCATTCCAAAGTACCAAAGTACGGGGTGTAACATCCTTCCCCCCTTTAGAACATTCGTCCTCAAATGTGAACCAAAACCTTCCTCCGGATCTTATACCGACTATATAGAGAGTTCCTCTATCCCGTTGCCATAACATATACTTTCATCAAGTAATAAATATTAGAGTTCCAAAGGTTAAGATTACTTGTAGACGTAGGGAATAGGTACGAATACTTGTGTTTAATTTCCTCTTTCTCTTCCTAGGGGGTCACCCATCATAGTACTATTCTTACCCAAGCACGCTTAACTTCAGAGTTCTTATGGGATCCGGTGCGTTAGTGCTAGTATGATCGCATCCATCCCTTATGGGATCTCGTTCGAAGTTTAAGAGTTCCCATTTACATATGATAGCATCAGTTGATTCCTTTCCAACACCTTTGGTATATCGCACCCTATCTAAGCCTTTGTTTATACCACTCATACCTTTAGTTTCCCATGTATGACATCTTAACATACCCGTGAGGTGCTAATCCAATCTAATCATTGGTACTCAAGTCATGTATACATAATACATCTTTATGCTTCGTGAGATTTCATCTTTATCGTGCACCTAATGCTCACTTTCTCAACAACATATCGAGCTTACCTTAATACTAGGTTTACCTTGACACCATATTGTTGTACTACCCCTGTAAATCTATGACTATACATTCTCCTTTTTCTCCATCCGCATATTTAGTTACTTATGTCTATCTTGGGTGCCTCTGTTGGAACTTCCTTATTATTCCTTACTTATTCTCACAATGACCTTCGTTATATTCACATGGTATCATGTTCCCATTCAGTCCCATAGTATAACACTACTTGACCTTCTTCACGATTCTTACTATGGGTTACTTACCCTTCTTAGTTAGTCTTATCCTTAATATCTCACAAGCTATCTTATTAACACTTCACTTCCATCACAATTCTTTTTCCCTTGTAATCTTGTCTTAATCATACTGTTACTTCTTTCAACTATAACTCATCATCATTTATCCCTGTGTATCAATTCAGGCGATGCCTTAATATATCATTTTATCCCGATCTATCAATCTTCTCTAAAACATTTTCTTTTGCTTATAAGTCTTTTCCAATTTCATTCTACTATACTAGTATCAACCTCCTAGTTTCTATTGCCATCAATTTAACAATTAACTCATTTCTCGAGGTCATCCATACTCTTAGTTTAATAAAATCTCATCATTATTGTGGGCACAACCTTTCAAGATATACTACAGCCTTGTATCTCATTCTCTTCTTATTTCTAGGAAAATTTGGACAGAGTTTCCTTTGTATTTCTTACTATCTCAACACCCGTACGCAGAAAATGCCAACAGTGCCTCACAAGGAACGCATGTATATATATTTAGATCATATCATATCGCAGCCACACAGGGCACCCAATATCAATAGTATGAAAATGAACTTACCTTATATGCCCGACTCAAACTGCACTTGTTACCTTGCCTTGTCTACTTTTCCTTTCCATTTTTAACTTTACATGTCAATCGTACTTCAATACCTCACCTGACATATATCTTCCATGCCTTTTCTTACCTGCGTACTTTGTAACTTCCAATATCATCGGTCACGTTCTTCTATTAATATTGTCCTTCTCCTGAAACCATATGTTAGTATGAGGAATTTTATTCCCTATGACTCAGCTCTATCGCACGATCTTAGTTATGAAAGAAAGGTAATATTCTAGATGTCCTGTAGCCTCCTGTTTATAGATGTGGTGCACAACACACTAATAAACAATACTCTACTAGACACGCTCTATAGACACTCTAAGGACGAACTGCTCTGATACTATTTTTGTCACGACCTAACTCTGTAGGCCGTGACTGGTGTCCGATTAGGGCACCCATATGTACCCTTAGGCCCACTGAGTATGTTAGCCGAATAAACATATGAAGAAATCAAAAAAAGAACCGCTAGAGAGCGCACGAAAATAGATGTAGCATACAAAGGCCGTTAAGGACATCACGGAACATAAAGCCCAAAACATATATACAGAACCCATATCACAAGTCTACAGACCTCTATAGAATGCTAGCCTAGTCATATGACGGGATAGGGTCCCGTCGTACCCCTGAATAAACAAATATTTATATCAAATGACTAGTATCAAAAGTTAGGCTCTGGAATAGTGGAGCACTTCCAACATTGCTGAGTGGAAACCCTAAGTTGGCAGATGTCCAAAGTTAACATCTATACCTACGGGCATGAAATGCAGCCCCCCGAGGAAAGCGGGGTCACTACGATATATGTACTGAGTATGTAAAGCATGGACTTTAACAAGTAAAGCTATTACCAGAACAGAAGGTGCAAAAGTGAGCTAAATACCCAGAATATCAAAATGTTTTTCATAACCATAAATAATGTATGCAGATAAACATATGCCATATCCGACCCCATTATGGGATGCGGAGAACAAAGCATGGTCGCCACCCCGTTACTGGCGCCACAGTACAGCATACATCAAGAGTAGAGAATATCTCTATAACAGTTCATATCATATCAGATGGTCATATCATATCATATCATATCATATGTGTACATGGCACATCATAACTCCACAAATACCATGTACAGGTTGTACCTTCCCCCTCACGTTGGGGCACGGCAAACAATGCAGAGAAGTACGCACGATAACAAAACCTGACTCGGGCTCGATGAAGGAAATATTGAGGCATCCGCGACTAGAGTAGTGAGAAACTATATGCAATTTAAATCATATTTTAGACTCGACGGAATAATCAAAATGAGCTTTCATTCAAAATCGAGACAAAAGTCATATCAAGTACCTTTTGAAAGTCACTATGGACTATATCAAAATAGAACTTCTGGGAATCGTATATATGTATCAAGGCATAACAAAATATCTTTTGGAAGTCGAGAAATTGACCATCCTAGTGGCTTTAAGAATAGGAACTTCTTTGGAATCATATGAAAGTCATATACTTGCTTCGTAAAAACCATGCCAAAAAGGGAGATTAGCTTTGTATACTTATGTCCAATCATGCGAAGAGAAGGAATAAGATTTACATAATTATGCCAAATACATGCTAAAATAAAGTATAAGCCTTACATACTTATGCCAAAACATGCCAAAAGAAGAAAACGTTAGCTTTACATACCTGTTACGGGTTACTTTTTATCCCGTTTATCTCATCGTCCTTTAAACCTAAGTAACATAAAAGCAATACGAGTATTAACAACCCTTGTTTTTCCATCACCTTAGGCTACACACGAGTATTTGTAGAAATCATCCCCTCGCTATCTTTCTCGACTAGTTCCCTAACTAGTTAAAGAGTTAACGAAAATCGGGCAGCATTTCCCCTATAATGTGCCCTATCCGAATTTCCAATTATACTCCTAATAGCTACAGCCAACCAACAACAATAACCTGCAGCATATATATATACAATTCACATCAATCTTATACCACATAAACTCCAAATGACTCGCTCATAACCACGATACCAAAATAAGGTTTCTAGTTTCTGTTTTGCAAAACCTTTAACCGTACAAAGCGAGGGAATCGTGTGGATACGACCATAATCTCTCCCACCTATTTTAGGACACATTTAGTCCCTTCAACACACACCATACACCTTCAGCCACACACCACAAGCACAACACATTGCTTCGACTACAATTTAACTATAGAGACT
Organism: Solanum dulcamara; assembly: GCF_947179165.1. Classification (NCBI taxonomy): domain Eukaryota; kingdom Viridiplantae; phylum Streptophyta; class Magnoliopsida; order Solanales; family Solanaceae; genus Solanum; species Solanum dulcamara. The sequence goes on from NC_077243.1 coordinate 45,939,080, forward strand.
CATATTTGGTTTGTTTCGAACGTCGAGCATATTTATGGAACTTTCATATTTACAGCAACTTACACAACGTGTAATACACTTCATAACAACACCATAAACTCCAAATTGAAAGGAAAACCCTTACTTTAACCTAAACTAGTCAAACTCGCCAAAACTATCAAAACGTGAATTCTGGACATCCTACTGTCTTTTATTGTCGCCTAGTTTCGAAGGGGTAATTTAGGGAAAAAAGATTTGTGGCCTCAATTAAAGTTATATAAATGTTTCTTAGGGTCTCATACAATTTCGAATCAACCCTAGAGCAATTTTATACTAAAAGATATGCCTATAATACATATAGCAGCCCATGTAGGATTTCTGAAATGAAATCTGGGCAGCACCTCACCTATACTTCATCATCCTTTTTTGAGAAAATAAAAGCAAAAATGGGTTTTATACTATAAAACAAAGTTATATCCCTATGAAATATCTTTCCAAAACATCTTGAATCACTCGAAACGAAGCTTTACACAAGGAGTTATACTATTATTGCTAACAACAGTCTCATTCCAAAAACGGGTTTGTTGACAAGAACGAGAACCTCCTCGAAACCCCAACTATAAATTTTATGTTGTTAAACACCATTGCTTAACCGAAGAATACCTTAAATAATTAATTCACGAAATGAAATCGGAAGGCTTACCTTGCTTAACCAAATCCGTAGCTCTCTCTCCATGTTCTCCAAGTTTTTCTCCAATTTTTTTGAAGTTTAAAGATGTTGAAAAGTGAGTTGATCCAACAATACACATGTATATATATGTATCCTTAAGTGGGGACACGTTGCAGCCACTAGGGGTGATACGTGGCATCCCCCACGATGCCACTTCAATCATGCATCCAATCCAAAGCCACCACGTGGCAGCGTGGGGTCCACCCAAGCTGTTGCTTCACCTACTTGACCCTAAGTAGGTGCATCACCTGCTTGTCCAAGTAGGGGCATCGCCTACTTGCTTCGCGTAGGCGCGTCGTTTCCTTATTTCTCTTTCGTGAGCCCGTAATCTCGTCTTACTTTAAGAGCCTATGTATTCCTTGCTACTTAAGCTCGACATATACTCAAGTAGCTTAGTATGTAAAATGTCCCAAGTAATAGCTTTCACAAGTAAGTCAAGTCCTATGACTCATTACTTGAACTCTAACTTCTTCCGGTTTCTTATGACCCTATTTCCAATCTTCTCTATTATGGAGTATCTCCTTCTCCTTTCCTTAGAATTATTTGATAGCGTTATAGATTATCCAACTCACATGACGACTTCTACGAAACTTAAGAGCCTTCCCAGAAACTTAAGAAGCTTAAGAAGCATTCCAAAGTACCAAAGTACGGGGTGTAACATCCTTCCCCCCTTTAGAACATTCGTCCTCAAATGTGAACCAAAACCTTCCTCCGGATCTTATACCGACTATATAGAGAGTTCCTCTATCCCTTTGCCATAACATATACTTTCATCAAGCAATCAATTTTAGAGTTCCAAAGGTTAGGATTACTTGTAGACATAGGGAATAGGTACGAATACTTGTGTTTAATTTCCTCTTTCGCTTCCTAGGGGGTGACCCATCTATTACACCCCACATCTTTGAACTCAGAAGGTCCGTTAAGTTTCTTAGAAGCTAGTATGTGAGCCACTTAAGTGATGACACTATCAAACGGCTCTAAGGAAGGGAGGTTGTGATACCCCATACTAGAGAAGGTTGGAGATGAAATCATAAGAGTCCGGAAGGAATTGGAGGCCAAGTAATGGGTCGTAGGACTCGATTTATCTACGTAAGCTACTAACTTGGAAGTCTTACACACTTAAGCTATTGGAGTACGTACCAAGGTTGGGTAGCATGGCTTACATAGGCTCTTAAAATAAGATGAGATGACGAACCTACGAGAGGGAGCAAAAACTAGTTTCCGAACTTACAAAAGTGAAGCAAGCAGGTGACAAGCAAGCAGGTGACAAGCAGGAAGGTGACTTACCTACTTGGGATGGACCCCACATTGCCACGTGGCAGTTTTGTGTTGGAAGCTTGGACGAGGTGTCACCCTAGGAGGCTGCCACGTGTCACCCTAGGGGGATGCCACATGTCACCTCCTAAGGAGGTGTATATATACATGTTGGCTGACTCTTTAACTTATTTTCCATCCAAAAACATCAGCCAAATGAGAGGAAAAATGTGTAGAACCAAAAGGAACAAGGCAGCAACGTTTTTGAAGAATTAAAGGTGAGTTCTTCGATTTTTCCTCCGTGAATTAATTAGCTACGGTGTTCCTCAAGCACGTGGAGATGTATATATGTATATATATGTATATGATGATGACTAAGGCATCGTTTCTTTAACCTTACGCCTAGAAACTTGAAAGAAAGTAGAACGAAAAAAATGTTGAGAAATAATTAAACAACCCGTTTTTGGAAGGGACTGTTGTTGGTAATATTGGTATAACTTCTTGTGTACAGATTCGTTTCGAATGATTTAATATGTTTTGGAAAGGTATTTCATGGGTATATAACTTTAATTTAGACTCCAAAATCCAGTTTTACTTGTAGCAGCTCGAACAAGGGTGATTAAGTGTAGAGGAGGTACTGCCCAGATTTGGTTTTGGAAATCCTACACGGACAGCTGTGAGTATTTTGGTCATATCTTTTTGTAAAAAATTGATGTAGGGATGACTCAACATTTTTTACGACCCTAAGATACATGTATATAACTTTCATCAAGAACGTAAATCCTGTTTCCCTCCATTACCCCTTCGAAACGAAGCGACAAGGTAAAATAGTAAGCTGACCAGATTTCACATTTTGGATAGTTTTGGTGAGTTTGACAAGTTTAACGTAAAGTAAGGCCTTTCCTTTTAAATTGGAGTTTATGGTATTTTTATGTGGTGTATTACACCCCTTGTATGCTGCTAGAAGTTTAAGAATGTCGTAGAAATGCTCGATGTTCGAAATAAACTAAATTGGAGTCGCTAGAAGTGAATTGTCATCGAAATAAAGTGTCGTTCTTGTGAGTTGCTGCTGCAGGGGTGTGGCTTGTTGTTGCAGGGCCTAAATATGTCCTAATGTAGTTTAGGGTGCTGCTGTTTGAGACCCCATGACCCCTCATTATGTTTAATTAAAGGCGTCACAAGAATAAAGGCTAGACGCCCTATTTTGATATCGTATTTTCGAATAAGTCGTTCGGAGTTTATACTGTATATTGTTGATATGAATTGCTGCAGGTTGTTGTTGTTGGTTGGATGTAGGTCTTAGGGACCTAATTGGAAATTTGGATAGGGCACATGGAGGTGCTGCCCAATTTTCGTCGACGCCTTAGCGAATAACAAAACTAGTCGGGGAAATAACTAAGGAAATAGATTCCATTGATACTAAGGTGTAACCTAAGATGCTGGAAAGTTAAGAGGGGTTGATATTTATATTACTTTCATGTTGAATAGGTTCAAAGGACGGCGAGGCAAGCAGGATAAGGAATAATTCAGACAAGGTATGTAAAGCTTTCTCTTGGCATGTTTTGGTATAAGTTCGTACAGCTATCTTTCTTTCCTTTTGGCAAGTTTTAGCCTTAAGTGAATTATGTGTGGAATGTGGGGATAATTCCATTCCCAAAACTCCAAGTATGCCTCATAACCCCTATCCACTGCTTAGTATTGGAATTTCTGCAAGGATTGAGTATTGCCTAGTAAGGCTTCTACGTGTTAAACAGTAGTCTGTGGAAAGCTATCTCTCATTTTCCTTGATACGTATTTGGTACAAAAGTGAGATTATGATGCCATAATGATTCACCGAGCCCCATGATGGGCCGGGTATGAAATATGTGTATGCAGATCCCATAAAGGAAAGTACAGACTATATATAGTTTATTCTCTTTCTTCTTCTGGCATGTCTTAGTTGTAGGTTAAACATGATATGAGTTCCGAGGTAACTCTATTCTTAGCATCTCTTATTTACGTCTGAATATCGGACTTTTATAATAATCGAACTATTTCCCTGGAAACTTTTATATGTTAAAAAGGTAACAAATGTACAGGCTCCAAGTCTTACAGACTATTTGTTAACAAATGTTTCTGGTTCCATGAGCGATTTGGCTTTACTTTAGTACATGTCTAGGAGCCCCGAGATTATAATTAATATTGCCCATAATGGCATTTAGAAGCCACTCGAGATGACTACACTACTACTCGAGTCCTCCGACAAAATTTTAATCTTCTTATACGGTCAAGTCTCTAATAATGATTTAAATTGCATATAGTTACTCACTACTCTACTCGTGTATATAGTAACACTTCTTTTCCTGAGTCCCGGGCCAGGATATGTTCTCGTGCACAGTTCACTACATTATTCACTGAGTCCCTCAATAGAGGGCTAGGATACGTGTATAGATATATGATGATGTGATGTAATAAGGTGGAGATGGCACCGGACCTATGATGGTCCTATAGATATGATTCACCAGACCCCTGAAAGGGCCGGCTATATGGTATGACTAGAGCATGCATGCTTTCTTGATTCACAGAGTACATGTACAGGTTTCGGATTTGATATGTTATCCCCTGCTTCTCTATTTCAAATATACCTCCAGTGTATTATGTTACATTTTACATACTCAGTACATATGTCGTACTGACCTCCTTTCTCGGGGGGGCTGCGTTCATGTCCGCAGGTACAGATGCAGGTTTTGGGAGTCCGTCAGCTTAGGATTCCATGCAGCTCAGCTAGAAGAGGCTCCATTATATCGGGGCCTAGTTTTTGATACTGTCCAATGATGTATAAAAATTGTTTTGTCCATTCAGGTGTACGGCGGGAGCCCTGTCCCACTATATGTTGTCATTTATATGTTTAGAGGTCTGCAGACATGTATATGTGGGTTGTATATGTCAGTTTGGTTCAGCTAGGTCTATATGATATATTATACATGTTGTTATGTTATGGCAGTCTTATCGGCTTGCGTGCCCTGTCATGTTGTGATACAAACAGAAAGGGCTACAGGTTTATGTAAATGTTATCGCCCAGTGGGGCTCTGTTACATGATATTGTTTTATTTACAGTTCATTGTGACCACAACTGATAGATATGTGTACGGGGGGTCCAGGTCGGACCCCAGTCGCGACCTACGGGGTTGGGTCGTGACACCATCGTAGTACTATTCTTACCCGAGCACGCTTAACTTCAGAGTTTTGAAGGGATCCAGTGCGTTAGTGCTAGTATGATCGCATCCATCCCTTATGGGATCTCGTTTGAAGTTTAAGAGTTCCCATTTACATATGATAGCATCAGTTGATTTTCTCTTACGCTTGTACTTCTCTTGTCTACTTTCCCCCTTTAGGGTGTATCCATGTCATTGTCTTTTTGTGTTATACCTTATGCCCTTATTTCCAATTTTCAAATGCGTAAGATTCCTTTCCAACACCTTTGGTATATCGCACCCTATCTATGCCTTCCTTTATACCACTCATACCTTTAGTCTCCCATGTATGACATCTTAACATACCCGTGAGGTGCTAATCCAATCTAATCATTGGTACTCAAGTCATGTATACATAATACATCTTTATGCTTCGTGAGATTTCGTCTTTATCGTGCACCTAATGCTCACTTTCTCAACAACATATCGAGCTTACCTTAATACTAGGTTTACCTTGACACCATATTGTTGTACTACCCCTGTAAATCTATGACTATACATTCTCCTTTTGCTCCATCCGCATATTTAGTTACTTATGTCTATCTTGGGTGCCTCTGTTGGAACTTCCTTATTATTCCTTACTTAGTCTCATAATGACCTTCGTTATATTCACATGGTATCATGTTCGCATTTAGTCCCATAGTATAACACTGCTTGACCTTCTTCACGATTCTTACTATGGGTTACTTACCCTTCTTAGTTTGTCTTATCCTTAATATCTCACAAGCTATCTTATTAACACTTCACTTCCATCACAATTCTTTTTCCCTTGTAATCTTGTCTTAATCATACTGTTACTTCTTTCAACTATAACTCGTCATCATTTATCCCTGTATATCAATTCAGGCAATGCATTAATATATCATTTTATCCCGATCAATCAATCTTCTCTAAATCATTTTCTTTTGCTTATAAGTCTTTTCCAATTTCGTTCTACTATACTAGTATCAACCTCCTAGTTTCTATTGCCATCAATTTAGCAATTAACTCATTTCTCAAGGTCATCCATACTCGTAGTTTAATCAAATCTCATCATTGTTGTGGGCACAACCTTTCAAGATATACTACAGCCTTGTATCTCATTCTCTTCTTATTTCTACGAAAATTTAGATAGAGTTTCCTTTGTATTTCTTATTATCTCAACACCCGTACGCAGAAAATGCCAACAGTGCCTCACAAGGCACGCATGTATATATATATTTAGATCATATCATATCGCAGCCACACAGGGCACCCAATATCAATAGTATGAAAATGAACATAGCTCATCTGCCCGACTCAGACTGCACTTGTTACCCTGCCCTGTCTACTTTTCCTTTCCATTTTTAACTTTACATGTCAATCGTACTTCAATACCTCACCTGACATATATCTTCCGTGCCTTTGCTTACCTGCGTACTTTGTAACTTCCAATATCATCGGTCACATTCTTCTATCAATATTGTCCTTCTCCTGAAACCATATGTTAGTATGAGGAATTTTATTCCCTATGACTCGGCTCTATCGCACGATCTTAGATATGAAAGAAAGCTAACATCCTAAATGTCCTGTAGTCTCCTGTTTATAGATGTGGTGTACAACACACCAATAAAAAAGACTCTACTAGACACGCTCTATAGACACTCCAAGGACAAACTGCTCTGATACCATTTTTGTCACGACCTAACTCTGTAGGCCATGACTGGTGTCCGATTAGGGCACCCATACATACCCTTAGCCCCACTGAGTATGTTAGCCGAATAAACATATAAAGAAATCAAAAAAAGAACCGCTAGAGAGTGCACAAAAATAGATGTATCATACGAAGGCCGTTAAGGCCATCACGGAACATAAAGCTCAAAACATATATACAGAACCCATATCACAAGTCTATAGACCTCTATAGAATGTTAGCCTAGTCATATGACGGGATAGGGCCCCATCGTACCCCTGAATAAAAAAATATTTATATCAAATAACCGGTATCAAAAGTTAGGCTCTGGAATAGTGGAGCACTTCCAACATTGCTAAGTGGAAACCCTAAGTTGGCAGATGTCCAAAGTTAACATCTGTACCTACGGGCATGAAATGCAGCCCCCCGAGTTAAGGGGGGTCACTATGATATATGTACTGAGTATGTAAAGCATGGACTGTAACAAGTAAAGCCATTACTAGAACATAAGGTGCAAAAGTGAGCTAAATACCCAGAATATCAAAAAATAATTCATAACCATAAATAATGTATGCAGGTAAACATATGCCATATCCGGCCCCATTATGGGATGCGGAGAACAAAACATGGTCGCCACCCCATTACTGGCACCACAGCATAGCATACATAAAGAGTAGGGAATATCTCTATAACAGTTCATATCATATCAGATGGTCATATCAGATCATATCATATCATATGTGTACATGGCACATCATAACTCCACAAATCCCATGTACAGGTCGTACCTTCCCCCTCACGTTGGGGCACGGCAAATAATGCAGAGAAGTACGCACGATAACAAAACCTAACTCGAGCTCGATGAAGGAAACATTGAGGCATCTGCGATTGGAGTAGTGAGAAACTATATGCAATTTAAATCATATTTTAGACTCGACGGAATAATCAAAATGAGCTTTCGTTCAAAATCGAGACAAAAGTCATATCAAGTACCTTTTGAAAGTCACTATGGACTATATCAAAATAGAACTTCTGGGAATCGTATATATGTATTAAGGCATAACAAAATATCTTTTGGAAGTCGAGAAATTGACCATCCTAGTGCCTTTAAGAATAGTAACTTCTTTGGAATCATATGAAATTCATATACTTGCTTCGTAAAAACCATGCCAAAAAGGGAGATTAGCTTTGTATACTTATGTCAAATCATGCTAAGAGAAGGAATAAGATTTACATACTTATGCCAAATACATGCTAAAAGAAAGTATAAGCCTTACATACTTATGCCAAAACATGCCAAAAGAAGAAAACGTTAGCTTTACATACCTGTTACGGGTTACTTTTTATCCCGTTTATCTCGTCGTCCTTTAAACCTAAGTAACATAAAAGCAATACAAGTATTAACAACCCTTGTCTTTCCATCACCTTAGGCTACACACGAGTATTTGTAGAAATCATCCCCTCGCTATCTTTCTCGACTAGTTCCCTAACTAGTTAAAGAGTTAACGAAAATCGGGCAGCATTTCCCCTATAAAGTGCCCTATCCGAATTTCCAATTATACTCCTAATAGCTACAGCCAACCAACAACAATAACCTGCAGTATATATATATACAATTCACATCAATCTTATACCACATAAACTCCAAATGACTCGCTCGAAACCACGATACCAAAATAAGGTTTCTAGTTTCCGTTTTGCAAAACCTTTAACCGTACTAAGCGGGGGTATCGTGTGGATACAACCATAATATCCCACACCTATTTTAGGACACATTTAGTCCCTTCAACACACACCATACACCTGCAGCCACACACCACAAGCACAACACATTGCTTCGACTACAATTTAACTATAGCGACTCCAATTTGGTTTGTTTCGAACGTCGAGCATATTTATGGAACTTTCATATTTACAGCAACTTACACAACGTGTAATACACTTCATAACAACACCATAAACTCCAAATTGAAAGGAAAACCCTTACCTTAACCTAAACTAGTCAAACTCGCCAAACCTATCAAAACGTGAATTCTGGACATCCTACTGTCTTTTATTGTCGCCTAGTTTCGAAGGGGTAATTTAGGGAAAAAAGATTTGTGGCCTCAATTAAAGTTATATAAATGTGTCTTAGGGTCTCATACAATTTTGAATCAACCCTACTGCAATTCTATACCAAAAGATATGTCTAAAATACCAATAGCAGCCCGTGTAGGATTTCTGAAATGAAATCTGGGCAGCACCTCACCTATACTTCATCATCCTTTTTCGAGAAAATAAAAGCAAAAATGGGTTTTATAGTATAAAACAAAGTTATATCCCTATGAAATATCTTTCCAAAACATCTTGAATCACTCGAAACAAAGCTTTACACAAGGAGTTATACTATTATTACTAACAACAGTCTCATTCCAAAAACGGGTTTGTTGACAAGAACGAGAACCTCCTCGAAACCCCAACTATAAATTTTATGTTGTTAAAAACCATTGCTTAACCGAAGAATACCTTAAATAATTAATTCACGGAATGAAATCGAAAGGCTTACCTTGCTTAACCAAATCCGTAGCTCTCTCTCCATGTTCTCCAAGTTTTTCTCCAATTTTTTTGAAGTGTAAAGATGTTGAAAAGTGAGTTGATCCAACAATACACATGTATATATATGTATCCTTAAGTGGGCACACGTTGCAGCCACTAGGGGTGATACGTGGCATCCCCCAGGACGCCACCTCAATCATGCATCCAATCCAAAGCCGCCACGTGGCAGCGTGGGGTCCACCCAAGCTGCTGCATCACCTACTTGACCCTAAGTAGGGCCATCACCTGCTTGTCCAAGTAGGGGCATCACCTACTTGCTTCGAGTAGGCGCGTCCTTTCCTTATTTCTCTTTCGTGAGCCCGTAATCTCGTCTTACTTCAAGAGCCTATGTATTCCTTGCTACTTAAGCTCGACATATACTCAAGTAGCTTAGTATGTAAAATGTCCCAAGTAATAGCTTTCACAAGTAAGTCAAGTCCTATGACTCATTACTTGAACTCTAACTTCTTCCGGTTTCTTATGACCCTATTTCCAATCTTCTCTATTATGGAGTATCTCCTTCTCCTTTCCTTAGAATTATTTGATAGCGTTATAGATTATCCAACTCACATGACGACTTCTACGAAACTTAAGAGCCTTCCCAGAAACTTAAGAAGCTTAAGAAGCATTCCAAAGTACCAAAGTACGGGGTGTAACATCCTTCCCCCCTTTAGAACATTCATCCTCAAATGTGAACCAAAACCTTCCTCCGGATCTTATACCGACTATATAGAGAGTTCCTCTATCCCTTTGCCATAACATATACTTTCATCAAGCAATCAATATTAGAGTTCCAAAGGTTAGGATTACTTGTAGACGTAGGGAATAGGTACGAATACTTGTGTTTAATTTCCTCTTTCGCTTCCTAGGGGGTCACCCATCTGTTACACCCCACATCTTTGAACTCGGAAGGTCCGTTAAGTTTCTTAGAAGCTAGTATGTGAGCCACTTAAGTTACAACACTATCAAACGGCTCTAAGGAAGGGAAAATGTGATACCCCATACTAGAGAAGGTTGGAGATGAAATCATAAGAGTCCGGAAGGAATTGGAGGCCAAGTAATGGGTCATAGGACTCGATTTATCTACGTAAGCTACTAACTTGGAAGTCTTACAAACATAAGCTATTAGAGTACGTACCAAGCTTGGGTAGCATGGCTTACATAGGCTCTTAAAATAAGATGAGATTACGAACCTACGAGAGGGAGCAAAAACTAGTTTCCGAACTTACAAAAGTGAAGCAAGCAGGTGACAAGCAGGAAGGTGACTTACCTACTTGGGATGGACCCCACGTTGCCACGTGGCAGTTTTGTGTTGGAAGCTTGGATGAGGTGTCACCCTAGGAGGCTGCCACGTGTCACCCTAGGGGGATGCCACGTGTCACCTCCTAAGGAGGTGTATATATACATGTTGGCTGACTCTTTAACTTATTTTCCATCCAAAAACATCAGCCAAATGAGAGGAAAAACGTGAAGAACCAAAAGGAACGAGGTAGCAACATTTTTGAAGAATTAAAGGTGAGTTCTTCGATTTTTCCTCCGTGAATTAATTAGCTACGGTGTTCCTCAAGCACGTGGAGATGTATATATGTATATATATGTATATTATGATGACTAAGGCATCGTTTCTTTAACCTTACGCCTTGAAACTTGAAAGAAAGTAGAACGAAAAAAATGTTGAGAACTAATTAAACAACCCGTTTTTGGAAGGGACTGTTGTTGGTAATGTTGGTATAACTTCTTGTGTACAGATTCATTTCGAATGATTTAATATGTTTTGGAAAGGTATTTCATGGGTATATAACTTTAATTTTGACTCCAAAATCCAGTTTTACTTGTAGTAGCTCGAACAAGGGTGATTAAGTGTAGAGGAGGTACTGCCCAGATTTGGTTTTGGAAATCCTACACGGACAGCTGTGAGTATTTTGGTCATATCTTTTTGTACAAAATTGATGTAGGGATGATTCAAAATTTTTTGCGACCCTAAGACACATGTATATAACTTTCATCAAGGACGTAAATCCTGTTTCCCTCCATTACCCCTTCGAAACAAAGCGACAAGGTAAAACAGTAAGCTGTCCAGATTTCACATTTTGGATAGTTTTGGTGAGTTTGACAAGTTTAACATAAGGTAAGGCCTTTTCTTTTAAATTGGAGTTTATGGTATTTTTATATGGTGTATTACACCCCTTTTATGCTTCTGGAAGTTTAAGAATGTCGTAGAAATGCTCGACGTTCGAAATAAACTAAATTGGAGTCGCTAGAAGTGAATTGTCATCGAAATAAAGTGTCGTTCTTGTGAGTTGCTGCTGCAGGGGTGTGGCTTGTGGTTGTAGGGCCTGAATATGTCCTAATGTGGGTTAGGGTGCTGCTGGTCTAAGCCACATGACCCCTCATTACGTATAACTAAAGGCGTCACAAAATAAAGGCTAGACGCCCTATTTTGATATCGTATTTTTGAATAAGTCATTTGGAGTTTATGTTGTATATTGTTGGTATGAATTGATGCAGGTTGTTGTTGTTGGTTGGATGTAGGTCTTAGGGACCTAATTGGAAATTTGGATAGGGCACATGGAGGTGCTGCCCAATTTTCGTCGACGCCTTAGCGAATAACAAAACTAGTCGGGGAAACGACTAAGGAAATAGATTCCATTGATACTAAGGTGTAACCTAAGATGCTGGAAAGTTAAGAGGGGTTGATATTTATATTAATTTCATGTTGAATAGGTTCAAAGGACAGCGAGGCAAGCAGGATAAGGAATAATTCAGACAAGGTATGTAAAGCTTTCTCTTGGCATGTTTTGGTATAAGTTCGTACAACTATCTTTCTTTCCTTTTGGCTAGTTTTAGCCTTAAGTGAATTATGTGTGGAATGTGGGGATAATTCCATTCCCAAAACTCCAAGTATGTCTCATAACCCCTATCCACTGCTTAGTATTGGAATTTCTGCAAGGATTGAGCATTGCCTAGTAAGGCTTGTACGTGTTAAACTGTAGTGTGTGGAAAGCTATCTCTCATTTTCCTTGATACGTATTTGGTACGAAAGTGAGATTATGATGCCATAATGATTCACCGAGCCCCATGATGGGCCGGGTATGAAATATTTGTATGCAGATCCCATAAAGGAAAGTACAGACTATATATAGTTTATTCTCTTTCTTCTTCTGGCATATCTTAGTTGTAGGTTAAACATGATATGAGTTCCGGGGTAACTCTATTCTTAGCATCTCTTATTTATGTCTGAATATCGGACTTTTATAATAATCGAACTATTTCCCTGGAAACTTTTATATGTTAAAAAGGTAACAAATGTACAGGCTCCAAGTCTTACAGACTATTTGTTAACAAATGTTTCTGGTTCCATGAGCAATTTAGCTTTACTTTAGTACATGTCTAGGAGCCCCGAGATTATAATTGATATTGCCCATAATGGCATTTAGAAGCCAATCGAGATGACTACACTACTACTCGAGTCCTCCGATAAAATTTTAATCTTCTTATACGGTCAAGTCTCTAATAATGATTTAAATTGCGTATAGTTACTCACTACTCTACTCGTGTATATAGTAACACTTCTTTTCCTGAGTCCCGAGCCAGGATATGTTCTCGTGCACAGTTCACTGCATTATGCACTGAGTCCCTCAATAGAGGGCCAGGATAAGTGTATAGATATATGATGATGTGATGTAATAAGGTGGAGATGGCACCGGACCTATGATGGTCCTATAGATATGATTTACTGGACCCCTGAAAGGGCCGGCTATATGGTATGACTTGAGCATGCATGCTTTCCTGATTCACAGAGTACAGGTACAGGTTTCAGATTTGATATATTATCCCCTGCTTCTCTAGTTCGAATATACCTCCAGTGTATTATGTTACATTTTACATACTCAGTACATATGTCGTACTGACCCCCTTTCTCGGGGGGGCTGCGTTCATGCCCGCAGGTACAGATGCAGGTTTTGGGAGTCCGTCAGCTTAGGATTCCATGCAGCTCAGCTGGAAGAGGCTCCATTGTATCGGGGCCTAGTTTTTGATACTGTCCAATGATGTATAAAAATTGTTTTGTCCATTCAGGGGTACGGCGGGAGCCTTGTCCCACCATATGTTGTCATTTATATGTTTAGAGGTCTGCAGACATATATATGTGGGTTGTATATGTCAGTTTGGTTCAGCTAGGTCTATATGATATATTATACATGTTGTTATGTTATGGCAGCCTTATCGGCTTGCGTGCCTTGTCATGTTGTGATACAAACAGAAAGGTCTACAGGTGTATGTAAATGTTATCGCCCAGTGGGGCTCTGTTATATGATATTGTTTTATTTACAGTTCATTGTGACCACAACTGATAGATATGTGTACGGGGGGTCCAGGTCGGACCCCAGTCGCGACCTACGGGGTTGGGTCGTGACACCATCGTTGTACTATTCTTACCCGAGCACGCTTAACTTCAGAGTTCTGAAGGGATCCAGTGTGTTAGTGCTAGTATGATCGCATCCATCCCTTATGGGATCTCGTTCAAAGTTTAAGAGTTCCCATTTACATATGATAGCATCAGTTGATTTTCTCTTACGCTTGTACTTCTCTTGTCTACTTTCCCCCTTTAGGGTGTATCCATGTCATTGTCTTTTTGTGTTATACCTTATGCCCTTATTTCTAATTTTCAAATGCGTAAGATTCCTTTCCAACACCTTTCGTATATCGCACCCTATCTATGCCTTCCTTTATACCACTCATACCTTTAGTCTCCCATGTACGACATCTTAACATACCCGTGAGGTGCTAATCCAATCTAATCATTGGTACTCAAGTCATGTATACATAATACATCTTTATGCTTCATGAGATTTCGTCTTTATCGTGCACCTGATGCTCACTTTCTCAACAACATATCAAGCTTACCTTAATACTAGGTTTACCTTGACACTATATTGTTGTACTACCCCTGTAAATCTATGACTATACATTCTCCTTTTGCTCCATCCGCATATTTAGTTACTTATGTCTATCTTGGGTGCCTCTGTTGGAACTTCCTTATTATTCCTTACTTATTCTCATAATGACCTTCGTTATATTCACATGGTATTATGTTCGCATTTAGTCCCATAGTATAACACTGCTTGACCTTCTTCACGATTCTTACTATGGGTTACTTACCCTTCTTAGTTAATCTTATCCTTAATATCTCACAAGCTGTCTTATTAACACTTCACTTCCATCACAATTCTTTTTCCCTTGTAATCTTGTCTTAATCATACTGTTACTTCTTTCAACTATAACTCGTCATCATTTATCCCTGTATATCAATTCAGGCAATGCCTTAATATATCATTTTATCCCGATCTATCAATCTTCTCTAAATCATTTTCTTTTGCTTATAAGTCTTTTCCAATTTCGTTCTACTATACTAGTATCAACCTCCTAGTTTCTATTGCCATCAATTTAGCAATTAACTCATTTCTCAAGGTCATCCATACTCGTAGTTTAATCAAATCTCATCATTGTTGTGGGCACAACCTTCCAAGATATACTACATCCTTGTATCTCATTCTCTTCTTATTTCTACGAAAATTTAGATAGAGTTTCCTTTGTATTTCTTACTATCACAACACCCGTACGCAGAAAATGCCAATAGTGCCTCACAAGGCACGCATGTATATATATTTAGATCATATCATATCGCAGCCACATAGGGCACCCAATATCAATAGTATGAAAATGAACATAGCTCATCTGCCCGACTCAAAAGGCACTTGTTACCCTGCCCTGTCTACTTTTCCTTTCCATTTTTAACTTTACATGTCAATCGTACTTCAATACCTCACCTGACAAATATCTTTCGTGCCTTTGCTTACCTGCGTACTTTGTAACTTCCAATATCATCGGTCACGTTCTTTTATCAATATTGTCCTTCTCCTGAAACCATATGTTAGTATGAGGAATTTTATTCCCTATGACTCGGCTCTATCACACGATCTTAGATATGAAAGAAAGGTAACATTCTAAATGTCCTGTAGCCTCCTGTTTATAGATGTGGTTCACAACACACCAATAAACAAGACTCTAGTAGACACGCTCTATAGACACTCCAAGGACAAACTGCTCTGATACTATTTTTGTCACGACCTAACTCTGTAGGCCATGACTGGTGTCCGATTAGGGCACCCATACGTACCCTTAGCCCCATTGAGTATGTTAGCCGAATAAACATATGAAGAAATCAAAAAAAGAACCGCTAGAGAGCACACAAAAATAGATGTATCATACGAAGGCCGTTAAGGCCATCACGGATCATAAAGCTCAAAACATATATACAGAATCCATATCACAAGTCTACAGACCTCTATAGAATGCTAGCCTAGTCACATGATGGGATAGGGCCCCATCGTACCCCTGAATAAACAAATATTTATATCAAATGACCAGTATCAAAAGTTAGGCTCTGGAACAGTGGAGCACTTCCAACATTGCTGAGTGGAAACCCTCAGTTGGCAGATGTCCAAAGTTAACATCTGTACCTACGGGCATGAAATGCAGCCCCCCGAGTTAAGGGGGGTCACTATGATATATGTACTGAGTATGTAAAGCATGGACTGTAACAAGTAAAGCCATTACTAGAACAGAAGGTGCAAAAGTGAGCTAAATACCCAGAATATCAAAAAAAAAATCATAACCATAAATAATGTATGCAGATAAACATATGACATATCCGGCCCCATTATGGGAAGCGGAGAACAAAACATGGTCGCCACCCCATTACTGGCGCCACAGCACAACATACATCAAGAGTAGGGAATATCTCTATAACAGTTCATATCATATCAGATGGTCATATCAAATCATATCATATCATATGTGTACATGGCACATCATAACTCCACAAATCCCATGTACAGGTCGTACCTTCCCCCTCATGTTGGGGCACGGCGAACAATGCAGAGAAGTACGCACGATAACAAAACCTGACTCGGGCTCGATGAAGGAAACATTGAGGCATCCGCGACTGGAGTAGTGAGAAACTATATGCAATTTAAATCATATTTTAGACTCGACGGAATAATCAAAATGAGATTTCGTTCAAAATCGAGACAAAAGTCATATCAAGTACCTTTTGAAAGTCACTATAGACTATATCAAAATAGAACTTCTGGGAATCGTATATATGTATTAAGGCATAACAAAATATCTTTTGGAAGTCGAGAAATTGACCATCCTAGTGGCTTTAAGAATAGTAACTTCTTTGGAATCATATGAAAGTCATATACTTGCTTCGTAAAAACCATGCCAAAAAGGGAGATTAGCTTTGTATACTTATGTCAAATCATGCTAAGAGAAGGAATAAGATTTACATACATATGCCAAATACATGCTAAAAGAAAGTATAAGCCTTACATACTTATGCCAAAACATGCCAAAAGAAGAAAACATTAGCTTTACATACCTGTTACGGGTTACTTTTTATCCCGTTTATCTCGTCGTCCTTTAAACCTAAGTAACATAAAAGCAATACGAGTATTAACAACCCTTGTCTTTCCATCACCTTAGGCTACACACGAGTATTTGTAGAAATCATCCCCTCGCTATCTTTCTCGACTAGTTCCCTAACTAGTTAAAGAGTTAACGAAAATCGGGCAGCATTTCCCCTATAATGTGCCCTATCCGAATTCCAATCATACTCCTAATAGCTACAGACAACCAACAATAATAACCTGCAGCATATATATATACAATTCACATCAATCTTATACCACATAAACTCCAAATGACTCACTCGAAACCACGATACCAAAATAAGGTTTCTAGTTTCCGTTTTGCAAAACCTTTAACCGTACGAAGAGAGGGTATCGTGTGGATACCAACATAATCTCCCATACCTATTTTAGGACACATTTAGTCCCTTCAACACACACCATACACCTGCAGCCACACACCACAAGCACAACACATTGCTTCGACTACAATTTAACTATAGCGACTCCAATTTGGTTTGTTTCGAACGTCGAGCATATTTATGGAACTTTCATATTTACAGCAACTTACACAACATGTAATACACTTCATAACAACACCATAAACTCCTAATTGAAAGGAAAACCCTTACCTTAACCTAAACTAGTCAAACTCGCCAAACCTATCAAAACGTGAATTCTGGACATCCTACTGTCTTTTATTGTCGCCTAGTTTTGAAGGGGTAATTTAGGGAAAAAATATTTTTGGCCTCAATTAAAGTTATATAAATGTGTCTTAGGGTCTCATACAATTTTGAATCAACCCTACAAGAATTCTATACCAAAAGATATGCCTAAAATACCAATAGCAGCCCGTGTAGGATTTCTGAAATGAAATCTGGGCAGCACCTCACCTATTTTCGAGAAAATAAAAGCAAAAATGGGTTTTATAGTATAAAAAAAAGTTATATCCCTATGAAATATCTTTCCAAAACATCTTGAATCACTCGAAACGAAGCTTTACACAAGGAGTTATACTATTATTACTAACAACAGTCTCATTCCAAAAATGGGTTTGTTGACAAGAACGAGAACCTCCTAGAAACCCCAACTATAAATTTTATGTTGTTAAACACCATTGCTTAACCGAAGAATACCTTAAATAATTAATTCACGGACTGAAATCGAAAGGCTTACCTTGCTTAACCAAATCCGTAGCTCTCTCTCCATGTTCTCCAAGTTTTTCTCCAATTTTTTTGAAGTGTAAAGATGTTGAAAAGTGAGTTGATCCAACAATACACATGTATATATATGTATCCTTAAGTGGGGACACGTTGCAGCCACTAGGGCTAATACGTGGCATCCCCCAGGATGCCACCTCAATCATGCATCTAATCCAAAGCCGCCACATGGCAACGTGGGGTCCACCCAAGCTGCTGCATCACCTACTTGACCCTAAGTAGGGCCATCACCTGCTTGTCCAAGTAGGGGCATCACCTACTTGCTTTGAGTAGGCACGTCGTTTCCTTATTTCTCTTTCGTGAGCCCGTAATCTCGTCTTACTTCAAGAGCCTATGTATTCCTTGCTACTTAAGCTCGACATATACTCAAGTAGCTTAGTATGTAAAATGTCCCAAGTAATAGTTTTCACAAGTAAGTCAACTCCTATGACTCATTACTTGACCTCCAACTTCTTCTGGTTTCTTATGACCCTATTTCCAATCTTCTCTATTATGGATTATCTCCTTCTCCTTTCCTTAGGATTATTTGATAGCGTTATAGATTATCCGACTCACATGACGACTTCTACGAAACTTAAGAGCCTTCCCAGAAACTTAAGAAGCTTAAGAAGCATTCTAAGGTACCAAAGTACGGGGTATAACATTTATATACTCAGTACATATGTCGTGCTGACCCCCCGTTCTCCGAGGGGCTGCGTTTCATACCCACAGGTACAGATGTTCATGTTGGAGATCCGCTAGCTTAGGATTTCCACTCAGCTATGTTGGATGTGCTCCGCTGTTCCATAGCCTTACTATTGATGCTGGTCATTGATGTATATGCTTATTTATTCAGGGGTATGGTGGGGGCCCTGTCCCGCCATATGATACAGTTATTACTCTTAGATATCTGTAGACATGTATATGTCGGTTATTTGTAAGTTTGTTTCAGTTGTGCTCATATGACTTATTGCAAAATTTTTTGTGGTATGGTAGCCTCGTCGGCTCATATGCCCTTTCTTGTTATGATACAGGTGAATGAGGCTATAGGTTCCTGAAAAAAGTTTTTGACCCATTGGGGTTTGTATATAGTATCACATCACACACGGTTCAACTTAAGTGTATCTGATAGATACATATAATGGGGTCCAAGTCGGACCCAATCGCGGCCTACGGGGTTGGGTCGTGACAGAAGTGGTATCAGAGCAGTTCGTCCTTAGAATGTCTACAGACTGTGTCTAGTAGAGTCTTGTTTATTGGTGTGTTGTGCACCACATCTATAGACAGGAAGCTACAGGATATTTAGGATGTTACTTTCTTTTATATCTAAGATCGTGCGATATAGCCGAGTCATAGGGAACGAAATCCCTCATACTAATTTGTGATTTCAGCAGAAGGACAATATCAATAAAAGAAAGTAACTGACAATAAAAGAAGTTACCAAGTATGCAGGTAAGCAAAGGAATGAAAGACAAATGGCAGGTAAGGTGTTTCAATACGATTGATATATAAAGTTAAAAAAATGAAAGGAAAAGTATACCGAAAAGTGTAATAGGTGCAGTTCGAGTGGACATACGAGGTAAGTCCCTTTCCATACTGCTAATTGTGGGCTCCCTGAGTGGCTGCGATATAAGATGATATGACTATATATGTGTGCCCTGTGCGGCTGAGATGTTATATAATATGAATATATATATGTGTGCCCTGTGAGGCATTGTTGGTATTTTCTGCGTGTAGGTGTTGAGATAGTAAAAAATACAGAGGATACTCTGCCCAAATTTTCATAAAAATAAAAAGAGAATGAGATATAAGGCTGTAGTATGTCTTGTAAAGTTGTGCTCACAACAATGATGAGATTTGACTAAACAAGTATGGTTGACCTCGAGAAACAAGTTTATTGCGGAATTAATGGCAATAGAAACTAGGAGGTCAATACTGGTATAGTAGAACGAAGTTGGAAAGGACCTATAAGCCAACGAAGCTGACTTAGAAAAGACTGATAGATTGGGATAAAATAATATAGTAAGGCATCGCCTGAATTGATACATAGGGATACACTATGACGAGTTATAGTTGAAAGAAGTAATAGTATGATTACGACAAGAGTAAAAAGGAAAAAGGATTGTGATGGAAGTGAAGTGCTTATATGACAGCTTGTGAAATATTAAGGATAAGACTAACTAAGAAGGGTAAGTAGCCCATAGTATCAATCGTGAAGAAGGTCAAGCGGTGTTATACTATGGGACTGAATGCGAATAGGGTACCAGGTGAATATAAAAGAAACCGTTATGAGAATAAGTAAAGCTTAGTAAGGAATTAACTAAAAGGTATGACGTGGTCTATGCGAATGGAATGTAAAGATAGGTGTGAAACGGAAAAGCAAGCTATGGAACAAATAAGGAAGATTTATCAAGTTTTGTAAGGAAAGTTTCGAATAAAGGTTATATGATGTCGAAAAGGATAGCTAGTGCAAGGAAATAAAGGGTAATATGGAATTCCTTGTGCCCAACCAAAAATGGAGATGAGCTGGAGGAATAATAGAGAAGTTTTAGTAGAGGCACTCAAGATAGATGTGATTAATTAAGTGTGAGTATCGAACAAAAAGGGAAATAGATAGTTACGAACTAAAAGTACAGTACAATGAAAAGGTGGTAAGACAAGGCCACCACTATAATGAAGTTGATATGGTTTTAAGTAGGATTAGAAGTGAGCCTTAGGTACATGATAAAGATGAAAGTTCACGAGGCATAAAGAAGTATTGTGTATATGTGACTCCACCTTGATGATTATTAAGATCTTGCAAGGAGAGGGAATGTCTATTTACAGAACAACTGCTGCATTACGAGGGTATTAGAAGAATAAGTGGTATCCCCTAGAATAAGGTTAGTATAATGACAGAGCTTGAAACACAAATCATCAAAGTATAAGTACTCCCGAGTGGATAATTTTAACCAATTATGAGCACGAGCTAATTACTGATTGGGATGAATGGAATGTGGCTTTGAATGCACTGCTACATTACGAATATTACTCGATCATTAGATGAGATTTTATATGTTACATTGCGGAAACTAAAGCACCCTATGGTTGTGCTAGGGTTTCCTATAACAGCAACCTAACATATGGATGATTTAACAGAAAATGTAGATACGGTACGACATGTTAAATATGTTAGACTAGAATTATTCGCGTGGGAATAGCTGAAAATAAATGGGGGATGATATGGGTACACCCTAAAAGGGGGAAAGTAGACAAGAGAAGTACAAGCGTAAGAAGAAAATCAACTGACGCTATCATATATAAATAGGAACGCTTAAACTTCAAACAAGACCCCATAAGAGATAGACACGATCATACCAGCAATAATGCACTGGATTCCATCAAAACACCAAAGTTAAGTGTGCTTGGGTGAGAATAGCACTAGGATTGCTAATTTAGAATCTACTAAAGAAAAGTGTAAGATGGTTCAAGGCAGAACTATTAAGATATAATCGGTATCAAGGACAAAATCCGTAGTGGAGACCTAACCTCGATTGAAGGAGGTAAGCCGCTAGTATAGCAACGCTAATGTATTTTCTGAATTTCTCTAAGTACTTACACATGTTTGTGTAAGAATTACAACATAATATTTGGTAATAAAACTGGAAAGAAGATCTGAGTAAAAGAGCAAGATAGCATACCTAAGGTGTTACAAGTTGAATTAAGAGGAGTTGTATAATAGCTTAAACGAAGCGGAGTCTCGGAGGCTTAATAGCCTGTTACGGGGGATGGGAATCCCGACTCAGAAATGGAAGGCAATTAATGTAGGTTATAGTGCAGGCTGACCTCTCACTCTATGGAAGTATAAGTTCATATGGGTTGTTACACCCCACACTCTTGAGCTCAGAATGTCTCTTAAGTTCTTTAGACATTATCATGTGAGCCGGATAAGCTACGACACTATCAAATGACTCTAAGGAAAGGAGAATGTGTTACCCCATAGTAGAGAAGGTTGAAAATAGAGTCATAAGAATCCGGAAGGAATTGGAGGCCAAATAATGAGTCATAGGATGCAATTTACCCATGTAAGCTACCAGCTCAGAGGTCTTACATACTTGATCTACTTGAGGACATACTAAACTTACGTAGCATGGATTACATAGGCACCTAAAATAAGATAAGATTACGAACCCACGAGGAAGGGGAAAAGATGACACGTGGAAGCCAATAGAGGAGCGACATGTGGAAGCACCTCAAGTAAGCAGGACCCACCTACTTAGGGTAAAGTGGGTGACCCACCAACTTGGGAGGTGGGGCCCACAAGGACACATGGCAGCCTAGGGGTAAGGCTTGGATCCGTGGCCCAATAGGGGCTGGACACGTGTCACCATATGGGGATGACATGTGTCACCTCCTAGGACCACATATATACATTTATATGTGTCTTATACTTCAGTGCAGATCCATTAAACTTCAGCAAAAACTCAAGAACAAAACCCTAGTTTAGAGAGAAACTAGCGACGGCTAGGAGGAAAAAAAAGAGGTAAGTCCCGATTTCATTCCATAAATTAATTATCTAGCATATACCATGATGATATGGAGGTATTAGAAGTATAAAATCACGGCTTGGTGCAGACAAAACGGACAGCAACCAGTCCACACCGTTTCAGCACGCTAAGAAGGGTTCTGAGGCGCGATTTTGCCTAGTTTGGCCAATTTCGGGTAAGGTAAGGTTTCTCATTTAAATTTGGAATTTATGGGGGTTTTATGGAGTGTATTATGTACCTTTTATACTTATGGAAGTATGGAAAAATCGTGGTAATGCTCAGCGAAAGAAATAATCTAAATTAAAGTCGCCGTACTTAAATTGTAGTCGAAGTGAGGCATGGTGTGTTTGGAGGCTGCTGATGGTTGGGTGGTATGTTTTTCAGGGTCTAAATGTGTTCTAAAATAGGTGTGGAAGTTTCTAGTTGCAGCCACATGATTCCACGCTTCGTACGATTAAAGGTTTCGCAAAATAGAAACTAGAAATCCTATTTTGGATATCGTAATTTCGAGCGAGTTGTTCGGAGGTTGTAATGTATAATGTTGCAAAGTTTTTTATATATACGAGATGCTTTTTATGTTTTTTGTTTGTTTTAGATATTAGGGATGTGATTAGGAATTCAGATAGGGCACATTATAGGAGAGGTGCTGTCTGATTTTCGTTAACGCCTTAACTAGTTAAGGAACTAGTCGAGAAGGCGAGTGAGGGAATGGGGTTTATGAATACTCTTAAGTAATGTAAGACGCTTAAAGGTCTAAAGAGTTTGATGTTCGTATTGATTTCATAACAGGTATGCGAAGCTTTCCTTTGGCATGTTTTTGGAATAAGTATGTAAAGCTTATCCCTTCTCTTGGCATGCTTTTGGCATAAGTAGGTAAAGCTATTCTTCTTTATTTTGACATGTCTTAGATATAAGTTATGAATGGTTTGTATATGAAACTTGGGGATAGTTTCATTCGTAAAGATCCGAGTACAGTCCATAATTCTTATCCACTTCGTAATGGTAGAACTCCTGTAATAATTGAGCTATTCCCTTTTAAGGCTTCTATAGGATAAAAGGTAATATAGGTAGAGCCTATTGACTCGTGTTCACTTCTAAATGCTAAGGATCTTAAGGTAGATGATCTATCACCCTTAAGCCTTCTATATAGGAAATAGTAACCGAATGCATGGGAAGCATGAACTATAACTCATATTCATTTCTTAATATCAAGTCTTGAAGTAGTTGAACTGCTACCCTCGAGTCCCTATATGATGAATACTAATTGAATGTATGAGCTCCTATGCCTAAGAACTCTATAATGACAAGTGTCTCTGATTGCATAAGCCATTTGGTATTACGTTAATAAAAGCCTAGGACTCTTGAGACTCCGTCGATGTGGCCCCTAATGGAAGTTAGAGGATAGTGAGACGATGATAGTTTTGATCCTCAAATGATAGTCCATGACGATTGTTATATCGAATCTCAGATAATAAACTAATTGCATATGGTTCCTCATTACTTTACTCATGCAGGCTATTAATATGTCACTCACCGCATCCTATGAAGGGCCGGGCATGATAAATTTACCGTATCCCATGAAGGGTCGGGCATGATAAATTCACCGCATCCCATGAAGGGCCGGGCATGATAAATTTACCGCGTCCCATGAAGGGCCGGGCATGATAAATTCACCGCGTCCCATGAACGGCCAGGCATGACAAATTCACCGCGTCCCATGAAGGGTCAAGCATGAAAAATTCACCGCGTCCCATGAAGGGCCGGGCATGATAAATTCACCGCATCCCATGAAGAGTCGGGCATGATATATGATAAAATGATTATTCACCGCATCCCATGAAGGGTCGAGCATGATATATGATGCAATGATCATTCACCGCATCCCGTGAAGGGCGGGAAGGATTACGATGAACCGATTATGATACCGAGTTCATTAGAGGGCCGGGTACAGGGTATGATAAGGTATATGACTGCATGTTCTAAGTTGCAGGTACAGTAATCTATTAACTGTTATATATATTTTCTGTATCCCCATTTCAGTTGTTATTTTAGTTATGATATATTATGCTTTATATACTTAGTACATATGTCGTACTGACCCCCCGTTCTCCAGGGGGCTGCGTTTCATGTTCGTAGGTACAGATATTTATTTTGGAGATTGGTCAGCTTAGGAGTTCCTCTCAACTATGTCGGAACTGCTTCACTGTCCTAGAGTCTAATTTTTGATACTAGTCATTTAATATACATATTTATTTATTCAAGGGTACGGCGGGGGCTTTGTCCCGCCATATGATGCAGTTATTACTTTTAGAGGTCTGTAGACATGTGTAGGTGGGTTATTTGTAAGTTGGTTTCAGTTATGCTCATACGACGTATTGCAAATGTTTTCGTGGTATAGAAGCCTCGTTGGCTCGCATGCCCTTTCCTGTTATGATACAGGTGAATGAGGCTACAGGTTCCTGAAAAAAAAGTTTTTGACCCACAGGGTTTGTATATAGTATAACATCACACAAGGTTCAACTTAAGAATAGCTGATAAATACACATAAGAGGGTCCAAGACGGACCCCAGTTGCGGCCTGTGGGGTTGGGTCGTGACATGGGTTATGTGAACACAATCTTTCAAGACATACTACAGCCCTGTATCTCATTCTCTTCTCATTTCTAAAAAAATTTGGGTAGAGTTTCCTCTGTATTTCTTACTATCTCAACACCTGCATACAGAAAATGCCAACAGTGCCTCACAGGGCACACATATATATAGTCATATAATCTCATATCGCAGCCACACAGGGTGCCTACAATTAACAGTACGGAAAGGGACTTACCTCGTATGTCCACTCGAAGTGTACCTGTTACACTTTCTTATTTACCTTTCCTTTCACTCTTCAACTTTATATGTCAATAGCATTTCAATACCTTACCTGACATTTGTCTTTCGTGACTTTGCTTACCTATGTACTTTGTAACTTCCAGTATCGTCAATTACTTTCTTCTATCGATATTGTCCTTCAGCTGAAATCACAAGTTAGTATGAGGAATTTCATTCCCTATAACTCGGCCCTATCGCACGATCTTACATATGAAAGAAAGGTAACATCCTAATTATCCTATAGCCTCCTGTCTATAGATGTGGTACACAACAAACTGATAAACAAGACTCCACAAGACACGGTCTGTAGATATTCCAAGGAAGAACCACTCTGATACCGCTTCTGTTACGACCCAACCCCGTAGGCCGCGACTGGGGTCCGACCTTGACCCCCTTATGCATATTTATCAGCTACACTTAATTTGAACCGTGTATGATGTGATACTATACATAAAAACCTCAATAGTTTAAAACTTTTTCATATATATGTATCCTTTTTCATTCGTATCATATAATGAAAGGGCACGCGAGCCGACGAGGCTACCATAACATAAAAACATTTACAACATGCCATATAGGCATAGTCCAAACAAGCTTATACACAACCCACATATATATATGTCTACAGACCTCTAAGAATAGTAAATGCAACATATGGTGGGATAGGGCCCCCGCCGTACTCCTGGACAAATAAATACATACATATTACATAGCAAGTATCAAAAGTTAGGCTCCGGAATAGTGGAGCGCCCCCAATATCGCTTAGTGGAAACCGTAAGTTGGCAAATCTCCAAAATGAACATCTGTACCTATGGGCATAAAATGCAACCCCCTAGAGAATGGGGGTCAGTACGATATATGTACTAAGTATATAAAGCATAATAACACATAACTGAGCTAACAACTGAAGTAGGGATGCAGGAAACAAATATAACAGTTAACGAATTTCTCTACCTGTATCTTATGACATGAGGGCATGTATATCTTCTTTACATACTATACCTGGCCTGCTGTGGGACTTGGTGCTACTACTGTGTCACTATATTTCCATATGCATGCCTATAGACTGTATCCGTCCCTTCAGTGAGGGACTCAGTGAAGCTATTATTTCATCGTGTATCATGCCCGGCCCTTCATGGGACGCGGTGAATAATTATTTCATCATATATCATGCCCGGCCCTTCATGGGATGCGCTGAATAATTATTTCATCATATATTATACCCGGCCCTTCATGGGACGCGGTGAATAATCATTTCATCATATATCATGCCCGGCCCTTCATGGGATGCGGTGAATAATCATTTTATCATTTATCATGCCCGGTACTTTATGGGATACGGTGAATTTATCATGCCCGACCCTTCATGGGATGCGGTGAGTTTATCCTGCCTGACCCTTCATGGTACACGGTGAGTTTATCCTCTCCGGCCTTTCATGGGACATGGTGAGTGACGTATTAATAGCCTGCATGAGTAGAGTAACGATGAACCATATGTAATTAGCTCATCATCTGAGACTCGATATAAGAATCGTCATGGACTATCATTTGAGGATCAAAATGATTATCATCTGAAGTATCCTCTAAATGACATTAGGGGCCATATCGACGGAGTCTCAAGATTCCTAGACTTTTCTTAAGGTAATACCAAACGGCTTATGCAATCAGACACACTTGTCATTATAGAGTTCTTAGGCATGGAGCTCATACATTCAATTAGTATTCATCATATAGGGACTCGAGAGTGGCAGTTCAACTACTTCAAGAACTTTGATATTAAGAAATGAATAGGAGTTATAGTTCATGTTTCCCATGCATCCAGTTACTATTTCCTGTATAGAAGGATCAAGGGTGATAGCTCAGCTACCGTAAGTTCCTTAGAATTTAGAAGTGAACATGAATCAATAGGCTCTACATATGTTACCTTTTGTCCTATAGAAGCCTTAAAACAGAAATAGCTCAACTATTACAGGAGTTCTACCATTACGAAGTGGATAAGAATTATGAACTATACTCGGAGCTTTATGAATGGAATTATCCCCAAGTTTCATATACAAACCATTCATAACTTATATCTAAGACATGCCAAAATAAAGAAAAATAGCTTTACATACCTCTTCTGGACTTCCCTTAATCACGTCCACGTCATCGTCCTCTAAACCTATTTAACATGGAAGCAATACAAGTATCAACAAACTTAGGCTTTTCATCACCTTAGGTTACACACGAGTATTTATAGAACTCATCCCCTCGCTTCCCTTCTCGACTAGTTCCTTAACTAGTTAAGGCGTTAACAGAAATCGGACAGCACCTCCCCTATAATTTGCCCTATCCGAATTCCCAATCACTTCCCTAATACCTAAATCCAACCAAAAACTTAACCAGCAGCTCATATATATATAAAACATGGCAACATTATACATTACAACCACCGAAATACTCGCTCGAAATTACGATATCTAAGATATGGTTTCTAGTTTCTATTTTGCAAAACCTTTAACCATACGAAGTAGGGGGGTCGAGTGGATACAACCATAAGCTCCCCCACCTATTTTAAGACACATTTAGTCTCTTCAATATCCACCACCCAACCAGCATCAGCCTCCACACATACAATACATCATTTCGACTACAATTTAACTACGACGACTTCAATTTCTATTGTTTCTATCGTTGAGCATTCCCACGACATTTTTTATCCTTTAAGTAGTATAAAAGGTATATAATACACTACATAACAACCCCATAAAGTCCAAATTTAAAGGAGAAGCCTTACCGTACCCGAAATTGGCCAAAACTAGCCAAAATTGCGCCTCGGAACTTCTTTAGTCGCGCTGAAACTGCGTGGACTGTTTGCTATCCGTTTTTGCTTCTCCATATAGAAAATTTTCATTATTCAACACCTTCATATCAACGTATAGTACCTTAAATAATTAATTCACGGAACGAAATTGGGCCTTACCTTTATCTCTTGGCCAACCCGTAGGGTCCTCTCTTTGCCCCTAGCGTTTTCTCTCTTTCTTTCTCACGTTTTCTCTCTTGTTATAGGCTGAAATTTGGATAGAAACTGAATATCTGAGTCACATAACATACATATATAGGTCTTCCCAAGAGGTAACACATGTCATCCTCTTAGGGTGATACATGTCAAGCCCTTTTTGGGCCACGTATCCCTGTCAAGGCTCCTAGGCTGCCACGTGTCCTTGGTGGGGCCCACCCTCAAGTAAGTGGGTCAAGTAGGTGGGTCACCTATTTCCACGTGGCGCTCCTTCATTGGCTTCCACGTTTCCTGTTTTCCTCTTCCTCGTGGGTTCGTAATGTCATCCTATTTTAAGAGCCTATATAATCCGTGCTACGTAATCTTAGCATATCCTCAAGTAGCTTAGGTATGTAAGACTTCTACGTTAGGAGCTTACGTAGGTTAATTGAGTCCTACGACTTATTACTTGGCCTCCAATTCCTTCTGGATTCTTATGACTTTATTTCCAACCTTCTCTACTATAGGATATCACATTCTCCTTTCCGTAGAGGCGTTTGATAGTGTCGTAGCTTATCCAGCTCACATAATAATGTCTAAGGAACTTAAGAGACATTCCGAGCTCGAGAGTGTGGGGTGTAACAGCGTCCAGGTCACAAAGAAGTTATCCTACGAGGAGCAACCTATCGTCATCCTGAATCAGCAGATTAGAAGGTTACGAATCAAGGACGTGGCCTCCATCAAAGTATTGTGGCAAAATAAGAATGGAGAAGAGATGACCTAGGAAGCCGAGGAAGAGGTAAAAAGTAAATATCCATACTTTTTCCCTATACCCACAGGTAATCTAAACTCCTAAATTGGTTGTATTGATTAATAAGACACCTATATATGGCAACTATTACAGAGATTTCCCAAAATATTTGTAAGACCTTATGAGACTAGTTAACATTCGAGGATTAATATTCTAAAGGGGGGAAGGATGTTATACCCCACATTTTTGTACATGGGAACATTTGTTTGCTTCCCTAAAAGTTTTCATGTTATCCATGACATTACCAAATGAACCGAAGGAGGGGAGGATGTAATGCCCCATATTTTGCATAGACTAGTTCTATGTCAGTAGTGATGGTTGGAAATAGGTTTGGAAGGATGTGAAAAGAGTTGTAGGCCAATAATGATTCGTGGTAATCGACCTACTTTCTTAAGCTACCGATTTGGATGTTTTACATAATTAAGCTACTTGAGAAAATATTGAGATTAAGTAGCAAGGATCACATAGGTTCTTAAAGTGAGACGAGATTACGAACCTACGAAAAAGAGTAAGTAGATGATGCACCTACTTGGAATGAGTAGGTGATGCACCTACTAAAGTGGACCCCACCAAGACACATGGCAGTAGTTGTTTAGAGCATGGAGGGGATTGACATGTAGGAGCTAGACACGTGTCACCCTTGGGGCTGGACATGTGTAGCGGATGAAAATTGTCACCCTTAGGGGCTGACACGTGTCACTCTCAAGGGTGGTGTATATAGGTCTAAACTCATGACTAAGATCTCATCTTTAGCTCATTAGTCTTCTTCCTAACTTAGAAAAAATAAAGAGATAGAGAGACTTAGAACTTCAGCCATGGCTAGCTAAACTTGCAGCCCAAATTAGTAATCCGAACCTAATCTTTACAAAGTAATTCCACCCTTAGAAAGTCTACAATAACATGGGGTGATCATACGAGCAGCAACGTCGAGTTAATCAAAGTCGTCAACTTTTACCCACGTTGACAAGCCAAGTTGCTAAGGTAGGGTTCTTCTTTTCAAATTGGAGTCAATGATGTTGTAATGAAGAGATTACTTTGTATTAAGTGGGTTTGGAAGTAAGAAAATTACATGGGTATTGTTGACGTTGTAAATGGACAGAATTGAAGTTGTTCTAGTTGGATTAAAGTTTGATTATTGTTGTTATTATTATAGTATTGTATTTGAAGATAATTTGTGTATGTTGAAGGGCTGGAAATATGAAATTATACACATTACTGTTAAAGGGTGTTGAAAACCGTAGAGGGGCTATTTTGAAGTAAAAAGGATGAATCAATTTTAATTAACGTTGTGATTTTTGTTGTTATATGAGGATGAAGGAATTAAATGAAATTGAAATGAGAAAACCCCATGATTAAATATTGGTGTTGAAATGGGTAGAATTGGAATTTGCATAAATTAAATTGGGTTGATTGTTGTTTCGCTATTATGGTTATAGATTATGTGTTAAAAGTAAAGTGAATTGTATGTGTTAATGTTGACTTTCCAATTGGGCCGTGTTGGGGGACTGTTTTGGTACGTTTTTTTATACCCCGTACATTTGTACCTTGGAAGGTTCTTAAGCTTCTTAAGTTTCTTGTAAGGTTCTTAAGCTCCTTAGAAGTTACCATGTGAGCTGGATAATCTATAACGCTATCAAGTAACTCTAAGGAAAGAAGAATGTGATACCCCATAGTAGGGAAGATTGGAAATATGGTTGTAAGAATTCAGAAGAAGTTGGAGACCAAATAATGAGTCGTAGGACTCGACTTACTTACTTAAGCTACCAACTTGGAAATCTTACATACTTGAGCTACTTGAGTACATACCAAGCTTGCGTGGCAAGGATTACATAGGTTCGTAAAGTAAGATGAGATTATGAACCCACTAGGGGGAAAAAAAGGTGACATGTGGCAGTAGCTGGAGCAAGAAGGTGGTCCCCCACATGCCACGTGGCAGCTCATAGTTGGAAGAGGTGGTGCATTGGCCCAATGAGGGCCTAACACGTGTCACCACTTAGGTTTTGACACGTGTCACCAGCTAAGGTGGCCTATATATATGTTTTATCACTTTTCAATTCATTCTTATCCAATAAGTTTCATCTTCATTCAAGAAAATTCTAGAAAAGAAAAGAGAAGAGAAACTCTAAACTAGAGAGAAAGAGCTACGAATTTAGGAGAAAAAGGTAAGTTTTCCGATTTCATTCTGTGAATTAATTATCTAGGGTATAAAATGATGATATTAAGGTTTTAGTAATGAAAAATTATGGTTTGGAGAATCACCAAAAGGATAACCAACAGCCACGAAGTTTCAGCCGCGCTAAAAGAGATTCCGAGGTGAGTTTTGGCGAGTTTCGGGCAAGGTAAGGTTTTCCCTTTCAAATTGGAGTTTATGGTATTTTTATTCAGTACATTACATGTCTTAAATGAGGTTTTAAGTGGAAAAATTTCATAAGAATACTTGACGTTAGAAATAAACTAAATTAAAGTCGTTATAGTTAAATCAAAGTCGAGTAATGTGTTATGATTGTGGTGTTGTGGTTGCAGCTAGGTAGGTTGTGTTTTTCCGGGATGGAAATTGTTCTAAAAAGGGTGTGGGTTCTGCTGGTTTCATCCACACGACCCTCCATTTCGTATGGTTAAAGGTTTTACGAAACAAAGATTAAAAACTCTATTTTGGTATCGTAGTTTTGTGCGAGTTGTGTAGAATTTTTACTTCATCGTATTGGAGTGATTTGATTGTATATAGATTCTGTTTGTTGTGGTAAATATGACTGCTAAGATTATAATTGGTATAGGGCAAGTTATAGAGGAGGTGCTTCCTGATTTCCACCGACTTCGGAACTAGTAGTAAACTAGTCGAGGAAAATTGATAAGGAAATAATTCCTCTGGATACTTGGTTGTGGATAGGGAAGTTGGACAGTGGAAGGTTATTAATCTTAGTATTATTTCCATGTTAAATAGGTTCAAAATACGATGAGGCAAACGTGGTGAAGGGTAACCCATAAGAGGTATATGAAGCTACCTTCTTTTTCTTGGCATGTTTTTGGCATAAATATGTAAAGCTACCCTTCTTCTCTCTTGATATGTCCTTGACATCAGTTACGATGTTATGATGAAATGTTTATGGTACCGAGTCCCTTGATGGGCCAAGTAGGATATATGTTACTATCTAAGGATCCGGCCATATGTTCCACGACTCATATGTGTATGACGACTATATGAGGGAAAGTAGATAGTATGTAAAGCTTATCTCTTATTTTCTCTTGGCATGTCTTAGTCATAAGTGGATGGTATATATACTATGGGGATAATTCCATTCATAGAACCCTGAGTATAGTTTGTAAATCTTATTCACTTCTTGATGTTAGAACTCCTGCGATAGTTATTATTGTCTTGTAAGTCTTCTACATGACAAAAGGTAGTACACGTGAAGCTTATCCCTTCCTTCTCTTGAAATGTCTTAATGTAAGTGAAGAGGTATATGATATGAGTTAGAGTTAATTCCATTTATAGGTTCCGGGTGTAACTCATGGCTTGTACTCACTTTTGAATGTTAAAGGTCCTAAAGCAGTTGAACTACTACACTCAAGCCTTCTATATGTTGGGTAGTAACTGGATATGCAAGCTCGTATTCCTAAGGGCTCTAGGGCGATGAATGTATCTGATTGCGTAAGCTGTATAGCATTATCTTGATGCACGTCTATGACACCTAAGGGTCTACTTAATATGATCCCTAATGACCCTCAGAGGGTACTCAAGACAATAACTACCCGAATCTTCAATTGATGGTTCACTTGGCTATTTCATGGAGTCTCAGATAATGATTTAGCTTGCATATGGTTACTCACTGCTCTGCTCGTGCATATGTCTAATATATCTTCCACCAAGTCCCTCATAAGAGGGTCGGGTATGATTGAGTCCCATAAAGGGTCATGTATGACATAAGACTATATAAATATTCACCGAGTCCCATAAAGGTTCGAATTTGACCGAGTCCCATAAAAGGCCGGGTATGACTGAGTCCCATAAAGGGTCGGGTATGATATATGTATATGATGGTAAGATGACATAATTATTGACTGGGTTCCATAAAGGTTCGGGTACGGTATATATACACATGTGATAACATAATGATACATTTGTAACACCGAGTCCCACAATGGGCTGGGTACGGAATATGACACTGAGATACATAATGTCGTTTTACAAGATACAGCTACAGTGATTTATTAATTATTATTGTTACACCCCACATATTCGAACTCGGAATGTCCCTTAAGTTACTTAGAAGCTAGCATATGAGCCACTTAAGTTACGACACTATCAAACGGCTCTAAGGAAGGTAGAATGTGATACCCCATACTAGAGAAGGTTGGAGATGAAATCATAAGAGTCCGGAAGGAATTGGAGGCCAAGTAATGAGTCGTAGGACCCGATTTACCTATGTAAGCTACTAAGTTAGAAGTCATATGCACTTGAGCTACTTAAGCATATATCAAACTTACGTAGCACGGATTACATAGGTACATAAAATAAGACGAGATTATGAGCCCACGAGGAAGGGAAAAAAGATGACACGTGGTAGCCAATGAAGACGCGACACATGGCATCACCTCAAGCAAGCAGGTGACCCACCTGCTTGGGGGGACCCCACTACCACGTGGCATCCCATAGTTGGCAGCATGATACGGTGGCCCAATAGGGGCTGGACACGTGTCACCTCTTGGGGTTGACACGTGTCACACCCTAAAGCCACATATATATGTTGATATATATCATATACTTTAGTTATCCATCAAAACATCAGCCAACATAGAGAAAAAAAACGTGAGGGAGAGAAATAGAGAAGCATCCATGGTTCTTGAAGTTTAAAGGTTAGTTTTCCAATTTTCTTCCGTGAATTAATTATATACGGTGTACCTTAAGTACGTGGATACGTATATATGTATTTTAAGACCTTCATGGAAGTAAAACTCCATCTTTGCAATTGGAATTTGGAAGAGAAAATAAGATAAAGCGCTAGTTAACAAACCCGTTTTTGGAAGGGACAGTGGTTAGTAATATTGGTATAACTTCTTGTGTAGAGATTTGTTTGGAGTCATTTAATATGTTTTGGAAAGGTATTTCGTGGGTATATAACTTTCATTCAGACTCCAAAATCCAGTTTTACATTTATCAGTACGAAAAATGGTGATGAAGCATAGAGGAGGTACTGCTCTTATTTGGTTTTGGAAATTCTACACGGACAGCTGTAACTATTTTGCTCATATCTTTTTGTACAAAATTGATGTAGGGATGATTCGAAATTTTTTGCGACCCTAAGACACATGTATATAACTTTCATGAAGGACATAAATCCTGTTTCCCTCCATTACCCCTTCGAAATAAAGCGACAAGGTAAGACAGTAAGCTGTCCAGATTTCACATTTTGGATAGTTTTGGCGAGTTTGACAAGTTTAACGTAAGGTAAGGTTTCTTCTTTAAATTTGAGCTTTATGTGTTCTGATGGATCATGTTACACGCCCTATAGGTGGCTGGAAGTGTGAAAATATCATTAGAATACTTGGCGTTCGGAATAAACTAAAGTGTAGTCGTTATAGTCGAATTGTCGTCAAGGTAAGGCGTTGTTCTTGTGAGTTGCTGCTGCAGGGGTGTGGTGTCTTGTTTCAGGGCCTAAATATGTTCTAATGTGGGTTAGGGTGCTTCTGGTTGAGTCCACATGACCCCCCGTTGCGTATAATTAAAGGCGTTGTAAAATAAAGACTAGACACCCTATTTGATATCATCTTTTTGAATAAGTCGTTTGGAGTTTATGTTGTATATTGTTAGTATGAATTTCTGCAGGTTGTTGTTGTTGGTTGGCTGTAGGTCTTAGGGACCTAATTGGAAATTTGGATTGGGCACATTATAGGGGAGGTGCTGCCCAATTTTCGTTAACGCCTTAACAAACTAAAGAACTAGTCGAGGAAACGACTAAGGGAATAGATTCCATTAACATTAAGGCGTAACCTCAGATACTGAAAAGTTAAGAGTAGTTGATATTCGTATTACTTTATATTGAATAGGTTCAGAAGACGACGAGGCGAGCAGGATAAAGGGTAACTCCCAAGAGGTATGTAAAGCTTTCTTTTGGCATGTTTTGGTATAAGCACGTACAATTATCTTTCTTTCCTTTTGGCAAGTTTTAGCCTTAAGTGAATTGTATGTGGAATGTGGGAATAATTCCATTCCCAGAACTCCAGGTACGCCCCATAATCCCTAACTACAGTTAAGTGTTAACACCCCTACAAGGATTGAGTATTACCTATTAAGGCTTCTACATGCTAAAGAATAGTGTATGGGAAACTATCTTTCCCTTCTCTTGATATATATTTGGTACGAAAGTGAGATTTGAATGCCATAGTGGCTCACCGAGCCCTATAATGGGCCGGGTATGAAAGTCATCTAAAACAAAGTACAGACTACATAAAGCTTATTCTCTTTCTTCTTTTGGGCATGTCTTTGTCTTAGTTGTAAGTTGAATATGATCTGAGCTCTGGGGTAACTCCATCCTCAAACATCTCTTATTTACTTCTGAATATAGAACTCCTACAGTAGTCGAACTATTTCCTTGTAAACTTTTATATGTTAAAAAGGTAACAAATGTACAGGCTCCAAGTCTTACATACTATTTGTTAACAAATGTTTCTGGTTCCATAAGCGATTTGGCTTTACTTTAGTACATGTCTAGGAGCCCCGAGATTATAATTGATATTGCCCATAATGGCATTTAGAAGTCACTCGAGATGACTACACTACTACTCGAGTCCTCCGACAAAATTTTAATCTTCTTATACGGTCAAGTCTCTAATAATGATTTAAATTACATAAAGTTACTCACTACTCTACTCGTGTATATTGTAACACTTCTTTCCCTGAGTCCCGGGCCAGGATATGTTCTCGTGCACAGTTCACTGCATTATTCCCTGAGTCCCTCAATAGAGGGCCAGGATACGTGTATAGATATATGATGATGTGTTGTAATAAGGTGGTAATGGCGCTGGGGCCATGATAGTTTTACAGAGATGATTTTACAGAGATGATTCACCGGACCCCCGAAATGGCCAGCTATATGATATGACTCGAACATGCATGTTTTTGTAATTCACAAAGTACAGGTACAGGTTTCTGAATTGATATCGTATCCCCTATTCTCTATCTCAGATATGCTTCTAGTTGTATTATATTATGTTTTACATACTCAGTACATATATCGTACTGACCCCCTTTCTCGGGGGGCTGCGTTCATGCCCGCAGGTACAGATACAGATTTTGGGAGTCCGTCAGTTTAGGATTCCATGTAGCTCAGCTGGGAGAGGCTCCTTTGTATCGGGGCCTAGTTTTTGATACTGTCCACGGATGTATAGAATTTTTTTTATCCATTCAGGGGTACGGCGGGGGCCCTGTCCCGCCATATGTTGTCATTTATATTTTTAGAGGTCTGTAGATATGTATATGTGGGTTGTGTATGTCAGTTTGATTCAGCTGGGTCTAAATGATATATGATGTATATTATTATGTTATGGCAGCCTTGTCGGCTTGCGTGCCCTGTCATGTTGTGAGACAAACGAAAAGGGCTACAGTTTATGAAAATGTTATCGCCTAGTGGGGCTCTATCATATGATATATT
This sequence comes from Solanum dulcamara, assembly GCF_947179165.1. Taxonomy (NCBI): domain Eukaryota; kingdom Viridiplantae; phylum Streptophyta; class Magnoliopsida; order Solanales; family Solanaceae; genus Solanum; species Solanum dulcamara. The sequence continues at coordinate 45,976,005 of NC_077243.1, forward strand.
GTTTTATTTATAGTTTAATGTGACCACAGCTGATAGATATGTGTACGGGGGGTCCAGGTCTGACCCCAGTCGCGGCCTACGGGGTTGGGTCTAGATAGAAGTGGTATCAGAGCAGTTCGTCCTCGGAGTGTCTGCAGACCGTGTGTAATAGAGTCTTGGTTATCGATGTGTTGCGCGCCACATCTATAAATAGGAAGCTATAGGACATTTAGAATGTTACCTTTCTTCTACATCTGAGATCGTGCTATAGATCTGAGTCATAGGAAAATTCCTTATACTAACCTTGGATCTTAACAGAGGGAGGACACCAACAAAGAAGGTAATTGACGACATGGGACATCACGAAGCACGCAGGTAAGTAAAGTGAAGGCACGGAAGATATCCGTTTGGTAAGGTAGTGAAGTATTATTTGAAATGTAAAGCTGAAACCTGAAGGGAATGCAGTCAGGAAGTGCAATAGATGCAGTTTGAAGTTGGACATATGAGGTAAGTCCAGTATTTTATATTATTATTGACGTTGAAAGCCCTGTGCGGCTGTGACATGAGAATATATATGTGTTGGCCTTGTGAGGCATTGTTGGTATTTTCTGCGTGCAGGTTTGGGATAAGTAAGAAATATAGAGGAAACTCTGTCGAAATTTTCACAGGACAAGAACAGGGAATGAAACGTAGATTTTTAAGATGTCCTGCAGATTGATATTAAGTACCCCTATTATATTCAGTTAAAGTTATAAGAGGTACTCTTCATGTCGTCAATAAGGGATACTCTTCTTATTCGAGGAAATCATTTCGAAGAAATAAAAGGCTATCTGAGCAGTACAGTTCAGATCGTAGTATCTCCAACCGTAATTATGTTGTAAAAAAAAAAAAGATCCGGTGGAAAGGTAAGATGCCCAATAATTGAGCTTCACTCATTCTGGAAGTACCAAGACCTCAACTTCTAATTGTAAATTAGATAAGTTGTTCCTAACTCGAGATAAACTCAAAAGGAAACCAGGTAGGTCGAGTATAAAAATGAAAGTACTATGATGATTAAGGGATTCGAGTCTCTTCCAACAATGATTGGAAAAGGGTTTACGATAACAGTTTATAGTTTTCCACCGACTAATTGTGGAAAGATCTTCGAATAGAAGCACCTTAGAGAGATGTCAGGAACTGAATACGAATACGAAATAAAAAGGGGATATGTAAGTATGAATTGAACAGTGTCATACGAGTATGCAGAGACAAAGTGGAACCACTAGTCAGATGCACATAGTATGCATTGACTAAGTTAAAGGCCTGAGTTGAGAATGCAGTAAGAGCATAGGGCTTACGATACAAAAAAATGACGCATGTACACAACGTCGCCCCAAAAATAGTGGAACCCTTAAGGGACGAGGATGGAAAACTTAAGGAACAAATGATGCAACGTCTATTCGTCCCAAGAAACAAAGGATATAGGTTGGTATAAAGCCACTGCTTCAAGAAAACTTGGAATAGTTATCGTCGGAATACTAGTACTGCCTAATTGAAATTGAACGACTACAAGTACAAACAAATGAAAGTGCGAGTACCCTCTAAAGGGGGGAAGTTAATGAGAAAATGGCAAAAGTAAGGTGAAGGCAATCAATATGGGAATATATCTGAGACGAACGTCTTAACTTCAACAATGTATCTTGCCGAACCAAGTTAAGAAGGTTCGGAGGCTACCAATAGTTGGATGGAAGCCAGAATGCTATATAAGGCAGCGATAAGAAGTTGTGATGAGACCCTGAACAACATAACCCAAGAAGGCGGCTACGTATAAAAACAAAATAGTGTAACCATAAAAGGATATCAAATAATTCAAGAGACACTACGAAGGATAATGACAACATGCTAGACCAAAAAGCCAAAATGTTGGCTATAGAGTTGGTCGCAAATGATGTTGCGATAAATGTATAACCAAGGACAAAGGAATAGAAATCCTCTTGTGGTAGAAAATGAGAAGAACACAAAGTGAATAAAGGATAGGGGAGCTTATATGTCAAATTCCTTTAAAGCTGTGCCAGCTAATAATAGCCAAAACTCAAAATGGCTCCAAAGGTCACTATATGAAAGAACTTTAGCGCTACTCAGTAGCCCACCCTAATGAATGGGTGCGTACAGAAAGGGGGGGAATACAATAGGGGAAGTTAAACCAAACTGACTAAAAAAGGACATAGTCATAGCGGAACTAAAGGTCTACGCCAATACTGGTCGCAAGATAACAAAGGAAGGACAGGGCAAAACATAAATACTCGTGAGATAACACTGAGGTAAATCTTAGGCTAAATTGAGTGTCCGCACATCGTAGAAAGGATTATAGTGAAATGATACACGAAGAATTCCAAGGAAGGTCACCCATCCCAATATTACTCTCGCCCTAGCATGCTTAACTTCAAAATTCTGATAGAACTTAATACGTTAGTGCTTGTATGATCACACGAGATGGAAGAATCTGAACTAGTAACGGAAAAACGATATGAGATAATGTACCCAGAGTATTATAAGATACGTTAAGGCAATTCTAACAAGAACTTAAGAAACACAAGGAGGATTAGCTAATTGCTAACTGACAACACACTTAAATGCCACAGTTCTTCAACATAGAACCAGTTAACGAGTGGAAAACCACAGAATAACAATATAGGCCAATTAAAGTTCTGAAAAGAGTCGAGAAAGACTATACGAGGCTAATGGTTCCCAAATAATCCACGTCATTATGCACCTATTTTATACTTGGTAAGAGTAGGGTGCTATATGAGTTGTTGTGATTAGGCTAAGAAATCAGCCCATTTGCTTCCAATCAAGAGCACCTATGCTGCTGAAATTAGAGGGAGTTATAGAACATGGAGAATGGTAAGGTTCCGTGAGGTTTCCTCCTCTAATATCCAGATAAAGGGACTTTAATTATAATTAACGCCTTGAGATCAGTGCAAGAAGAGGTCAGGAGCACAGACAGGTCTTAGTACCGCATTTCTCCCTCGAGCTACTAAATAGACTGAGCGCACTATTAGATGCTAGAAGATATGTCACGAACTGGGAGATTAACTTCGAAGGTAGCTGGAATAATTATCCATCACTTATCAAGTTGCCTACAATAATAATTACTACTCTAGTATTCCAATGGCCTCGACATGATTAAGCAAGCTATTGACTAAAAGCCCAGAGTCGGCAGGAATGACATACAGATAATTGACGTCGACATACAGAGTTCAAGTTGATGATTGAATGTTCATCATAGGGTCACCTAGAAAAGGAACTTGACCCAGAATATATTAGACGGTATCAAGTTACTCATAAGGTGGGCAATGTGGCTGGTAAATTAAGCTTACCACCTCAGTTGGAAACTATACACCCAGTCCATTAGATACTGACGAGTCACCCAGGGTATATTCCATAAATGAGGTCCAGTAGATGGAATCCTATGAGGAAAATCCTACAACCATCCTGGATCGGCAAACTGGAAGATTGTAGACTAAAGACGTATCTTCCGTCAAGTTATGGAGGAAAAATCAAAACCAGAAAGAGGATGATTGGGGAACTGAAGAGAACATAAAATATAAGTATTTGCACCTGTAACCGATGTCTATAGGTAACTCCAACTCTTTAGAACTCGTATGTTAATAATATAGATGGGAATTCATGTGATAGCATAAGGGAAAGGAACCCCTCTATAATTTATATAAAGTCTTACAGAAGGTTGCATTTAACATTCGGGGACGAATATTCTAAAGGGGGGAAGGATGTTATACCCCACATATTTGAACTCGGAATGTCCCTTAAGTTACTTAGAAGCTAGCATGTGAGCCACTTAAGTTACGACACTATCAAACGGCTCTAAGGAAGGGAGAATGTGATACCCCATACTAGAGAAGGTTGGAGATGAAATCATAAGAGTCCGGAAGGAATTGGAGGCCAAGTAATGAGTCGTAGGACTCGATTTACCTATGTAAGCTACTAAGTTAGAAGTCATATGCACTTGAGCTACTTAAGCATATATCAAACTTACGTAGCACGGATTACATAGGTACATAAAATAAGACGAGATTATGAGCCCACGAGGAAGGGAAAAAAGATGACACGTGGTAGCCAATGAAGACGCGACATATGGCATCACCTCAAGCAAGCAGGTGACCCACCTGCTTGGGGGGGTGGACCCTACTGCCACGTGGCATCCCATAGTTAGCGGCATGATACGGTGGCCCAATAGGGGCTGGACACGTGTCATCTCTTATGGTTGACACATGTCACACCCTAAAGCCACATATATATGTTGATATATATCATATACTTCAGTTATCCATCAAAACATCAGCCAACATAGAGAAAAAAAACGTGAGGGAGAGAAATAGAGAAGCAACCATGGTTCTTGAAGTTTAAAGGTTAGTTTTCCAATTTTCTTCCGTGAATTAATTATATACGGTGTACCTTAAGTACGTGGATACGTATATATGTATTTTAAGACCTTCATGGAAGTAAAACTCCATCTTTGCAATTGGAATTGGGAAGAGAAAATAAGAGAAAACGCTAGTTAACAAACCCGTTTTTGGAAGGGACAGTGGTTAGTAATATTGGTATAACTTCTTGTGTACAGATTCATTTCGAGTGATTTAATATGTTTTGGAAAGGTATTTCGTGGGTATATAAATTTCATTCAGACTCCAAAATCCATTTTTACATTTATCAGTTCGAAAAATGGTGATGAAGCGTAGAGGAGGTAGTGCTCAGATTTGGTTTTGGAAATCCTACACGGACAGCTGTAAGTATTTTGGTCATATCTTTTTGTACAAAATTGATGTAGGGGTGATTCGAAATTTTTTGCGACCCTAAGACACATGTCTATAACTTTCATGCAGGACGTAAATCCTGTTTCCCTCCATTACCCCTTCGAAACGAAGCGACAAGGTAAAACAGTAAGCTGTCCAGATTTCACATTTTGGATAGTTTTGGTGAGTTTGACAAGTTTAATGTAAGGTAAGGTTTCTTCTTTAAATTTGATTTTATGGTATTGTTATATGGTGTATTACACCCCTTGTATTCTGCTGGAAGTTTAAGAATGTCATAGAAATGCTCGACGTTCGAAATAAACTAAATTGGAGTCGCTAGAAGTGAATTGTCATCGAAATAAAGTGTCGTTCTTGTGAGTTGCTCTGCAGGGGTGTGGCTTGTTGTTGCAGGGCCTGAATATGTCCTAATGTGGGTTAGGGTGCTGCTGGTCGAAGCCACATGACCCGTCGTTACGTATAATTAAAGGCGTCACAAAATAAAGGCTAGACGCCCTATTTTGATATCGTATTTTTGAATAAGTCGTTTGTAGTTTATGTTGTATATTGTTGGTACAAATTGATGCAGGTTGTTTTTTTGGTTTGTTGTAGGTCTTAGGGACCTAATTGGAAATTCGGATAGGGCACATTATAGGGGAGGTGCTTCCCAATTTTCGTTAACGCCTTAACAAACTAAAGAACTAGTCGAGGAAACGACTAAGGAAATAAATTCCATTAACATTAAGGCGTAACCTCAGATGCTGAAAAGTTAATAGTAGTTGATATTCGTATTACTTTATATTGAATAGGTTCAAAGGACGGCGAGGCAAGCAAGATAAGGAATAATTCAGATAAGGTATGTAAAGCTTTCTCGTGGCATGTTTTGGTATAAGCTCGTACAGCTATCTTTCTTTCCTTTTGGCAAGTTTTAGCCTTAAGTGAATTATGTGTGGAATGTGAGGATAATTCCATTCCCCAAACTCCAATTATGCCTCATAACCCCTATCCACTGCTTAGTATTGGAATTTCTGCAAGGATTGAGTATTGCCTAGTAAGGCTTCTACGTGTTAAACAGTAGTGTGTGGAAAGCTATCTCTCATTCCCTTGATACCTATTTGGTACGAAAATGAGATTATGATGCCATAATGATTCACCCAGCCCCATGATGGGCCGGGTACGAAATATGTGTATGCAGATCCCCTGAAGGAAAGTACAGACTACATAAAGCTTATTCTCTTTCTTCTTTTGGACATGCCTTTGTCTTAGTGGTAAGTTGAATATGATGTGAGCTCTAGGATAACTCCATCCTCAAACATCTCTTATTTACTTCTGAATATAGAACTCCTACAGTAGTCGAACTATTTCCCTGGAAACTTTTATATGTTAAAAAGGTTACAAATATACAGGCTCCAAGTCTTACATACTATTTGTTAACAAATGTTTCTGGTTCCATAAGCGATTTGGCTTTACTTTAGTACATGTCTAGGAGCCCCGAGATTATAATTGATATTGCCCATAATGGCATTTAGAAGTCACTCGAGATGACTACACTACTACTCGAGTCCTCCGAGAAAATTTTAATCTTCTTATATGGTCAAGTCTCTAATAATGATTTAAATTGCATATAGTTACTCACTACTATACTCGTGTATATTGTAACACTTCTTTCCTTGAGTCCCGGGCCAGGATATGTTCTCGTGCACAGTTCACTACATTATTCCCTGAGTCCCTTAATAGAGGGCCAGGATACGTGTATAGATATATGATGATGTGTTGTAATAAGGTGGTGATGGCATTGGGGCCATGATGGTTTTACAGAGATGATTCACCGGACCCCCGAAAGGGTCGGCTATATGATATGACTCGAACATGCATGTTTTTGTAATTCACAAAGTACAGGTACAGGTTTCTGAATTGATATCTTATCCTCTGTTTTTGTATCTCAGATATGCTTCCAGTTGTATTATATTATGTTTTACATACTCAGTATATATATCGTACTGACCCCCTTTCTCGGAGGGCTGCGTTCATGCCCGCAGGTATATATACAGATTTTGGGAGTCTGTCAGCTTAGGATTCCATGTAGCTCAGTTGGAAGAGGCTCCATTGTATTAGGGCCTAGTTTTTGGTACTGCCCACAGATTTATAAAAATTATTTCATCCATTCATGGGTACAGCGGGGGCCCTGTCCCATCATATGTTGTCATTTATATGTTTAGAGGTCTGCAGACATGTATATGTGGGTTGTATATGTCAGTTTGGTTCAGCTGGGTCTATATGATATATTGTACATGTTGTTATATTATGGCAGCCTTGTCGGCTTGCGTGCCCTGTCATGTTGTGATACAAACAAAAAGGGCTACAGGTATATGCAAATATTATCGCCCAGTGGGGCTCTGTTACATGATATTGTTTTATTTACAGTTCAATGTGACCACAGTTGATAGATATATGTACGGGGGGTACAGGTCGGACTCCAGTCGCGACCTATGGGGTTGGGTCGTGACACTATCCCACTATATGTTGTTGTTACTATTCTTAGAGGTTTGTAAACATATGTTTCTTTGTGAGTTCATTTTGATTGTGCCTATATGGCATGTTGTAAATGTTTTTATATTACAACAGCCTTGTCGGCTTACGTGCCCTTTCATGATATGGTTCGAATGGAAGAGGCCATAAGTACACAAAAAAAAAGTTTTAACCATTGGGATTTTGTAAGTAGTATCACTTTGTGCATAGCTCGATTTGACTACTGTGGATAGGTATGTATATGGGAGTCCAGGTCAGACCCCAGTCGCAGCCTACGGGGTTAGGTCATGACAAATAGTAACTAGGAGATCAATGCTGGTATGGTAGAAAGAGACTTAGAAAAGACTTGTGATACTAAGAGATGCTTTAGAGAAGACTAGTAGATCTTAATAGATAAATATATGAAGGCATCAACTGAATTGATAAATATGGAGAAATTATGACGAGTTATAGTTAAAGGAGAAATGGTGTGATTGAGACAAGAGTACGAGGGAAAGAGAATTTTGACGGATATGAAGTATGAATAAAATAACTCATGAGATATTAAGAATATTGTGAAGGATAGCAAGCCTATACTTGACTAAAGGTTAAAATATTGGCAACAGGGTTATTGGCTACTGATATTGTGACATACAAGTAGCACAAGAGAGAGCAAAAGAGATCTTTCCTTTGGTAGAATATAAGAGAACTTAAGAGTAAGTAAAGGAAGCGAAACAAGTATGAGATATTGCAATAGAAAGAAATTTCCCTGTCATCTATATAAGATCTTGAGGAATGTTTTTGGTTCACATTCGAGGACGAATATTCTAAAGGGGGGAAGGATGTTATACCCCATATATTTGTACCTTGGAAGGTTTTTAAGCTCCTTAGAAGTCACCATGTGAGCCGGATAATCTATAATACTATCAAGTAACTCTAAGAAAAGAAGAATGTGATACCCTATAGTAGGGAAGATTGGAAATATGGTTGTAAGAATTCGGAAGAAGTTGGAGACCAAATAATGAGTCGTAGGACTCGACTTACTTACTTAAGCTACCAACTTAGAGGAGGTGGTGCGTAGGCGTTCTAATATTCAGAAGTGGATAAGGATCAGGAGGTATGCTCGAGGGTTTATGCATGGGATTATTCCCACTTGCATACACAGATATACACACTACACTTCTATCAAGTATATGCCAAGAGTAAGGAAATAGATTTATGTACCCTCTACTTCTCATCATATAGGGGACAGTGAGAATCCCTAAATCAATTAGCATAGGAGCTCTCACTTCCAAAAGTAGGTAGGGGTCGTGCATCAAATTCAGAACCTCATGAGTAGATTTGTCCCCACATTTCATATACACATCATACTTAAGACTAAGACACGCCAAGAGAAAGGAAGGATAGCTTTACATACTCATCACTTCCTAACATATGGTAGGATTGAGAGGCCCTACTTCAATTACTGTAAGAGTGCTTTCATCAATAAGTAAATGAGGACTGTGAATTATTCTTGGCATTTATGAGTAGATTTATCTTTAACCTCATATCATTCATTACTTAACTTGAACACATGCCAAAAGAAAAGAAAGGGTAGCGTTACATACCTCTGATGGGTTACTCGTAACCACGTTTGCATCCTCGTCCTCTAAACCTATTTAACACAAAAATAATACTCATATTAATAACCTTTAACTTTCCAGCTTCTAAATCCACAACCAAGCACCCATAGGCATCAATTCCTTATTCGCCTTTCTCGACTAGTCCCGACTAGTCTATTAGCTAGTTAAGAAGTTAATGGAATTCGGGCAGAATCTCCTCTATAACTCGCCTTATCCGAACTTACAAATACATCTTCAATTGGTACAGCCTACCAAAAAAAACAATCAGCAGCCAATACACAATTATACCACTTCAACATTACACAAAACAAGTCCCGAATAGCCCGCTCAAAACTACGACTCCAAAATATGATTTTCAATCTTTATTTTGTAAAATCTTAATCACACAAAACAGGGTGTCACATGGCTGTAACCAGAAGCACTTATACCCATATTTATACATGTTTCCAGCCCTGAAATACCAAAAAACAACTACCAACACAATACCACAATAACAACGACACTAGCCAAACTTTAACCCGTTAGAATCTCGTCAAAACAACCCCTACATGACCTGCAACATTGTTCAGCCATAAAGTGCATATTTTCATGTTTCCAATCCATATTTATACATTCATAACATGTAAAAACCCTTACTAAAATGTGGGAAAAGAGAATCACACCATACCTTAACAAACGGCTTCCTAAACTTGCTGAAAATTGGCTTCAAAAGTTCCTTAACGTGCTAAAACTTTAGCAGACTCTTTGTATCCTTTAGGTACTGCTACAAACCCTAAATTTACATTACTAATACCTTCATTTCATCATGGTATACCCTAGATAATTAATTTATGGAACGAAAATCGGAGCCTTACCTTGAAGGAGCCAATCCGTAGCGCTCTCTCTCTATCCCTTCAACATTTTTCTCTTCTTTTTTCCAAGGATAAACATGCGGAAATGAAAATATATTTCAGAATAACATACATATATACACCTCCTTAGGAGGTGACACGTGAAAGACCCCTAGGGGTGACACATGGCAGCCCCTAGGGCGCCACCTCATCCCTGCGGCCACTCACATGATGCCATGTAGTAGTAGGGTCCACCCCAAGTAAGTGAGTCACCTACTTGCTTATGAGTAGGTGTTGCGCCTCCTTGCACCTCTTTCTTGGGTTCATAATCTCGTCTTACTTTAAAAATCTATGTAACCCTTGCTACGCAAGCTCGACACGTCTTCAAGTCAGTAGCTTATGCAAGTAAGTCGAGTCCTACGACTCATTGCTTGGCCTCCAACTCTTTCTGAATTCTTATAACTCTATTTCCAACCTTCCCTAATATGGGGCATCACATTCTCCATTCCTTAGAGTTATTTGGTTACGTTGCAGATATGCTGGGTCGTGTGGCAAATTTTAAGAAGCTTAAGAAAGCATTTTGAAGTACAAAAGTATGGGGCATAACATCCTTCCCCCCTTTAGAACATTCGTCCTCAAATGTCAACTACCCTCATAAGGTCTTACAAGGACTTCAGGAACTCTCTGTGATGGTTGTCATCCATAGGCCTTTTATTTATCAACCCAATCAATCGATGCTCTGCACTCTCTACAATACAGAGCTTTATATGGTGCTATTTGGATGCTATTATAAGCAACTTCAATAAGTGATAAGTGATCACTCCAGTTACTTCTAAAGTTAATAGTGTAGGCCCGCAACCTATCTTGTGGCGTCTTCATAGTGCGCTCGGCCTGTCCATTAGCCTGAGGGTGAAAGGTAGTGCTAAGATCCACCTGTGTCCCCAATCTCTTCTGGAATGATCTCCAAAAGTTAGCTGCAAATTGAATCTCCCTGTCCGAGATAATAGATGTGGGGACTTTGTAAAATCTTACTACTTCTCTGATATAGAGTTTTGTATAGTCCCCAATTGAATATGTAGCCTTAACTGGAAGAAAATGGGCTGATTTTGTCAGCCTATTCATTATAACCCCTATAAACTCGCACTTCCACAGAATGCGAGATCAGCCTGTACAATAGTCCATATTAACTACTTTCCATGTCTGAGTCGGGATTTCCACCTCCTGTACTAATTTATCACACTTCGGATGCTCAATTTTGTTTAAGCTATTATAAAAAGTGCGCTCAATTCTATTAATAGCCTTTCCTTCTCTTGATTATTCTTCTCCACATATTTCATTGTACTGACACACAGTTGCAGTCTATTTTGTCATACTTATTTTGCTTCCTTTACTTACTCTTAAGTTCTCTTATTGTCTACCTTACTTACTCTTAAGTTCTCTTATTTTCTACCTTAGGAGAGACTCCTTATCCTTCCTCTTGTGCTACTATGTCATAATATCCGTAGCCAATAACTCTATTCCCAACATTTTAACATTTAGTCAAATGTTATCATTATGGTGGACACGACCTTTCAAGATACACTATAACCCCATCTCTCATTCTCTTTTCATTTTTAGGAAAACTTTTGGCAGAGTTTCCTCTATATTTCTTACCATCTCACAAACCTACATGCAGGAAATACTAACAAAGCCTCACAGGGCCAACATATACATGCATATCGCAAGATATCACCGCCATGCAGGGCATCCAATATCAGCAACAAAAGGGGTATGTATGATATGGTGGAGCCTGGATCTATCAATGCATACACATCCTGGGAGAAGATTGATAATATACCTTTAACCATGGTTGGTGACACCTCTTAGACTTGTCTACTAGCCAAGGCGTATATGCAATTTGAAGGACCACTAAATCTGGAAGCTTCGCCATGGCCTGCTAGTGTCTACATACCCCGCCCCATAGGGCGCATAGCCACAGAAAAAGAAGGAACGGCAACTAGCCTGCTAGGTTGAACTGCACTTCCTAGCCTGCCCCTGGATGGGCACTCCCTTATAACATAGCCCTGACGGCCGCAAGCAAAACAAGCATCAATGTCAAAATGACATTCCACAAAATAAAACCTACCACAATGAGAACATTAAGGCAAAGATAGCCTTGATTGATATAAACCCCTGTTCATCTGTGAGCCTAAAACCCTAGAGGTTTGACTGGCTCCTGAATATATTGTGATATCAAATCCCTTACCTAGGAACTATAGGGGTGTACTCCAGGCTGGCTGGGAAGGGTATCTACCATACTGTTGAGGATGCCTGCCTCGAAAGCCACCATAATTACCAGTTGATTTAGTCCTCTTACATTGGCCTCTGTCAGAATCTCTCTTGGGCTGATGTCCTCTGTACTGGTCTTCCACCCCTTGTGCGTACGCTTGTACCTGAGCGATATCTATACCTGGCTGAGAAGCCATGGCCATACAACTATCAATTAAGTAATGGTCCAACCCCATCACATAGAGATGCACCCTATCGGCCATATCCACTACTATAGTGGGCGCATGCCTTACCAACGAGTCAAACTCCAGGCTATAGTCTTTTATGCTCCTACCATTCTGCCTTAACTATAAGAATTTATAAATTCTGGCTCATTTCAGTTCTGGAGGTAGAAAATGGCCAAATAAGGCTTCCACGAACTCATCTCAAACTGCTAAAATAGCACCCTCGCCCCTCCATAATTCTTAGGACTTATACCAATTAACGGCTACATCACATAGCCTATAGGTAGACAACTGAACAGACTCAGTCTCAAAGGCCCTAATTATTCTCAATGTTCGCTGCATCTGTTAAATGAAATCTTTTGGGTCATCTATAGGCCTCGACCCATAAAACTCTGAAGGGTTACAAGTCAGGAAGTCACGGACCCTCAAACTATCATGTTTATCTGCATCATCTGCCCCTAACCTATGCCTTCGAGCTTGCCCTACCATTATCCAAGTCAGTAATTGCACTACATTTTTTATGGACCTATCTTTCGGCCCTGGCTATGGAGCTGGAGGCTCAGACATTGGAGCTTCAGGATCTGCAGTTACTGCTGTTCTTAGATCCTCTGGAGGTGGCAGCGTAGTTGTTATACCCCGCACTTTTGAACCTTGACACATGTACCTAATCATCTTCAAAGTATCTATGAGACCCTTACTATCCACACACATTAAACAACTCTAAGGAAAGAAGATTGTGATACCTCGTGAGAAGGAAGGTTGGAAATAGAGTCATACGAATCCGGAAAGAGTTGGAGGATAAGAAATGAGTCGTAGGACTCGATTTACCTACATAAGACACTAAGTTAAGAGTCCTATACACTTAAGTTGTTTAAGGACATATCAAGCTTACGTAGTACGGATTACATCGGCTCTTAAAATAAGACGAGATTACGAATCCATGAGGAAGAGAAAAAACATTACGCGGGGAAGACAATGGTAGGGTGACATGTGGCAGAACCTAAGCAAGCAGGTGATCCACCTGCTTGGGGTCAAGTAAGTGACCCACCTGCTTGGGGGAGGTGGTCCCCACTGCCACGTGGCAGCCCCTCCTTGAAAGGGTGGATCTGTGGCCCAATAAGGGCTTGACACGTGTCACCCTTAGGGGATAACACGTTCCACTTCCTAAGGGACCCTATATATGTATGTTAATGACTCTTAAGTCATTTGGAGTCCAAAAATCAGCCATGTGAAGGAGACAAACGTGAGAGAAAGAGAGCTCAAAAGAGCAGCCACAAATTGGAGGAAATTAAGGTAAGTTCTTCACTTTTCTTCCGTGAATTAATTATCCACGGTGTTCCCTAAGTACGTGGATATGTATATATCTGATTTATGATGTTTATGGAATCAAAAATTCAGCTTTACAATTGGAAATTTGGAAGAAAAGAAGAAGAGAAAAACGTAGAGGGGCAAAGAGGAGGGCTACGGGTTTGGCCCTTTTGGGGTAAGCTCCGTGAATTAATTATTTGAAGTGTCCCTAAGCTGTATAACTATGTTTAATAACATAAAATTTTAATTTGGGGCAGCGAAAAAGTGTCAAAAACAGTCCACTCCGTTTCAGCACGGCAAAAGATTTTCGAAGCAAGTTTTAGCTAGTTTTACCCAATTTCGGGATAGGTAAGTTCTTCCCCTTTAATTTGAAGTTTATGAGGTTAAATTAGAGTGTATTACACACCTTATGAGATTCTGGAAGTTGGGGAGAAGGTTTGAAAAGTTCAGCGTTCGGAATAAACTAAATTGGAGTCGCTAGAAGTGAATTGTCGTCGAAATAAAGTGTCGTTCTTGTGAGTTGTTGCTGCAGGGGTGTAATGTGTTATTTCAGGGCCTAAATACATTCTAATTTGGTTTAGGGTGCTTCTTGTCTAAGCCACGTTACCCCTCTTTCCGTATAATTAACGGCGTTACAAAATAAAGGCTAGACGCCCTATTGTGATATCGTATTTTTGATTATGTCGTTTGGAGTTTATATTATATATTGTTAGTGTGAATCGCTACAGGTTGTTTTTTTTGGTTGGCTGTAGGTCTTAGGGACCTAATTTAAAATTCGGATAGGGCACATTATAGGGGAGGTGCTGCCCAATTTTCGTTAACGCCTTAACAAACTAAAGAACTAGTCGAGGAAACGACTAAGGAAATAGATTCCATTAATACTAATGTAACCTAAGATGATGGAAATTTAACAAGAGTTGATATGAATATTACTCTCCTGTTGGATAGGTTCAAAGGACAACGAGGCAAACAGGATAAGGAATAACTCAGACAAGGTATGTGAAGCTTTCTTTTGACGTATTTTTGGAATAAGTATGTAGAGCTATTCTTCTTTTTTTTTGGCATGTCTTAGATGTAAGCTATAAATGCTATGTATATGATATTTGGGATTCAATCCATTCGTAAATCCCTGAGTATGAGTCGAGACTCTCATTTACTTCTTGATATTAGAACTCCTGCAATAGCTGAGTAGTTGCCTTTAAGTCTTCTATGTGATGAAAACTAGTACATGTAAAGCCTATCTACTCTTTCCTTTAGAATGACTTAATTTTAAGTAAAACGATATATGATATGGGTTTAGAGGTAATTCCATTTATAAGCCTTGAGAGTAACTCGTGACTTGTAGTCACTTCTGACCATTTAGAGTCTGAAAGTAGCCAAACTATTATTCTTGAGCCTTCTATATAGTGAATAGTAAGTAGAGATACAAGCTCCTTTTCTTGAAGGATTTCAAATGATCAATGTCTCTAATTTCATAACTGTGTCTCTAATTTTATAACTGTGTCTCTGATTGCATAATTGTGTCTCTGACTGCATAACTATATTTCTGATTGCATAAACTGCATGGCATTGTCTTGATGCATGTCTGTGATTTTTGAAGCCCCAAATGATGTAAACCCTAATAACATCTAAAGGGCACTTCGGATAAGTACATTCCTGGTCTTCAGGTGACGGTTCACTTGACTATTTCATCGAGTCTCAAATAATGACTTAGTTGAATATGGTTTCTCACTACTCTACTAATGCATACTGTAACCCATCCTTCCTCGAGTCCCACGATGGGCCGGGAATGTTATCGTGCACAGTTTTACTACTTCTTTCATGGCATCTCGGGCCAGAAGTGTATAGTTCTATGCACGAGAAGACGATATCGTACGTGAGGTGTGATATATGTTATATGTTATGACGATACGATTATTCACCGAGTCCCTGGCTTGCTGTAATATGACAGTATATGTGGCGAAATAAGGAAGGAACACCGAGTCCCTCCTTAGAGGGCTGGGTACAGATGAATATTTTGATGGTACGCTATAGACGTACACCACTCCATTCATCGATTCCCTCACTAAAGGGCCGGATACTTTATGTAGGCATGCTTATGGGATTAGAGTGATACATTGTGACCCCGAGCCCCGTAGTGAACCGTGTGTAATATGATGACATGTGTGATAAGATTATACCGTGTACGAGGATATGATACCGTATACGATGATATGATACCGTATATGATGATGTGATACCGTATACGATGATATGATGAAATGAAATGCATGATGATATGATGATATGTGAATATGAGAATATGATTATAACACAAAGTTCACTAGAGGGTCGGGCACTGTATATGATGATGTATAGGATTACGTGTCCTAAGGTACAGGTACAGTAATTTGGTAATTGTTATACTTGTCCCTTGCATCCCTATTTCAGTTATAGTCTTAGTTATGATGTGTTATGCTTTACATACTCAGTACATATATCGTACTAAACCCCCTTTCCTCGGGGAGGGCTACATTTCATGCCCGCAGGTACAGATGTTCATTCTGGAGATTCGCTAACTTAGGGTTTCCACTCAGCTATGTTGGACGTGCTCTGCAGTTCCGGAGCCTTACTATTGATGCTGGCCATTGATGTATATGATTATTTATTCAGGGGTACGGCAGGGGCCCTGTCCCGCCATATGATATATTTGTTACTCTTAGAGGTTTGTAGACATGTGTATGTGGGTTATTTATAAGTTTATTTCAGTTGTGCTCATACGACATATTGCAAATGTTTTCATAGTATGGCAGCCTCGTCGGCTCGCGTGCCCTTTCTTATTATGATATAAGTGAATGAGGCAACAGGTTCGTGACAAAAAAAGTTTTTGACCCACTGGGGTTTGTATATAGTATCATATCATACACTGTTCAACTTAAGGGTAGCTAATAGATACACATAAGGGTGTCCAAGTCAGACCCCAGTCGTGGCCTACGGGGTTGGGTTGTGACAGAAGTGGTATTAGAGAAGTTCGTCTTTAGAGTGTCTATAGACCGTTTCTAGTAGAGTCTTGTTTATCGATGTGTTGTACACCACATCTATAGACAGGAGGCTACAGGACAGTTAGGATGTTACTTTCTTTCAGATCTAAGATCGTGCGTTAGAGCTATGTTAGTAGGATGATCCCTCACTAACATACCATTATGTTTGCAGCAATGCCTCCAAAGAAAGCGGCAGTTCCTCAGAAGGGCAAGTCAATAGTGGATGAAACACGTCAGACTCCAGGGGTTATTAAGGCTCATGCCCAGCCTATACCGAGAATCATGCTCCAGTCGGCGAGCTCTACTATACTGCCACCCCTAGAGGAGCCTAGAGCAGCAGTAGTTGCAGCCCCCGAAACCCAGTGCCTAGGCCTTTAGCCCCACATCTATGGCCAGAACATACGGCAATGAGGGATGCAGTTCAATTATTGACCAGATTAATAGCAGGGAAGGTTCAAAGGCATGGGCTGGGGATAAAGAGGCAATGTAGTGGGCGACAACCCGATAAAGATTATAGCAGAGGCCAGCATAAGAAGGCTAGGTTGGCTAGTTATTCGGGGGAGCCTCAAGGTAGACAGCCTTACCAGTATAGTCGATACCCTACCCAACCAGCCTGGAGAATGCCTCTTCAGTTCCCAGCTAGAAGATTTAATAACACGGGATGTTCAGGAGTCGATCAAAGCTCTAGGGTTTCGGGTTCACCAATGAGCAAAGGTTCACGTCAGTCGAATCTACCTATTCCCAGTGTCCTCACTATGGCAAGACTCATTTTGGGGAATATCGTCTTACTATAGGTGCTTGTTTTGCCTGCGGCTATCAAGGCCATTTTGTGAGAGAGTGCCCATTCAGAAAAAAAAATTAAATGATGCAGCTCAACCTATTGGATCAGTTGTTGGAGTTCCTTCTTCGTTGGCTACGTGCCCTAAAACATAGGATATTCATACCTCAGCAGGCCATAGTAGAGACCGCAGCAGACCTTCTAGTTCTAGGAACTCGACGAACCGCATTGATGATTTGGCTAGTAGACAGGATCAGGAGGTGTCATCAAATATAGTTACAAGTATATTATTAATCACCTCTCAAGATGTATATGTATTAATAGATCCAGGCTTTACCTTGTTATATATGTCTCTGTTGGCTGTCAGTATTGGGCGCCCTGTGTGGCTACGATATAATATGATACGAATATATATGATGTGTGCCTTATGAGGCTGCGATTTGATATGACGTGAATATATATATATGTTGGCCCTATGAGGCATTGTTGGCATTTTCTGTATGCAGATGTTGGGATAGTAAGAAATACAAAGGAAACAATACCCAAATTTTCATAAAAATAAAAAGAGAATGAGATATAGGGCTATAGTATGTCTTGAAAGGTTGTGCTCACCACAATGATGAGATTTGACTAAACAAGTATGGTTGACCTCGAGAAATGAGTTAATTGCTGAATTAATGGCAATAGAAATTAGGAGGTCGATACTGATATAGTAGAACGAAGTTGGAAAAGAGCTATAAGCCAAAGAAGATGACTTAGAGAAGATTGATAGATCGGGATAAAATGATATAGTAAGGCATCTCCTGAATTGATACATAGGGATAAACTATGACAAGTTATAGTTGAAAGAAGTAACAGTATGATTACGACAAGAGTGCGAGGGAAAAAGAATTATGACGGAAGTGAAGTGTTCATAAGACAGCTTATGAAACATTAAGGATAAGACTAACTAGGAAAGGTAAGTAGCCCATAGTAAGAATTGTGAAGAAGGTCAAGCGATGTTATATTATGGGATTGAATGAGAACAGGGTACCAGGTGAACATAACAAAAACCGTTATGAGAATAAGTAACACTCAGTAAGGAAATAACTAGAAGGTATGACGTGGTCCATGCGAATGGAATGTAAAGATAGGTGTGAAATGGAAAAGCAAGCTATGGAACAAATAAGGAAGATTTATCAAGTCCTCTAAGGAAAGTGTCGAGTAAAGGTTATGTTGTGACGAAAAGGATAGCTAGTGCAAAGAAATAAAGAGTAATATGGAATTCCTTGCGTACAACCAAAAGTGGTTATGAACTGGGAGAAGAATAGAGAAGTTCTAATAGAGGCACTCAAGATAGATTTGATTAATTTAGTATGAGTATCGAACAAAATGGGAAATAGACAGTTACGAACTGAAGACATAGTATGATGAAAAGGTGATAAGACAAGGCCACTACTATAATGAAGTTGATATAGTTTTAAGCAGGATTAGAAGTAAGACTTAAGCACACGACAAAGATGAAAGCTCAGGAGGCATAAAGAAGTATTGTGTATACGTGACTCCACCTTGATTATTAATGAGATCCTGCAAGGAAAGGGAATATCAATTTGCAGAACAAATGCTGCATTACTAAGTTATTAGAAGAATAAGAGGTATCCACGGGAATAAGTTTAGTGTAATGACAGAGCTTGAAATACGAATCGCTAAGTATGAGTACTCCCGAGTTGAGGATTTGAACCAAGGGTGAGCACGAGCTAATTATTGATTGGGATGGATGGAATGTGGCTTGGAATGCATTGCTACATTACGAATATTACTCGAGTATCAACCATTAGATGAGGTTTTATACGATATATTACCAATACTAAAGCACCCTATGGTTATGCTAGGGTTCCTATAAAGGCTACCTAACATATGGATGATTAAACAAAAAATGTAGATATGGTGCAGCACGTTAAATATATTGGAGTGGAATCATTCGCATGTGAATGGCTGAAAATAAATAGAGGATGACGTGGGTACACCCTAAAAAGAGGGAAGTGGACAAGAGAAGTACAAGTGTAAAAGAACATCAACTGACGCTATCGTATGTAAATAGGAACGCTTAAACTTCAAACGAGACCCTAGAAGGGATGGACGTGATCATACCTGCACTGATGTATTAGATTTCATCAAAACTCTGAAGTTAAGCGTGCTCGGATAAGAGTAGCACTGGGATGGGTGATCCCCTAGGAAGTGAGAAAGGGAACGAAACAAGTATGACAAAAAGAGATTATAAGGGCATATTAGTAGAACAACACATATAGAAAAGATTAAGCCAAAAGCAGAAAAGATTATGACTGAAATACAACGCACTTCGTGAAAATGGCATAAGAATAGTTGTGCAGCTTACAAACAATACCAAGAGCGAGGTCAAATGATTATTCGATAAAAGAAAGTCAGTAATAACAATGTGATTGTCATACTTAGAATCTATTAAAGAAAATTGTAAAATGGTTCGAGATAGAACTGTTAAGATATAATCGGTATCAAGGACAAAAGCCCTAGCAGAGCCCTGACCTCGACCGAAGGAGGTAAGCCGCTAGTGTAGAGATACTAAAGTATTTTCTGAATGTCTCTACCTACCTACAGACATTTGTGCAAAAATTACGGTATAATGTGTGGCAATAAAACTGGAAGGAAGATCTGAGTAAAAGAACAAGATAGTATACCTAAGGTGTTACAAGTTGAATTAAGAGGAGTTGTATAATGGCTTAAATGAAGAGGAGCATCAGAGAATTGATAGCCTGCTACGGGGGATAGGAATCCCAATTCATAAATAGAAGGCGGGTAATGTAGGTTAAGTGCAGGCTGACCTCGCACTTTACGAAAGTATAAGTTCATATGGGTTATGGTAGATAAGATGACAAAATTAACCCATTTTCTTCCAATTAAGAAGATATATTCAGCTAAGGGTTATATGAGATGACATTTCAAGGAAACAATAAGATTTCACGGGGTTCCCATATCTATTATCTCGGATGGGGAAGTTCAACGTACGGCTAATCGCTGGAAATCATTCTGGAAGGGATTGAGGAACACAGATGAATCTTAGTACGACATTTTTCCCTTTGATTAAGGGACAGGCCTAGATGTGATCCACTAAATTTTTGATAAGGTACAGCTTAATCCGGGACAAGTTATCAATTAGAAGCCTAGAGTCGGCAAGAAGGGGATACATTGATCCTTCTCAGGTTATTTGTAGAATAGATAAAGCTGCCTATGAGTGGGACCTACCGTCTGATTTGAAATAATACATTCAGTTTTAATAGATCAATGCTCCGCAAGAATGTAAACAACGCTCCTAGAATATTTCCCATGGAGGAGGTCCATGTAACAGAGAGTTATCCTATGAGGGGCAAACTATTTCCATCCGGGATCAGCAGATTAAATGGGTTGCGAACTAAGGACATAACTTCCGTCAAGGTACTGTGGTGGAATAAGAATCGTGAAGCCATAACCAGGAAGTTAAAGAGGATATGAAACACAGGTGTCCGTACCTATTCCTGATGTCTATAGATAACCCCCAATCCTGGAACTCGTATATTAATTACTTGGATGAAAATGTATATTATTCCAGTAGAAAGGAATTTCCCAGTGATCCGTATAAAGTCTTAAGGGAAGTTTATTTAACATTCGGGGACGAATGTTCTAAAGGGGGGAAGGATGTTATACCCCACACTTTTGAACCTTTACACGTGTCCCTAATTGTCATGAAAGTATCCATGAGACCCTTACTATCCACACACATCAAACAACTCTAAGGAAAGAATATTGTGATACCTTGTCAGAAGGAAGGTTGGAAATAGAGTCATACGAATCCGGAAAGAGTTGGAGGCTAAAAAATGAATCGTAGGACTCGATTTACCTACTTAAGCCACTAAGTTAAGATTCCTATAAACTTAATTTGTTTAAGGACATATCAAGCTTACGTAGTACGGATTACATCGTCTCTTAAAATAAGACGAGATTACGAATCCACGAGGAAGAGAAAAAACATTTTGCGGGGCAGCCAATGGGAGGGTGACATGTGGATTAACCTAAGCAAGCAGGCGACCCACCTTCTTGGGGTCAAGTAGGTTACCCACCTGCTTGGGGGAGGTGGGCCCTACTGCCACGTGGCAGCCACTCCTTGAAAGGGTGGATCTGTGGCCCAATAAGGGCTTGACACGTATCACCCTTAGGGGATGACACGTTCCACTTACTATGGGACCCTATATATGTATGTTAATGACTCTTAAGTCATTTGGAGTCCAAAAAACAGCCAAGTGAATGAGAGAAACGTGAGAGAAAGAGAGCTCACACGAGCAGCCACAAATTGGAGAAAAGTAAGGTAAGTTCTTCACTTTTCTTCCGTAAATTAATTATCCACGGTGTTCCCTAAGTACGTGGATATGTATATATGTGATTTATGATGTTTATGGAATCAAAAATTCAGCTTTATGATTGGAAATTTGGAAGAAAAGAAGAAGAGAAAAACGTAGAGGGGCAAAGAGGAGGGCTACGGGTTTGGCCCTTTTGGGGTAAGCTCCCGGGTTTTGTTCCATGAATTAATTATTTAAAGTGTCCCTAATATGTATAATTATGTTTAATAACATAAAATTTTAATTTGGGGCAGCGAAGAAGTGTCAAAAACAGTCCACTCCGTTTCAGCACGGCCAACGATTTTCGAAGTAGTTTTACCCAATTTCGGGAAAGGTAAGTTCTTCCCCTTTAATTTGAAGTTTATGAGGTTAAATTAGGGTGTATTACACACCTTATGATCTTCTTGAAGTTGGGTAAAAGGTTTGAAAAGTTCAGCGTTCGGAATAAACTAAATTGGAGTCGCTAGAAGTGAATTGTCGTCGAAATAAAGTGTCGTTCTTGTGAGTTGTTGCTGCAGGGGTGTAATGTGTTGTTGCAGGGCCTAAATACGTTCTAATTTTGGTTAGGGTTCTTCTGGTCTAAGCCACGTGACCCCTCTTTGTGTATAATTAACGGCGTTACAAAATAAAGGCTAGACGCCCTATTGTGATATCGTATTTTTGATTATGTCGTTCGGAGTTTATGTTATATATTGTTAGTGTAAATTGCTACAGGTTGTTGTTTTTGGTTGGCTGTTGGTCTTAGGGACCTAATTTGAAATTCGGATAGGGCACATTATAGGAGAGTTGCTGCCTAATTTTCGTTAACGCCTTAACAAACTAAAGAACTAGTCGAGGAAACGACTAAGGAAATAGATTCCATTAATACTAAGGTGTAACCTAAGATGATGGAAATTTAAGAAGAGTTGATATGAATATTACTCTCCCGTTGGATAGGTTCAAAGGATAACGAGGCGAACAGGATAAGGAATAACTTAGACAAGGTATGTGAAGCTTTCTTTTAACGTGTTTTTGGAATAAGTATGTAGAGCTATTCTTCTTTTCTTTTGGCATGTCTTGGATGTAAGCTATAAATGCTATGTATATGATATTTGGGATTCAATCCATTCGTAAAGCCCTGAGTATGAGTCGAGACTCTCATTTACTTCTTAATATTAGAACTCCTGCAATAGCTGAGTCGTTGCCTTTAAGTCTTCTATGTGATGAAAACTAGTACATGTAAATCCTATCTATTCTTTCCTTTAGAATGACTTAATTTTAAGTAAAACGATATATGATATGGGTTTAGAGGTAATTCCATTTATAAGCCTTGAGAGTAACTCGTGACTTGTAGTCACTTCTGACCATTTAGAGTCTGAAAGTAGCCAAACTATTATTCTCGAGCTTTCTATATAGTGAATAGTAAGTGGAGATACAAGCTCCTTTTCTTGAAGGATTTCAAACGATTAATGTCTCTGATTTCATAACTTTGTTTCTGATTTCATAAATGTGTCTTTGATAGCATAATTGTGTCTCTGATTGCAAAACCATATTTCTGATTGCATAAACTGCATGGCATTTTCTTGATGCATGTCTGTGATTCCTGAAGACCCAAATGATGTAAGCCCTAATGAAATCTAAAGGGCACTTCGGATAAGTACCTTCATGGTCTTCAGTTTAGGGTTCACTTGACTATTTCATTGAGTCTCAAACAATGACTTAGTTGCATATGGTTTCTCACTACTCTACTCGTGCATACTGTAACCCATCCTTCCTCAAGTCCCACGATGGGCCGGGAACGTTATCGTGCACAGTTTTACTACTTCTTTCACCGCGTCCCGGGACGGATGTGTATAGTTCCACACATGAGGAGACGATGTCGTACATGAGGTGTGATATATGTTATATGTTATAACGATACGATTATTCATCGAGTCCCGAGCCGGCTGTAATGTGACAGTATATGTGGAGAAATAAGGAAGGAACACCGAGTCCCTCCTTAGAGGGCCGGGTAAGTATGAATATTATGATGGCACGCTTTAGACGTACACCACTCCATTCACCGAGTCCCTCACTAAAGGGTCGGATACTTTATGTAGGCATGCTTATGAGATTAGAGTGATACATTGTGACCCCAAGCCCCGCAGTGAACCGGGTGTAATATGATGACATGCGTGATAAGATTATACCGTGTACGAGGATATGATATCGTATACGATGATATGATACCTTATACGATGATGTGATACCGTATACAATGATATAATGAAATGAAATGCATGATGATATGATGATATGTGAATATGAGAATATAATTATAACACTGAGTTCACTAGAGGGCCGGGCACAGTATATGATGATGTATAGGATTACGTGTCCTAAGGTGCAGGTACAGTAATTTGGTAATTGTTATACTTGTCCCCTGCATCCCTATTTCAGTTATGGTCTCAGTTATGATGTGTTATACTTTACATACTCAGTACATATATCGTACTGACCCTCCTTTCTTCCTTGGGGGGGGAGAGGGGCTGCGTTTCATGCCCGCAGGTAAAGATGTTCATTCTGGAGATCCGCTAACTTAGGGTTTCCACTTATCTATGTTGGACGTGCTCTGCTGTTCCGGAGCCTTACTATTGATGCTGGCCATTGATATATATGTTTATTTATTCTGGGGTATGGCGGGGGCCCTGTCCCGCCATATGATACAGTTATTACACTTAGAGATCTGTAGACATGTGTATGAGGATTATTTGTAAGTTTATTTTAGTTGTGCTCATATGACATATTGCAAATGTTTTCATGCTATGGCAGCTTCATCGGCTCGCGTGCCCTATCCTATTATGATACAGGTGAATGAGGCTACAGGTTCCTGACAAAAAAGTTTTTGACCCACCGGGGTTTGTATATAGTATCACATCATACACGGTTCAACTTAAGGGTAGTTGATAGATACGCATAAGGGGGTCCAAGTCAGACCCCAGTCGTAGCCTACAGGGTTGGGTTGTGACAGTAGTAGAGCTCACCAATTGTAGTATAATCCCTGGCATAGACTGGGTGTGAGCCCTAGTAACTCTCGGGGTCTGACTAGTTTCCCCTGCTATGGACTTGCCCTTTTGGACAGTTGTTGCTTCTCTTAGAGACATCACTGTAAACATAATGATATGTTAATGAGAGATTATCCTAACAACGTAGCTCTATTGCACGACGTAAGATAGAAAAGAGAGACAACATCCTAAATATCCTGTAGCCTCCTATTTATACATGTGGTGCACAACACATCGATAAACAAGACTCTACTAGACATAGTCTATAGACACTTCGAGGATGAACTGCTCTGATACCCCTTTTGTCATGACCTAACCCCGTAGGCCGCGACTTGGGTCTTACTTGAACCCCATATACGTAACAGTCAAATATAGCCAAATTAAACTATGTGTAATGTGATACTACACCTAAAAACTCCAATGGGTCAAAACTTTTTCATGTACATTTAGCCTCTTTCATTCGTACCATATTATAAAAGGGCACACGAGCCGACAAGGCTGCCATAACATAAAAACATTTACAACACATCGTATATGCACAATTGAGATAACTTACATAGTAACAGACCTCTAAAAATAGTAACAGTAACATATGACGGGACAGGGCCCCCGCCGTACTCCTGAATAAAGAAACATATACATCGTAGGTTCAGTACCCCCAAACTCAGTTCTGATATAATAGAGCTTATTCCAAACTTGTTGAGTGGAATCCTAAGCTGGTGGATCCCCAAAATGTGCGTCCGCACCTGCGGGCATGAAATGCAGCCCCCCAGAGAACCGGGGGTCATTACGATATATATATTGAGTATGTAAAGAATAAAACATCATAAGGAGATTATAACTAAAATAGAGATGCAGGAGCAAGTATGACAATTAATGAATCACTGTACTTTCATCCTAAGAGATAAAGTCAGGTGTATCATGGTCCCATATCGTATCCAACCCTCTAATGGGGTGCGGTGCTTCAAATATGTCACTACATTTTCATATGTACATCTATTGACTGTATCCAGCCCTTTAGTGAGGGACTTGGTGAAGAAAGTGGCGTATATTTATATCGTACCATCACTATCTCATCATATCATTATACCTTATCATTATATATCATACCGTACCCGGCCCATTATGGGTCTCAGTGTTATAATCATATCATCACATATTATACCTGGCCCATTAGGGTACTCGGTGTCATAAACGTATCATCATATACTATACCCGGCCCTTTAGGGGACTCGGTGTCATTGTCATAGCATATATATCGTACTTGGCCCTCTAGGGGACTCGGTGTCATCATCATGTCATTATATACCGTACCCGGCCTATTAGGGGACTCGGTTTCATAGACAATCACACACAGGTGGATCATTATTTGAAACTAAATAAGATAGTCATACAGAACTATCATTCGTGGATCACGATAATAATTATCTCAAGTGCCCTTTGAGTGCCACTAGGGCTATATTAAGTGAAGTCTCAGGAGTTGTAGACATAATTTAAGGTAATGCCAACTGGCTTAAGAAAATCTGGGACATCTTTCATCACAGATTCCTTAGGAATATGGGCTTTGAATCCCCCCTAATCGACATATAGACGATTCACGGAAGGTGGATCAACTACGATGAGAGTTTTCCCACCAACGAGTGAATAGGAGAAATATAGCATATTCAGAGCTTAAGAATGAAATTACCCTAGAGCTAGTATCATGTATCATCTATCTTTAAGATATGTCAAATGAAAGAATGGGTAGGCTTTACCTGTTTATCACTTCCCATCCCAAAGGAGTTTGAGAGACAATAACTCAACTACCGTAGGCATTCTGATATTCAGAAGTGGATAAATATCAAGAGGTATACTCGAGGCTTTATGCATGGGATTATCCCCACTTGCATACGCAGATATACATACTGCACTTCTATCAAGGATATGCCAAGAGGAAGGAAACAACTTTACGTACCCTATACTTCTCATCATCTAGGGGACAGTGAAAGGCCCTAACTCAATTAGCATGGGAGCTCTCACTTCCAGAAGTAGGTAGGGGTCGTGTGTTATATTCAGAACTTTATGAGTATATTCTTCCCCACATTTTATATACACATCATACTTAAGACTAAGACACGCCAAGAGAAAAGAAGGATAGCTTTACATACACTCATCACTTCCTAACGTATGAAAGGCTTGAGAGGTCCTAGTTCAATTACTGTAAGAGTGCTTTCATCAAGAAGTAAATGAGGACCGTGAATTACGCTTGGAATTTATGAGTAGGTTTACCCTCAAGCTCATATCATTCATTACTTAACCTGAACACATGCCAAAAGAAAAGAAAGGGTAGCATCACATACCTCTTATGGGTTACTCGTAACCACGTTCGCATCATCCTCCTCTAAACCTATTTAACATAAAAATAATACTCATATTAATAACCTTTAATTTTCCAGCTTCTAAATCCACAACCAAGCACCCATAGGCATCAATTCCTTATTAGCCTTTCTCGACTAGTCTCGACTAGTCTATTAGTTAGTTAAGAAGTTAATGAAATTCGGGCAGCATCTCCTCTATAACTCGCCCTATCCTAACTTCCAATTACATAATCAATTGGTACAGCCAACCAAAAACAACAATCATCAGCCAATACACAATTATACCACTTCAACATTACATAAAACAAGTCCCGAACAGCTCGCTCAAAACTACAACTCCAAAATATGGTTTTCAATCTTTAGTTCGTAAAATCTTAACCACACGAAATAGGGTATCACGTGGCTGAAACCAGCAGTAATTATACCCATATTTAGATATATTTCCAGTCCTGCAACAACACAAAACAACCACTAATACAATACCACAATTACAACGACACTAGCCATACTTTAACCTATTAGAATCTCATCAAAACAGCCCCTACATGACCTGCAACATTGTTCAGCTGTAAAGTGCATATTTTCATGTTTTCAATACATATTTATACATTCATAGCATGTCCAAACCCTTACTAAAACGTGGGAAAAGAGAATCACACCGTACCTTAACAAACAGCTTCCCAAACTTACTGAAAATTGGCTTCGGAAGTTCCTTAATGTGCTGAAACTTTAGCAGATTCTTTGTATCCTTTTGGTGCTGCTCCAAACCATAAATTTACATTACTAACACCTTCATTTCATCGTGGTATACCCTAGATAATTAATTCATGGAATGAAAATCGGAGCCTTACCTTGAAGGAGCCAATCTGTAGCTCTCTCTATGCCTTCAATGTTTTTCTCTTCTTTTTTCCAAGGATAAACACGTTGAAATAAAATTATATTTCTGCATAACATACATATATACACCTTCTTAGGAGGTGACAAATGGTAGACCCCTAGGGGTAATACGTGGTAGCCCCTAGGGTGCCACCTCATCCATACGACCACTCACATGATGCCACATGGCAGTGGGGTCCACCCCAAGCAGGTGAGTCACCTACTTGGTCCAAGTAGGTGCATCACCTACTTGCTTCCAAGTAGGTTCTATGCCTCCTTCCGCCTCTTTCATGGGTTCGTAATCTCGTCTTACTTTAATAACCTATGTAATCCTTGCTACATAAGCTCGACATGCCCTCAAATCGCTTAGTTATGTAAAACATCCAAGTCGGTAGCTTATGCAAGTAAGTCGAGTTTTACAACTCATTACTTGGCCTCCAACTCTTTTTGGATTCTTATAACTCTTTTTCCATCCTTCCCTTCAATGGTACTGTCACGACCTAACCCCGTAGGCTGTGACTGGGGTCTGACCTGGACCCTGTATATATACCTATCCGATGTAATCAAATCGAGCTATGCACAAAGTGATACTACTTACAAAATCCCAATGAGTTAAAACCTTTTTTTTGTGTACATGTGACCCCTTCCATTCGAACCATATCATCAAAAGGCACACAAGCTGACAAGGCTACCATAACATAAAAACATTTACAACATGTCGTATAGGCATAGTCGAAACAAACTTATACACAACCCACATATATATATGTCTACAGACCTCTAAGTATAGTAACTACAACATATGGTGGGATAGGTCCCCCGCCGTACCCCTGGACAAATAAATACATATATATTACATAGCTAGTATCAAAAGTTAGGCTCCGGAATAGTGGAGCGCTCCCAACATCGCTTAGTGGAAACCGTAAGCTGGCAAATCTCCAAAATGAACATTTGTACCTATGGGCATAAAATGCAGCCCCCCGGAGAATGGGGGTCAGTACGATATATGTACTGAGTATATAAAGCATAATAACACATAACTGAGCTAACAACTGAAGTAGGGATGCAGGAAACAAATATAACAGTTAACGAATTTCTCTACCTGCATCTTATGACATGAGGGCATGTATATCTTCTTTACATACTGTACCTGGCCTGCTGTGGGACTTGGTGCTACTACTGTGTCACTATATTTCCATATGCATGCCTATAGACTGTATCCATCCCTTCAGTGAAGCTATTATTTCATCGTGTATCATGCCCGGCCCTTCATGGGACGCGGTGAATAATTATTTCATCATATATCATGCCCGGCCCTTCATGGGATGCAGTGAATAATCATTTCATCCTATATTATACCCGGCCCTTCGTGGGACGCGGTGAATAATCATTTCATCATATATCATGCTCGGCCCTTCATGGGATGCAGTGAATAATCATTTTATCATTTATCATGCCCGGCCCTTTATGGGATACGGTAAATTTATCATGCCCGACCCTTCATGGGACACGGTGAGTTTATCCTGCCCGGCCCTTCACGGCACACGGTGAGTTTATCCTGCCCGACCCTTCATGGGACATGGTGAGTGACGTATTAATAGCCTGCATGAGTAGAGTAACGATGAACCACATGTAATTAGCTCATCATCTGAGATTCGATATAAGAATCGTCATGGACTATCATTTGAGGATCAAAATGATTATCATCTGAAGTATCCTCTAAATAACATTAGGGGCCATATCGATGGAGTCTCAAGAGTCCTAGACTTTTCTTAAGGTAATACCAAATGGCTTATGCAATCAGAGACACTTGTCATTATAGAGTTCTTAGGCATGGAGCTCATACATTCAATTAGTATTCATCATATAGGGACTCGAGAGTAGCAGTTCAACTACTTCAAGAACTTTGATATTAAGAAATGAATAGGAGTTATAGTTCATGTTTCCCATGCATCCAGTTACTATTTCCTGTATAGAAGGCTCAAGGGTGATAGCTCAGCTACCGTAAGTGCCTTAGAATTTAGAAGTGAACATGAATCAATAGGCTCTACATATGTTACCTTTTGTCCTATAGAAGCCTTAAAACGGAAATAGCTCAACTATTACAGGAGTTCTACCATTACGAAGTGGATAAGAATTATGAACTATACTCGGAGCTTTATGAATGGAATTATCCCCAAGTTTCATATACAAACCATTCATAACTTATATCTAAGACATGCCAAAATAAAGAAGAATAGCTTTACATACCTCTTCTGGACTTCCCTTAATCACGTCCACGTCATCGTCCTCTAAACCTATTTAACATGGAAGCAATACAAGTATCAACAAACTTAGGCTTTTCATCACCTTAGGTTACACACGAGTATTTATAGAACTCATCCCCTCACTTCCCTTCTCGACTAGTTCCTTAACTAGTTAAGGCGTTAACGGAAATCGGACAGCACCTCCCCTATAATTTGCTCTATCCGAATTCCCAATCACGTCCCTAATACCGAAAGCCAACCAAAAACTTAACCAGCAGCTCATATATATATAAAACATGGCAACATTATACATTCCCACGAACTTTTTTATCCTTTAAGTAGTATAAAAGGTATATAATACACTACATAACAACCCCATAAAGTCCAAATTTAAAGGAGAAGCCTTACCATACCCGAAATTGGCCAAAACTAGACAAAATTATGCCTCGGAACTTCTTTAGTCGCGCTGAAACTGCGTGGACTATTTGCTGTCCGTTTTTGCTTCCCCATATAATTAATTCACGGAACTAAATCGGGCCTTACCTTTATCTCTTGTCCAACTCGTAGGGTCCTCTCTTTGCCCCTAGCATTTTCTCTCTTTCTTTCTTACGTTTTCTCTCTTGTTATAGTCTGAAATTTGGATAGAAACTGAATTTGTGAGTCACATAACATACATATATAGGTCTTCCTAAGAGTTAACACATGTCATCCTCTTAGGGTGATACATGTCAAGCCCTTTTTGGGCCACGTATCTCTGTCAAGGCTCCTAGGCTGCCATGTGTCCTTGGTGGGGCCCACCCTCAAGTAAGTGGGTCAAGTAGGTGGGTCACCTACTTCCACATGGCACTCCTTCATTGGCTTCCACATTTCCTCTTTTCCTCTTCCTCGTGGGTTCGTAATGTCATCCTATTTTAAGAGCCAATGTAATCCATGCTACGTAAGCTTGGCATATCCTCAAGTAGCTTAGGTATGTAAGACTTCTACGTTAGGAGCTTACGTAGGTTAATCGAGTCCTACGACTCATTACTTGGCCTCCAATTCCTTCTGGATTATTATGACTTTATTTCCAACCTTCTCTACTATAGGGTATCATATTCTCCTTTCCTTAGAGGCGTTTGATAGTGTCGTAGCTTATCCGGCTCACATAATAATGTCTAAGGAACTTAAGAGACATTCCGAGCTCGAGAGTGTGGGGTGTAACAGCGTCTAGGTCACAAAGGAGTTATCCTACGAGGAGCAACCTATCGTCATCCTGAAACAGCAAATTAGAAGGTTGCGAATCAAGGACGTGGCCTCCATTAAAGTATTGTGGCAAAATAAGAATAGAGAAGAGATAACCTAGGAAGCCGAGGAAGAGATAAAAAATAAATATCCATACTTTTTCCCTATACCCACAGGTAATCTAAACTCCTAAATTGGTTGTATTGATTAATAAGACACTTATATATGGCAACTATTACAGAGATTTCCCAAATATTTGTAAGACCTTATGAGACTAGTTAACATTCGAGGATTAATGTTCTAAAGAGGGGAAGGATGTTATACCCCATATTTTTGTACATGGGAACATTTGTTTGCTTTCCTAAAAGTTTTTATGTGATCCATGTTATCCATGACGTTACCAAATGAACCGAAGGAGGGGAGGATGTAATGCCCCATATTTTGCATAGACTAGTTCTCTGTCAGTAGTGATGGGTGGAAACAGGTTTGGAAGGATGTGAAAAGAGTTGTAGGCCAATAATGAGTCATGGTAATCGACCTACTTTCTTAAGCTACCGATTTGGATGTTTTACATAATTAAGCTACTTGAGAACATAGCGAGATTAAGTAGCAAGGATCACATAGGTTGTTAAAGTGAGATGAGATTACGAACCTACGAAAAAAAGGAAGAGATTATGCACCTACTTGGAACGAGTAGGTGATACACCTACTAAAGTGGACCCCACCAAGACACGTGGCAGTAGCTGTTTAGAGCATGGAGGGGATTGACATGTAGGAGCTAGACACGTGTCACCCTTGGGGCTGGACATGTGTAAGGGCTGAAAACTGTCACCCTTAGGGGCTGACACGTGTCACTCACAAGGGTGGTGTATATAGGTCTAAACTCATGACTAAGATCTCATCTTTAGCTCATTAGTCTTTTTCCTAACTTAGAAAAAATAAAGAGATAGAGAGACTTAGAACTTTAGCCATGGCTAGCTAAACTTGCAGCCTAAATTAGTGATTCGATCCTAATCTTTACAAAGTAATTCCACCCTTAGAAATTCTACAATAACGTAGGGTGACCAAACGAGCAGCAACGTCGAGTTAATCAAAGTCGTCACCTTTCACCCACATTGACAAGCCAAGTTGCTAAGGTAGGGTTCTTCTTTTCAAATTGGAATCAATGATGTTGTAATGGAGAGATTACTTTGTATTAAGTGGGGTTGGAAGTAAGAAAATTACATGGGTATTGTTGACGTTGTAAATGGACAGAATTGAAGTTGTTCTAGTTGGATTAAAGTTTGATTATTGTTGTTATTATTATAGTATTGTATTTGAAGGTAATTTGTGTATGTTGAAGGGCTGGAAATATGAAATTATACACATTACTGTTAAAGGGTGTTGAAAACCGTAGAGGGGCTATTTTGAAGTAAAAAGGATGAATCAATTTTAATTAACGTTGTGATTTTTGTTGTTATACGAGGATGAAGGAATTAAATGAAATTTAAATGAGAAAACCCCATGATTAAATATTGGTGTTGAAATGGGTAGAATCGGAATTTGCATAAATTAAATTGGTTTGATTGTTGTTTTGCTATTATGGTTATAGATTATGTGTTAAAAGTAAAGGGAATTGTATGTGTTAATGTTGACTTTCCAATTGGGCCGTGTTGGGGGACTGTTTTGGTATGTTGTGTTATACCCCGTACATTTGTACCTTGGAAGGTTCTTAAGCTTCTTAAGTTTCTTGTAAGGTTCTTAAGCTCCTTAGAAGTTACCATGTGAGCTGGATAATCTATAACGCTATCAAGTAACTCTAAGGAAAGAAGAATGTGATACCCCATAGTACGGAAGATTGGAAATATGGTTGTAAGAATTCAGAAGAAGTTGGAGACCAAATAATGCGTCGTAGGACTCGACTTACTTACTTAAGCTACCAACTTGGAAATCTTACATACTTGAGCTACTTGAGTACATACCAAGCTTGCGTAGCAAGGATTACATAGGTTCGTAAAGTAAGATGAGATTATGAACCCACTAGGGGGAAAATAAGGTGACATGTGGCAGTAGCTGGAGCAAGAGGGTGGCCCCCCACATGCCACGTGGCAGCTCATAGTTGGAAGAGGTGGTGCGTTGGCCCAGTGAGGGCTTAACACGTGTCACCACTTAGGTTTTGACATGTGTCACCAGCTAAGGTGGCCTATATATATGTTTTATGACTTTTCAATTCATTCTTATCCAATAAGTTTAATCTTCATTCAAGAAAATTCTAGAAAAGAAAAGAAAAGAGAAGAGAAACTCAAAACTAGAGAGAAAGAGCTACGAATTTAGGAGAAAAAGGTAAGTTTTCCAATTTCATTCTGTAAATTAATTATCTAGGGTATAAAATGATGATATGAAGGTTTTAGTAATGAAAAATTATGGTTTGGATAATCACCAAAAGGATAACCAACAACCACAAAGTTTCAGCCGCGCTAAAAGAGATTCCGAGGTGAGTTTTGGCGAGTTTCGGGCAAGGTAAGGTTTTCCCTTTCAAATTGGAGTTTATGGTATTGTTATTCAGTACATTACATGTCTTAAATGAGGTTTTAAGTGGAAAAAATTTATAAGAATACTTGACGTTAGAAATAAACTAAATTAAAGTCGTTATAGTTAAATCAAAGTCGAGTAACGTGTTATGATTGTGGTGCTGTGGCTGCAGCTAGGTAGGTTGTGTTTTTCAGGGACGGAAATTGTTCTAAAAAGGGTGTGGGTTCTGCTGGTTTCAGCCACATGAACCTCCATTTCGTATGGTTAAAGGTTTTACGAAACAAAGATTAAAAACTCTATTTTGGTATCGTAGTTTTGTGCGAGTTGTGTAGCATTTTTACTTCATCGTATTGGAGTGATTTGATTGTATATAGATTCTGTTTGTTGTGGTAAATATGACTTCTAAGATTATAATTGGTATAGGGCAAGTTATAGAGGAGGTGCTTCCTGATTTCCACCGACTTCGGAACTAGTAGTAAACTAGTCGAGGAAAATGGATAAGGAAATGATTCCTCTGGATACTTGGTTGTGGATAGGGAAGTTGGACAATGGAAGGTTATTAATCTTAGTATTACTTACATGTTAAATAGGTTCAAAATACGATGAGGCAAACGTGGTGAAGGGTAACCCATAAGAGGTATATGAAGCTACCTTCTTTCTCTTGGCATGTTTTTGGCATAAATATGTAAAGCTACCCTTCTTCTCTCTTGATATGTCCTTGACATCAGTTATGATGTTATGATGAAATGTTTATGGTACCGAGTCCCTTGATGGGCCAAGTAGGATATATGTTACTATCTAAGGATCCGGCCATATGTTCCACGACACATATGTGTATGACGACTATATGAGGGAAAGTAGATAGTATGTAAAGCTTATCTCTTATTTTCTCTTGGCATGTCTTAGTCATAAGTTGATGGTATACATACTATGGGGATAACTCCATTCATAGAACCCTGAGTATAGTTTGTAAATCTTATTCACTTTTTGATGTTAGAACTCCTGCGATAGTTATTATTGTCTTGTAATTCTTCTACATGACGAAAGGTAGTACACGTGAAGCTTATCCCTTCCTTCTCTTGAAATGTATTAATGTAAGTGAAGAGGTATATGATATGAGTTAGAGTTAATTCCATTTATAGGTTCCGGGTGTAACTCATGGCTTGTACTCACTTTTGAATGTTAAAGGTCCTAAAGCAGTTGAACTACTACACTCAAGCCTTTCATATATTGGGTAGTAACTGGATACGCAAGCTCGTATTCCTAAGGGCTCTAGGGCGATGAATGTATCTGATTGCGTAAGCTGTATAGCGTTATCTTGATGCACGTCTATGACACCTAAGGGTCTACTTAATATGATCCCTAATGACCCTCAGAGGGTACTCAAGACAATAACTACCCGAATCTTCAATTGATGGTTCACTTGGCTATTTCATGGAGTCTCAGATAATGATTTAGCTTGCATATGGTTACTCACTGCTCTACTCGTGCATATGTCTAATATATCTTCCACCAAGTCCCTCACAAGAGGGTCAGGTATGATTGAGTCCCATAAAGGGTCAGGTATGACATAAGACTATATAAGTATTCACCGAGTTCCATAAAGGGTCGGATTTGACCGAGTCCCATAAAAGGCCGGGTATGACCGAGTCCCATAAAGGGCCGGGTATGATATATGTATATGATGGTAAGATGACATAATTATTGACTGGGTTCCATAAAGGTTCGGGTACGGTATATATACACATGTGATAACATAATGATATATTTGTAACACCGAGTCCCACAATGGGCTGGGTACGGAATATGACACTGAGATACATAATGTCGTTTTACAAGATGTAGCTACAGTGATTTATTAATTATTATACTTGTTCCCTGCACCCTTATGCCAATTATAATTTCCTTATGATGTCTATGCTTATATACTCAGTACATATGACGTACTAACCCCCCTTTATCGGGGGGCTGTATTCATGCCCATAGGTATAGATACACACTTTAGGGATCCACCAGTGTAGGAGTTCTACTCAACAATTCAGAAGCACTCTATTGTGCCGGAGCCTAGTTTTGGTACTAACCCTCGATGTATATATTTATTTGTTCACGGGTATGGTGGCGGTCCTGTCCCGCCTTAGGTTACTATTCTTACTCGTAGAGGTCTGTGAAAATGTATGTTGGTTGTATATGTGTGTGTGTACAGTGGTTCCTATAAGACTTATGTTTTAGGACGTTCCCTTTGTCTTGGCAGCCTCGTCATCTTATATGTTACCATGCCTGTTGACTTCTTATGATGCAACTAGGAGACAGGGTTACTTACAGTTAGCAGGGGAATACGCGAGTGTTTAGTTTAGGAACCCGTCATGACCTACAGGGTTAGGTCGTGACAAAAGCAGTATCAAAGTGGTCCTTCCTTGGAATGTCCACAGAACGTGTCTAGTAGAGTCTTGTTTATCGGTGTGTTATGCATCACATCTATAAGCAGGAGACTAAGGACATTTAGGATGTTATTTTTCTTTCTTGTCTTAGATCGTGCGATAGAGCTATGTTCTTAGGATGACCTTTTACTAACCTACCTTTATGCTTGCAGTAATGCCTCCGAGTAAAGCAACACCGCCCAGAAGGGCAAGTCGGTAGAAGGGGAAACTGGTCAGGCCCCAAGAGTTACTCGGGCTCGTTCCCAGCCTATGCCAAGGATTGTGCCTCAGTTGGAGAGTTCTACTATGCCTCCACCTCTAGATGAGTTTAGGGAAGAAATTGTAGGTCCTGAAGCCCCAGTATAGGAGCCTCTATCCCCACAGAAAAGGGCGGAGGATAGATCTATGAGAGATGCAGTACAGTTGGAGACCGGACTGATAGCAGGACAGGCTCGAAGGCATGGCCTAGATGATGTAAACAAACAAGACAACTTGAGGGTTTGTGACTTCCTAGCCTATAATTCCCCAAAATTCCATGGGTCAAGACCTGCAAAAGAACCATAGGAGTTCATTCGACAGACGCAGCATACGTTGAGAATAATTAGGGCTTCTGAGACTGAGTTTGTTGAGTTGGATTCATATCGGCTGCGTGACGTAGCCGTTAATTGGTATGAGTCTTGGGAATTATCAAGGGGCGAGGGTGCTCCTTTAGCAGTCTGGGATGACTTTGTGGAAGCCTTCATTAGCCACTTTCTACCTCCAGAAA
The DNA here is from genome assembly GCF_947179165.1 of Solanum dulcamara. Taxonomy (NCBI): domain Eukaryota; kingdom Viridiplantae; phylum Streptophyta; class Magnoliopsida; order Solanales; family Solanaceae; genus Solanum; species Solanum dulcamara. Next base: position 46,013,134 of record NC_077243.1, read on the forward strand.
TAAAACAAGCCAGAGTTTATAGATTCTTATAGTTGAGGCAGAATAGCAGAAGCATTAGAGATTATAGCCTTGAGTTTGACTCGCTAGTGAGATATGCGCCCACTATTGTGACCGATATAGCTGATAGGGTGTATCACTATGTGATGGGGCTAGATCGTCACTGATTAATAGTTGTATGGCCATGGATTCTCATCCAAGCATAAATATTACTCAGGTACAGGCGTATGCACAAGGGGTGGAGGATCGGCATGAAAGGCGACAACCCGATAAAGATTATGATAGGGGCCAACATAAGATAGCTAGGTGTCACTACCCAACCCCATAGGCCGCGACTGGGGTCCGATCTGGACCCCCCGTATATATATCTATTAGCTGTGGTCGGCCACAATAGTGGGGCACGATCTCAGATGTAGAAGAAAGGTAACATCCTAAATATCCTGTAGCCTCCTGTCTATAGATGTGGCGCGCAACACACCGATAAACAAGACTCTACTAGACACGGTCTATAGACAATCCGAGGATGAACTGCTCTGATACCACTTTTGTCACTACCCAACGCTGTAGGCCGCGACTGGGGTCCGATCTGGACCCCCCATATACATATCTATTAGCTGTGGTCACATTAAACTGTAAATAAACAGTATCATGTAACAAAGCCCCATTGGGCGATAATATTTTCATAAACCTGTAGCCCTTTTCGTTTGTACCATAACACGATAGGGCACGCAAGCCGACAAGGCTGCCATAACATAATAACATATATTATATATCATGTAGACCCAGCTGAATCAAACTAACATACACAACCCACATATACATGTTTGCAGACATCTAAACATATAAATGACAACATATGGCAGGACATGGCCCCCGCCGTACCCCTAAATGGATGAAATAATTTTTATACATCCGTGGACAGTATCAAAACTAGGCCCTAATACAATGGAGCCTCTTCCAACTGAGCTGCATGGAATTCTAAGCTGACGGACTCCCAAAATCTGTATCTATACCTGCGAGCATGAATACAGCCCCCCGAGAAAGGGGGTCAGTACAATATATGTACTGAGTATGTAAAATATAATATAATACAACTGGAAGCATATTTGAGATAGAGAAACAGGGGATAAGATATCAATTCAGAAATATGTACCTGTACTTTGTAAATTACAAAAACATGCATGTTTGAGTCATATCATATAGCCGGCCCTTTCGGGGGTCCGGTGAATCATCTCTGTAAAACCATCATGGCCCCAGTGCCATCATCACCTTATTACAACACATTATCATATATCTATACACGTATCCTAGCCCTCTATTGAGGGACTCAGGGAATAATGTAGTAAACTGTGCACGAGAACATATCCTAGCCCGGGAATCAGGGAAAGAAGTGTTACAATATACACGAGTAGAGTAGTGAGTAACTATATGCAATTTAAATCATTATCAGAAACTCGACAAAATAAGAAAGTTAAGCTTTTGTTTGAGGACCTGAGTAACGGTGTAGTCATCTCGAGTGTCCTCTAAATGCCATTATGGGCTATCTCAAAAGTAATCTCGGGGACCCTAGACATGTATTAATGTAGGGCCAAATCATTTATGGAATCAAAACACTTAATCTCGTATAGTCTTTAAGACTTGGAGCCTGTACCTTTGCTACCTTTTTAACATATACCAGTTTCCAGGGAAATAGTTTGACTACTGTAGGAGTTCAATATGCAGAAGTAAATAAGAGATGTTTGAGAATAGAGTTACCCTAGAGCTCAGATCATATTCAACTTACAACTAAGACAAAGGCATGCCCAAAAGAAGAAAGAGAATAAGCTTTATGTAGTCTGTACTTTCCTTCAGGGGATATGCATACACATATTTCGTACCCAGCCCATAATGGGGCTCGGTGAATCATTACGGCATCATAATCTCATTTTTGTATCAAATACGTGTCAAGGAAAATGAGAGATAGCTTTTCACACACTACTGTTTAACACGTAGAAGCCTTACTAGGCAATACTCAATCCTTACAGAAATTCCAAAACTAAGCAGTGGATAGGGGTTATGAGGCGTACTTGGAGTTTTGGGAATGGAATTATCCCCACATTCCAGACACAATTCACTTAAGGCTAAAACTTGCCAAAAGGAAAGAAACATAGTTGTACGAGCTTATACCAAAACATTCCAAGAGAAAGCTTTACATACCTTGTCTGAATTATTCCTTATCCTGCTTGCCTCGCCGTCCTTTGAACCTATTCAACATTAAAGTAGTATGAATATCAACCCCTTTTACTTTCCAACACCCTAGGTTACATCTTAGTATTAATGGAATCTATTTCCTTAGTCATTTCCCCGACTAGTTCTGTTATTCGCTAAGGCGTCGACGAAAATTGGGCAGCACCTCCCCTATAATGTGCCCTATCCAAATTTCCAATTAGGTCCCTAAGACCTACATCCAACCAACAAAAACAACCTGCATCAATTTGTACCAACAATATACAACATAAACTCCAATCGACTTATTCAAAGATACGGTAGAACAATAGGGCGTCTAGCCTTTATTTTGTAACGCCTTTCATTATACGCAACGAGGGGTCGTTTGGATTCAAATAGAAGAAACCTAACCCACATTATAACATATTTAGTCCCTGAAACAAGAAACCACACCCCTGCAACAGCAACTCACAAGAACAACGCCTTACCTTGACGACAATTCGACTATAACGACTACAATTTAATTTATACCGAACGCCAAGTGTTCCAATGATATTTACACACTTACAGCCACCTATAGGGCGTGTAACATGCTCCATAAAAACACAATAAATCTCAAATTTATAGAAGAAACCTTACCTTACCCGAAATTGGATACAATTCGCCAAGACACGCCTCGGAACTTCTCTAGACGTGCTGAAATTAGGAGGACTGTTTGTATGACTTCCTTGCTGACCCAAATTGGAATTTTTGGTTGTCAAACACTATTATATAACCTTGTAACACCTAAAATAATTAATTCACGGAACGAAACTCAGAGGCTCACATTTTGGAGACCAAACCCGTAACCCTCTCTTTTTGGCTTTCTAAGTTTTCCTTCAACTTTTTCTTATTTGTTCCAAGTGTAAAATTGAAACCATGGTTCCGTAGGCATCCTAAGACACATATATACACCTCCACATATTTAAGGAACACTGTATATACTTAATTTATGGAGAAAAAGTGGAAGCTTACCTTTGTTTTCCTTGTTGCCGCCATAACACTCTCTCTTAGCCTTAGGTTGTTTTTTTTCTCCTTTTGTTCACGTTTTTGGCTGAAATTTTGGATAAGTGAATGACTAAGAGTCATTTTAACAAGTATATATGGGATGCCTTGGAGGTGACACGTGTCATCCCCTTAGGGTGACACGTGTCAAGCCATGATTGGCCACCATATCATGCTGCCAACTAGGGGCTGCCATGTGGTAGTGGGGCCCACCACCCCCAAGCAGGTGGCTCACCTACTTGACCCCAAGAAGGTGGGTCACCTGCTTGCTTAAGGTGCTGCCATGTGGCACTCCTCCATTGGCTGCCACGTGTCATTTTTTCTTCTCCCTCGTGGGTTCGTAATCTCATCTTATTTTAAGAGCCAATGTAATCCCTACTACGCAAGCTTGGTACGTACTCCAATAGCTTAAGTATGTATGACTTCCAAGTTAGTAGCTTACGTAGGTAACTCGAGTCCTACGACCCATTACTTGGCCTCCAATTCCTTCCGGACTCTTATGATTTTCATCTCCAACCTTCTCTACTATGGGGTATTACATCCTCCCTTCGTTGGAGTCATTCGATAGTGTCGTAGAATATCCAGTTCATATGATAATGTCCAAGGAACTTATGAGACGTTCCGAGTGTTAAAAGCGTGGGGTGTAACATCCTTCCCCCCTTTAGAACATTCATCCCCGAATGTTAGAAAAAACTTCTCTTAGCACCTTATACAAATCGTAGGGAGATTCTTTATTGTTTCCATAATACATACTTCTACCCAAGCACTTAATATATGAGTTTCAAGAGTTGGGGTTACCTGCTGATGTTGGGAATAGGTGAGAATACTTGTGTTTCTTGCTTTCCTCAGTTTCCCCGGTCACTCTCTTTCTGGTTTTGGTTTTTCCACTGTGTCTTGACGGAAGGCACGTCTTTAGTTTATAATCTTTCAGTTTGCCGATCTAGGATAGCGGTAGGTTTTTCCTCATAGGATTCCATCTCCTGGACCTCATTTATGGAATATACCTTTGGTGGTTCATTAGTATCCTTGTGAAGCATTTCTATTTGAGGGACTGGGCGTATAGTTTTCAAATAAGGTGGTAAGTTCAACTTACCGGCCACTTTGCCCACCTTACGAGCAACTTGATACCATCTAATATAATTTGGGCTAAGTTCCTTTTCTAGGTGACCCTATGATGAACATCCGATCATCAACTTGAACTCTGTATGTCGATGTCGATTATTTGTATATCATTCCTGCCGACTCTGAGCTTTTAGTCAATAGCTTGCTTAATCATGTCGGGGCCATTGGAATACTGGAGTAGTAATTATTATTGTAGGCAACTTGATAAGTGAGGGATAATCATTCCGGCTACCTTCGAAGTTAGTCTCCCGGCTTGTGACATATCTTCTAGCGTCTAATAGTGCGCTCAGTCTGTTTAGTAGCTCGATGGAGGAATACGGTACTAAGACCTGTCTGTGCTCCTGATCTCTTCCTGGACTGATCTCAAGGCATTAATTATAATTAAAGTCCCTCTATATGGGATATTAGATGAGGAAACCTCACGGAACCTTACTACTTCCTTGTCATATAACTTCACCTAGTTCTAGCGGCATAGGTGGTCTGGCTTGGAAGCAAATAAGCTGATTCGTTAGCCTACTCACAATAACCCATATAACACCCTACTCTTACAGAGTACAAAATAGGTTCATAATGACGTTGATAATCTAGGAACCGTTAGCCTCGTATAGTCCTTGTCGACTCCTTTCAGAACTTTAACTGGCGTTCGATCTTTTGGATCCTGCTTTTTCTCCCTCATAGTTGGCTACCAAGTGGTGTCAAAATTCCCTCGCCCACTGGCCCATATAGCCATTCTGCGGTTTCCCTCTCATTAACTAGCTCTATGTTGATGAGTTGTGGCATTCGAGTGCGTCATCAATTAGCAATTAGCTAATCCTTCTTGTTTTTCTTAAGCCCTTGTTACAATTTCCTTATCATATCTTATAATACTCTGGGTACATAATCTCATATTGTTTCTCCGTTACTAGTTCAGATTCTTCCATCTCGTGCGATCACACTAGCACTAACGCATTAAGTTCCATCAGAATATTGAAGTTAAGCGTGCTGGGGTGAGAGTAATACCGGGATGGGTGACCTCCATGGGAAGTCTTCGTGTCATGTTTCATTGCAACCTTTTCCACGAGGTGCGGGCACTCAACTTAGCTCCAGATTTACCTCAGCGTTGTCTCGCGAGTCTTTATATTTTGCCCTGTCCTTTCGTCTGTTATCTTGTATCTAGTATCAGCGTAGACCTTTAGCTCCACAATCGTTTATTCACTTTGAGTTCTCCTTATTTTCTACCTCATGAGGCTTTCTATTCCTTTTTCTTTGGTTATTTATCTATCGCAACATCATTTACGACTAACTCTATAACCAACATTTTGGCTTTTGGTCTAGCATACTGTCGTTATCCTTTGTAGTGTCTCTTGAATTATTCGATATCCTTTCATTGGTATATTCTTCTGTTTTTATACGCAGACGCCTTCTAGTGTTATGTTGTTCAGGGTCTCGTCACAAACTTCTTAATGCTACCTTATGTAGCATTCCGGCTTCCATCCAATTATTGGTAACTTCCGGACCTTTCCAACTTGGTTTAGCAAGATATCTTATCAAAGTTTAGACGTCTATCTCACATTTATTGCTATATCAATTGCCTCCTCCTACCTTTGCCATTTTCTCATTAACTTCCCCCCTTTAGGGGGTACCCGCACTTTCCACTATTTGTACTTTGTTCTACATCTCTATGTCCAGTCTAAATTTTTGTCCAATTCCTTTCACCAATCTATTTGGTACTGCATCATTTCTTCGTTTATCTGCATGTTTATAATCTGACTATCCGCGTACGGAGCCTTGATTAAATTATGAAGCGACGAGAACCTTTCCATATCTAACGTGATGTCTTATCTACTAATCAGTACTTGAACAATGTGACCCAGGGAACAACTCGTCCAAGGTCACCTTCTACTTTTTCTTTTTCCAAGAATTACTTAGAACTTGTAGTTGTTCCAATCCCAATTAGGTAGTGCTAGTATTCCGACGATAACTATTCTAGGTTTTCTCGAAGTAGTGGTTTTGTCCCAACCTATATCCTTTGCTTCTTGGGGCGAATAGAAGTTACGTCATTTGTTCCTTAATTTTCCATCCCCGTCCCTTAAGGATTCTACTATTTTTGGGGCGACGTTGTGTACATGCGTCATTTCTTTGTATCTTAAGCCCCATGCTCTTATTGTGTTCTCAATGCAGGCCTTTAACTTAGGCAACGCGTACTAAGTGTGTCTTACTAGTGGTTCCAATTTATCCCTGCATACTCGTATCACACTATTCAACTTATACTTACATATCCCCCTTTTTGTTTGTATTCGTATTCAGTTCCTGACATCTCTCTGAGGTGCTTCTATTCGAAGCTCTTTCCCCAATTAGTCAGTGGAAAACTATAAACTGTTATCGTAAACCCTTTTCCAATCATTGTTGGAAGAGACTCGAATCCCTTAATCATCATAGAACTTCCATTTTTATACTCGACCTACCTGGTTTCCTTTTGAGTTTATCTCGAGTTAGGAACAACTTATCTAATTTACAATTAGAAGTTGAGGGCTTGGTACTTCCAAAATGAGTGAAGCTCAATTATTGGGCATCTTACCTTTCCACCGGATCTCCTTTTTTTTTTCTACAACATAATTACGGTTGGAGATACTACGGTCTGAACTGTACTATACAGATAGCCTTTTATTTCTTCGAAATGATTTCCTCGAGTAAGAAGAGTATCCCTTATTGACGACATGAAGAGTACCTCTTATAGCTTTAACTGAACATAATAGGGTTACTTAATATCAATCTCCAGGACATCTTAAAAATCTACGTTTCATTCCCTATTCTTGTCCTGGGAAAATTTCAACAGAGTTTCCTCTATATTCCTTACTTATCCCAAACCTGCACGCAGAAAATACCAATAATGCCTCACAGGGCCAACACATATATATATACTCATATCACAGCCGCACAGGGCTTTCAATGTCAACAATAATATAAAAATACTGGACTTACCTCATATGTCCAACTTCAAACTGCAACTATTGCACTTCCTGACTATTTTCCCTTCAGGTTTCAGCTTTACATTTCAAATAATACTTCACTACCTTACCAAACGGATATCTTCCGTGCCTTCACTTTACTTACCTGCGTGCTTTGTGATGTCCCATGTTGTCAATTACCTACTTTTGTTGGTGTCCTCCCTCTGTTAAGATCCAAGGTTAGTATAAGGAATTTTCCTATGACTCGGATCTATAGCACGATCTCAGATGTAGAAGAAAGGTAACATCCTAAATATCCTGTAGCCTCCTGTCTATAGATGTGGCGCGCAACACACCGATAAACAAGACTCTACTAGACACGGTCTACAGACAATCCGAGGATGAACTGCTCTGATACCACTTCTGTCACTACCCAACCCCGTAGGCCGCGACTGGGGTCCGATCTGGACCCCCCGTATACATATCTATCAGCTGTGGTCACATTAAACTATAAATAAACAGTATCATGTAACAAAGCCCCATTGGGCGATAACATTTTCATAAACCTGTAGCCCTCTTCGTTTGTACCATAACACAATAGGGCACGCAAGCCGACAAGGCTGCCATAACATAATAACATATATTATATATCATGTAGACCCAGCTGAATCAAACTGACATACACAACCCACATATACATGTTTATAGACCTCTAAACATATAAATGACAACATATGGCGGGACAGGGCCCTCGCCGTACCCCTAAATGGATGAAATAATTTTTATACATCCGTGGACAGTATCAAAACTAGGCCCTGATACAATGGAGCCTCTTCCAACTGAGCTACATGGTATCCTAAGCTGACGGACTCCCAAAATCTGTATCTGTACCTGCGGGCATGAATGCAGCCCCCCGAGAAAGGGGGTCAGTACAATATATATACTGAGTATGTAAAATATAATACAATACAACTGGAAGCATATCTGAGATAGAGAATCAGGGGATAAAATATCAATTCAGAAACATGTACCTGTTCTTTGTGAATTACAAAAACATGCATGTTCGAGTCATATCATATAGCAGGCCCTTTCGGAGGTCCGGTGAATCATCTCTGTAAAACCATCATGGCCCCAGTGCCATCACCACCTTATTACAACACATTATCATATATCTATACACGTATCCTGGCCCTCTATTGAGGGACTCAGGGAATAATGCAGTGAACTGTGCACGAGAACATATCCTGGCCCGGGACTCAGGGAAAGAAGTGTTACAATATACACGAGTAGAGTAGTGAGTAACTATATGCAATTTAAATCATTATCAGAAACTCGACAAAATAAGAAAGTTAAGCTTTTGTTTGAGGACCTGAGTAACGGTGTAGTCATCTCGAGTGTCCTCTAAATGCCATTATGGGCTGTCTCAAAAGTAATCTCGGGGACCCTAGACATGTATTAATGTAGGGCCAAATCATTTATGGAATCAAAACACTTAATCTCGTATAGTCTTTAAGACTTGGAGCCTGTACCTTTGGTACCTTTTTAACATATACCAGTTTCCAGGGAAATAGTTTGACTACTGTAGGAGTTCAATATGCAGAAGTAAATAAGAGATGTTTGAGAATAGATTTACCCTAGAGCTCAGATCATATTCAACTTACAACTAAGACACAGGCATGCCCAAAAGAAGAAAGAGAATAAGCTTTATTTGTCTGTACTTTCCTTCAGGGGATATGCATACACATATTTCGTACCCAGCCCATCATGGGGCTCGGTGAATCATTACGGCATCATAATCTCATTTTTGTATCAAATACGTGTCAAGGAAAATGAGAGATAGCTTTTCACACACTACTGTTTAACACGTAGAAGCCTTACTAGGCAATACTCAATCCTTACAGAAATTCCAAAACTAAGCAGTGGATAGGGGTTATGAGGCGTACTTGGAGTTTTGGGAATGGAATTATCCCCACATTCCAGACACAATTCACTTAAGGCTAAAACTTGCCAAAAGGAAAGAAACATAGCTGTACGAGCTTATACCAAAACATTCCAAGAGAAAGCTTTACATACCTTGTCTGAATTATTCCTTATCCTGCTTGCCTCGCCGTCCTTTGAACCTATTCAACATTAAAGTAGTATGAATATCAACCCCTTTTACTTTCCAACACCCTAGGTTACATCTTAGTATTAATGGAATCTATTTCCTTAGTCATTTCCCCGACTAGTTCTGTTATTCGCTAAGGCGTCGACGAAAATTGGGCAGCACCTCCCCTATAATGTGCCCTATCCAAATTTCCAATTAGGTCCCTAAGACCTACATCCAACCAACAAAAACAACCTGCATCAATTTGTACCAACAATATACAACATAAACTCCAATCGACTTATTCAAAGATACGGTAGCACAATAGGGCGTCTAGCCTTTATTTTGTAACGCCTTTCATTATACGCAACGAGGGGTCGTGTGGATTCAAATAGAAGAAACCTAACCCACATTATAACATATTTAGTCCCTGAAACAAGAAACCACACCCCTGCAACAGCAACTCACAAGAACAACGCCTTACCTTGACGACAATTCGACTATAACGACTACAATTTAATTTATACCGAACGCCAAGTGTTCCAATGATATTTACACACTTACAGCCACCTATAGGGCGTGTAACATGCTCCATAAAAACACAATAAATCTCAAATTTATAGAAGAAACCTTACCTTACCCGAAATTGGATACAATTCGCCAAGACACGCCTCGGAACTTCTCTAGACGTGCTGAAATTAGGAGGACTGTTTGTATGACTTCCTTGCTGACCCAAATTGGAATTTTTTGTTGTCAAACACTATTATATAACCTTGTAACACCTAAAATAATTAATTCACGGAACGAAACTCAGAAGCTCACATTTTGGAGACCAAACCCGTAACCCTCTCTTTTTGGCTTTCTAAGTTTTCCTTCAACTTTTTCTTGTTTGTTCCAAGTGTAAAATTGAAACCATGGTTCCGTAGGCATCCTAAGACACATATATACACCTCCACATATTTAAAGAACACTGTATATACTTAATTTATGGAGAAAAAGTGGAAGCTTACCTTTGTTTTCCTTGTTGCCGCCATAACACTCTCTCTTAGCCTTAGGTTGTTTTTTTTCTCCTTTTGTTCACGTTTTTGGCTGAAATTTTGGATAAGTGAATGACTAAGAGTCATTTTAACAAGTATATATGGGATGCCTTGGAGGTGACACGTGTCATCCCCTTAGGGTGACACGTGTCAAGCCATGATTGGCCACCATATCATGCTGCCAACTAGGGGCTACCATGTGGTAGTGGGGCCCACCACCCCCAAGCAGGTGGCTCACCTACTTGACCCCAAGCAGGTGGGTCACCTGCTTGCTTAAGGTGCTGCCATGTGGCACTCCTCCATTGGCTGCCACGTGTCATTTTTTCTTCTCCCTCGTGGGTTCGTAATCTCATCTTATTTTAAGAGCCAATGTAATCCCTACTACGCAAGCTTGGTACGTACTCCAATAGCTTAAGTATGTATGACTTCCAAGTTAGTAGCTTACGTAGGTAACTCGAGTCCTACGATCCATTACTTGGCCTCCAATTCCTTCCAGACTCTTATGATTTTCATCTCCAACCTTCTCTACTATGGGTATTACATCCTCCCTTCGTTGGAGTCATTCGTTAGTGTCGTAGAATATCCAGTTCATATGATAATGTCCAAGGAACTTATGAGACGTTCCGAGTTTTAAAAGCGTGGGGTGTAACACTAGGTCTAGTTGTTATTCAGGGAAGTTTTGAGGGAACCAGCCTCAACAGTATAGTAGGTATCCTTCCTAGAAAGCTCATAGTGCATCCCCACAGTTCACGGGTAGGGGATTCAATAGCACAGGGCATTAAGGAGCTGGTCAGATCTTTGGGGTTTCAGGTTCACAGATGAACAGGGGTTCGCATCAGTTGAGGCCACCTTTGCCTTAGTGTCCACATTGTGATAGGACTCATTTTGGGGAATACCATTTTAGGACAGGTGTGTGCTTTACTTGTGACCTTCAAGGCGGAGTGTCCATTCGGGGGTAGCCCAGGAAGTACAGTTCATCCAACTGGGTCAGTTGCTGATATGTCTTGTTTTGTGGCTATGCGCCCTGTGGGATGGGTATTTAGACACCAGCAGGCCATGGTAGAGGTCGTGGTGGAACTTCTAGTGCTAGAGGTCCTTTGAATCATATCTACGCCTTAGCTAGCAGATAAGATCAGGAGGCGTCACCAAATGTGGTTACAGTTTTATTCTCACTTTTCTTCCAGAATATATGTGCATTAATATTGGGAGCCCTATGTGGCTATAATAAGATATGGTACATATATATATATACATGTCATCCCTGTGAGGCACTGTTGGTATTTCTTGTGTGCAAATTTTTTGAGATGGTAAGAAATATAGAAGAAACTCTGCCAAAACATTTCTAAAAATAAAAAGAGAATGAGAGATGGGGCTGTAGTGTATCTTGAAAGGTCGTGTCCACCGTAATGATAAGATTTGACTAAACTACAAGTATGGCTGACCTCGAGGAATGAGTTAATTGCTGACTTGATGGCAATAGTGTTACACCTCACACTAATAAACTTGGAATGTCTCTTATGTTCCTTAGACATTATCATGAGATCCGGATAAGCTACGACACTATCAAACGACTCTAAGGAAGGGAGAATGTGATACCCCGTAGTAGAGAAAGTTAGAAATATAGTCATAAAGATCCGAAAGGAAATGGAGGCCATGTAATGAGTCGTAGGACTCGATTTACCTATGTAAGCTACTAACTTAGAAGTCTTACATACCTAAACTATTTGAGTACATACCAATCTTGTTTAGCACGGATTACATAGGATCTTAAAATAAGATGAGATTACGAACCCACGAGGAAGAGAAAAAAAAGACATGTGGCAGCCAATGAGGGAGTGACACCTGGCAGCACCTCAAGAAAGAAGGTGACCCACCTTCTTGGGGTAAGTGGGCCCCACTTCCACGTGGCAGACCCTCCTTCAATGCATGGATATGGTGGCCCAATAGGGGCTGGACACGTGTCCCCCATAGGGGCTGGACACGTGTCCCCCGTAGGGGCTGACACGTTTCACCCCCTAAGAACACCTATATATGTATATTATCCATTAAACTTCAGCTTTCATTCATTAAACTTCAGCAAAAAAAGTCAAGAACAAACCCTAAACTTGGAGAGAAAAGTGTGGCGGCTAGGAGGAAAAAAATAGGTAAGTCCCGATTTTGTTCCGTAAATTAATTATCCAGAATATACCACGATGATATGGAAGTATTAGAAGTATAAAATAATGTCTTGGTGCAGCCAAAACGGACAGCAAACAGTCAACGCAGTTTCAACCTAACTAAAGAAGTTCTGAGGTGCAATTTCGGCTAACTTTGGCCAATTTCGGGTAAGGTAAGTCTTCTCCTTTAAATTTGGACTTTATGGGGTTTTTATGTAGTGTATTATATACCTTGTATACGTCTGTAAGTATAAAAAAGGTCGTGTAAATGCTCGACAATAGAAGCGATCAAAATTGAAGTCGTCGTAGTTAAATTGTAGTCAAAATGAGGCATTGTGTGTGTGGAGGTTGCTGCTGGTTGTGTGGTGTGTTTTACAGGGCCTAAATGTGTCCTAAAAGATGCGGGGGAGCTTCTGTTGCAGCCATACGACCCCTCCTCGCTTCGTACGGTTAAAGGTTTTGTAAAGTGGAAACTAGAAACCTTATTTTGGTATTGTAGTTTCGAGGGAGTCATTTGGAGTTTATGTGGTATAAGATTGATGTGAATTGTATATATATATGCTGTAGGTTATTGTTGTTGGTTGTATGTATCTATTAGGAGTATAATTGGAAATTCTGATAGGGCACATGACATAGTAATCGGACACACGGGAAACAGGAACTATAACTCTTATTCACTTCTTGATACTGAAGCTACTATTCCCAAGTTTTGAATACGCTATATGTCTCATATTCACTCATTGGCGAGAAAACTCTTGTCGTAGTTGAGCTACATTTCCTAAACCATCTATATGTCAATTAGTAGTGGGGATATAAGCTCCTATTTCTAGGGACTCTGTGATGACAGATGTCCCTAATTTTCTTAAGCCGTTTGGCCCTACCCTAAAATGTGTCTACAACTCCTGAGACTTCACTTAATGTAGCCCTAGGGTCACACAAAGGGCACCTGAGATGATTTTATCTTGATCCATGAATGATAGTCATTATGACTACCTTATTATGTTTCAGATAATGATCCACCTATGTGTGGTTGATAATGACACCGAGTCCCATAAAAGGCCAGGTATGGTATATGATAATGACACCAAGTCCCATAAAGGGCCAGGTACAATATATGATAATGACACCAAGTCCCATAAAGGGCTGGATACGGTATATGATGATTATGACACCGAGTCCCCTAGTGGGCCGGGTACGGTATATGATGATATGATTATAACACCAAGACCCATAACAGGCCGGGTATGGTATGATAAGATATGATGGTATGAGAGGGTAATGGTACGATATGAATGTGCACTACTCCCTTCAACAAGTCCCTCACTAAAGGGTTAGCTATAATAGATAAGCATACACATGAAAACATAGTAATATACTAGTAAGGTATGAAACGATGTCGTATACGATGGTATGATGCCGTATACGTTGGTCTAGTAACACCGAGTCCCATGAAGGACCGGGAGTGATATGTGAGGGTGATATACATGCCCTTTTTTCATAGAATGCAGGTATAGTGAACTCTTAACTGTCATAGTTGTTTCCTGCATCCCTATTTCAATTATTATCTCAGTTATGTGTTGTTATGCTTTATATACTCAGTACATATATCGTACTAACCCTTTTTTCTTCGGGGGGCTGCATTTCATTCCCGCAAGTGTAGATGCACTCTTTGGGGATCTGCAAGCTTAGGGTTCCACTTGGAAAATTTGGGAGAAGCTCTATTGAATCGGAGCCAAGCCTTTGGGTATTAGACCTTCTATGTATATATTTGTATATTCAGGGGTACGGTGGGGGCCCTATCCCACCATATGTTGTTGTTACTATTCTTAGAGGTCTGTAAATATATGTTTGTTTGTGAGTTCATTTTGATTATGCCTATACGGCATGTTGTAAATGTTTTTATATTACAGCAGCCTTGTCGGCTTACGTGCCCTTTTATGATATGGTTCGAATGGAAGAGGCCATAAGTACACAAAAAAAAGTTTTAACCATTGGGATTTTGTAAGTAGTATCACTTTGTGCATAGCTCGATTTGACTAAAATGGATAGGTATGTATACGGGAGTCCAGGTCGGACCCCAGTCGCGGCCTACGGGGTTAGGTCGTGACAAATAGTAACTAGGAGATCAATGCTGGTATGGTAGAAAGAGACTTAGAAAAGACTTGTGATACTAAGAGATGCTTTAGAGAAGACTAGTAGATCTTGATAGATAAATATATGAAGGCATCGACTGAATTGATAAATAGGGAGAAATTGTGACGAGTTATATCTAAAGGAGCAATGGTGTGATTGAGACAAGAGTACGAGGGAAAGAGAATTTTGATGGATATGAAGTATGAATAAAACAACTCATGAGATATTAAGAATATTGTGAAGGATAGCAAGTCTATACTTGACTAAAGGTTAAAATATTGGCAATAGGTTTATTGGCTACTGATATTGTGACATACAAGTAGCACAAGAGAGAGCAAAAGAGATCTTTCCTATGGTAGAATATAAGAGAACTTAAGAGTAAGTAAAGGAGGCGAAACAAGTATGAGATATTGCAATAGAAAGAAATTTCCCTGTAATCTATATAAGATCTTGAGGAAGGTTTTTGGTTCACATTCGAGGACGAATATTCTAAAGGGGGGAAGGATGTTATACCCCATACATTTGTACCTTGGAAGGTTCTTAAGCTCCTTAGAAGTCACCATGTGAGCCGGATAATCTATAATGCTATCAAGTAACTCTAAGAAAAGAAGAATGTGATACCCCATAGTAGGGAAGATTGGAAATATGGTTGTAAGAATTCGGAAGAAGTTGGAGACCAATCAATGAGTCGTACCACTCAACTTACTTACTTAAGATACCAACTTGGAGGAGGTGGTGCGTAGGCGTTCTAATATTCAGAAGTGGATAAGGATCAGGAGGTATGCTCGAGGGTTTATGCATGGGATTATTCCCACTTGCATACGCAGATATACACACTACACTTTAGCATAGGAGCTCTCACTTCCAAAAGTAGGTAGGGGTCGTGCACCATATTCAGAACCTCATAAGTAGATTCGTCCCCACATTTCATATACACATCATACTTAAGACTAAGACACGCCAAGAGAAAGGAAGGATAGCTTTACATACTCATCACTTCCTAACATATGGTAGGATTGAGAGGCCCTACTTCAATTACTGTAAGAGTGCTTTCATCAAAAAGTAAATGAGGACCGTGAATTATTCTTGGCATTCATGAGTAGATTTATCTTTAACCTCATATCATTCATTCTTAACTTGAACACATGCCAAAACAAAAGAAAGGGTAGCATTACATACCTCTTATGGGTTACTCGTAACCACGTTCGCATCATCGTCCTCTAAACCTATTTAACACGAAAATAATACTCATATTAATAACCTTTAACTTTCCAGCTTCTAAATCCACAACCAAGCACCCATAGGCATCAATTCCTTATTCGCCTTTCTTGACTAGTCCCGACTAGTCTATTAGCTAGTTAAGAAGTTAATGGAATTCGGGCAGAATCTCCTCTATAACTCGCCTTATCTGAACTTCCAAATACATCTTCAATTGGTACAGCCAACCAAAAAAAACAATCAGTAGCCAATACACAATTATACCACTTCAACATTACACAAAACAAGTCCCGAATAGCCCGCTCAAAACTACGACTCAAAAATACGATTTTCAATCTTTATTTTGTAAAATCTTAATCACACAAAACAGGTGTCACATGGCTGTAACCAGAAGCACTTATACCCATATTTATACATGTTTCCAGCCCTGAAACACGAAAAAACAACTACCAACACAATACCACAATAACAACGACACTAGCCAAACTTTAACCCGTTAGAATCTCGTCAAAACAGCCCCTACATGACCTGCAACATTGTTCAGCCATAAAGTGCATATTTTCATGTTTCCAATCCATATTTATACATTCATAACATGTACAAACCCTTACTTAAATGTGGGAAAAGAGAATCACACCATACCTTAACAAACGGCTTCCTAAACTTGCTGAAAATTGGCTTCGAAAGTTCCTTAATGTGCTGAAACTTTAGCAGACTCTTTGTATCCTTTTGGTGCTGCTCCAAACCCTAAATTTACATTACTAATACGTTCATTTCATCATGGTATACCCTAGATAATTAATTTATGGAACGAAAATCGGAGCCTTACCTTGAAGGAGCCAATCCGTAGCTCTCTCTCTATGCCTTCAATGTTTTTCTCTTCTTTTTTCCAAGGATAAACATGCGGAAATGAAAATATATTTCAGCATAACATACATATATACACCTCCTTAGGAGGTGACACGTGGAAGACCCCTAGGGGTGACACATGGCAGCCCCTAGGGCGCCACCTCATCCCTGCGGCCACTCACATGATGCCATGTAGCAGTAGGGTCCACCCCAAGTAAGTGAGTCACCTACTTGCTTCTTAGTAGGTGTTGCGCCTCCTTGCACCTCTTTCGTGGGTTCATAATCTCGTCTTACTTTAAAAATCTATGTAACCCTTGCTATGTAAGCTCGACATGTCTTCAAGTCAGTAGCTTATGCAAGTAAGTCGAGTACTACGACTCATTTCTTGGCCTCCAACTCTTTCTGAATTCTTATAACTCTATTTCCAACCTTCCCTACTATGGGGCATCACATTCTCCATTCCTTAGAGTTATTTGGTTACGTTGCAGATATGCTGGGTCGTGTGGCAAATTTTAAGAAGCTTAAGAAAGCATTTTGAAGTACGGAAGTATGGGGCATAACATCCTTCCCCCCTTTAGAACATTCGTCCTCAAATGTCAACTAGCCTCACAAGGTCTTACAAGGGCTTTAGGAACTCTCTGTGATAGTTGTCATCCATAGGCCTTTTATTTATCAACCCAATCAATCGATGCTCTGCACTCTTTACCATACAGAGCTTTATATGGTGCTATTTGGATGCTATTATAAGCAACTTCAATAAGTGATAAGTGATCACTCCAGTTACTTCTGAAGTTAATAGTGTAGGCCCACAACCTATCTTGTGGCGTCTTCATAGTGCGCTCAGCTTGTCCATTAGTGTGAGGGTGAAAGATAGTACTAAGATCCACCTGTGTCCCCAATCTCTTCTGGAATGATCTCCAAAAGTTAGCTGCAAATTGAACCTCCCTATCCGAGATAATAGATGTGGGGACTTTGTAAAATCTTACTACTTCTCTGATATACAGTTTTTTATAGTCCCCAATTGAATATGTAGCCTTAACTGGAAGAAAATGGGCTGATTTTGTCAGCCTATTCATTATAACCCCTATAAACTCGCACTTCCACAGAATGCGAGATCAGCCTGTACTATAGTCCATATTAACTACTTTCCATGTCTGAGTCGGGATTTCCACCTCCTTTACTAATTTATCACGCTTCGGATACTCAATTTTGTTTAAGCTATTATAAAGAGTGCGCTCAATTCTATTAATAACCTTTCCTTCTCTTGATTATTCTTCTTCACATATTTCATTGTACTTACACACAGTTGCAGTCTATTTTGTCATACTTATTTTGCTTCCTTTACTTACTGTTAAGTTCTCTTATTTTCTACCTTACTTACTCTTAAGTTCTCTTATTTTCTACCTTAGGAGAGACTCCTTATCCTTCCTATTGTGCTACTATGTCATAATATCCGTAGCCAATAACTCTATTCCCAATATTTTAACCTTTAGTCAAATGTTATCATTATGGTGGACACGACCTTTCAAGATACACTATAACCCCATCTCTCATTATCTTTTCATTTTTAGGAAAACTTTTGGCAGAGTTTCCTCTATATTTCTTACCATCTCACAAACCTGCATGTAGGAAATACTAACAAAGCCTCACAGGGCCAACATATACATGCATATCGCAAGATATCACCGCCATGCAGGGCATCCAATATCAGCAACAAAAGGGTTATGTATGATATGGTGGAGCCTGGATCTATCAATGCATACACATCCTGGGAGAAGATTGATAATATACCTTTAACCATGGTTGGTGACACCTCCTGGACTTGTCTACTAGCCAAGGCGTATATATGATTTGAAGGACCACTAAATCTGGAAGCTTCGCCATGGCCTCTATCATGGCCTGCTAGTGTCTACATACCCTGCCCCATAGGGCATATAGCCATAGAAAAAGAAGGAACGACAACTTGCCTGCTAGGTTGAATTGCACTTCCTAGCCTACCCCTGGATGGGCACTCCCTCATAACATAGCCCTGACGTCCACAAGCAAAACAAGCATCAATGTCAAAATGACATTCCACAAAATGAAACCTACCACAATGAGAACATTAAGGCAAAGATAGCCTCGATTGATACGAACCCCTGTTCATCTGTGAGCCTAAAACCCTAGAGGTTTGACTGGCTCCTGATTATACTGTGATATAAAATCCCTTACCTAGGAACTATAGGGGTGTACTCCAGGCTGGCTAGGAAGGGTATCTACCATACTGTTGAGGATTCCTGCCTCGAAAGCCACCATAATAACCAGCTGATTTAGTCCTCTTACATTGGCCTCTGTCAGAATCTCTCTTGGGCTGATGTCCTCTGTGCTGGTCTTCCACCCCTTGTGCGTACGCTTGTACCCAGGCAATATCTATGCCTGGCTGAGAAGCCATGGCCATACAACTATCAATTAAGTAATGGTCCAACCCCATCACATAGAGATGCACCCTATCAGCCATATCCACTACTATAGTGGGCACATGCCTTGCCAATGAGTCAAACTCCAGGCTATAGTCTTTTATGCTCCTACCATTCTGCCTTAACTATAAGAATTTATAAATTCTGGCTCATTTCAGTTCTGGAGGTAGAAAATGGCCAAATAAGGCTTCCACGAACTCATCTCAGACTGCTAAAGAAGCACCCTCGCCCCTTGATAATTCTCAAGACTTATACCAATTAACGGCTACATCACGTAGCCTATAGGTAGACAACTCAACAGACTCAGTCTCAAAGGCCCTAATTATTCTCAATATACGCTGCATCTGTTGAATGAACTCTTGTGGGTCATCTATAGGCCTCAACCCATAAAACTCTGAAGGGTTACAAGTCAGGAAGTCACAGACCCTCAAACTATCATGTCTATCTGCATCATCTGCCCCTAACCCATGCCTTCGAGCTTGCCCTACCATTATCCAAGTCAGTAATTGCACTGCATTTTTTATGGACCTATCTTTCGGCCCTGGCTATGGAGCTAGAGGCTCAGACATTGGAGCTTCAGGATCTGCAGTTACTGCTGTTCTAAGATCCTCTGGAGGTGGCAGCGTAGTTGTTATATCCCGCACTTTTAAACCTTGACACATGTACCTAATCGTCTCCAAAGTATCCATGAGACCCTTACTATCCACACACATCAAACAACTCTAAGGAAAGAAGATTGTGATACCTCGTGAGAACGAAGGTTGGAAATAGAGTCATACGAATCCGGAAAGAGTTGGAGGATAAGAAATGAGTCGTAGGACTCGATTTACCTACGTAAGCCACTAAGTTAAGAGTCTTATACACTTAAGTTGTTTAAGGACATATCAAGCTTACGTAGTACGGATTACATCGGCTCTTAAAATAAGACGAGATTACGAATCCATGAGGAAGAGAAAAAACATTACGCGGGGAAGACAATGGTAGGGTGACATGTGGCAGCACCTAAGCAAGCAGGTGATCCACCTGCTTGGGGTCAAGTAAGTGACCCACCTGCTTGGGGGAGGTGGTCCCCACTGCCACGTGGCAGCCCCTCCTTGAAAGGGTGGATCTGTGGCCCAATAAGGGCTTGACACGTGTCACCCTTAGGGGATAACACGTTCCACTTCCTAAGGGACCCTATATATGTATGTTAATGACTCTTAAGTCATTTGGAGTCCAAAAATCAGCCATGTGAAGGAGACAAACGTGAGAGAAAGAGAGCTCAAAAGAGCAGCCACAAATTGGAGGAAATTAAGGTAAGTTCTTCACTTTTCTTCCGTGAATTAATTATCCACGGTGTTCCCTAAGTACGTGGATATGTATATATCTGATTTATGATGTTTATGGAATCAAAAATTCAGCTTTACGATTGGAAATTTGGAAGAAAAGAAGAAGAGAAAAACTTAGAGGGGCAAAGAGGAGGGCTACGGGTTTGGCCCTTTTGGGGTAAGCTCCCGGGTTTTGTTCCGTGAATTAATTATTTGAAGTGTCCTTCAGATGTATAATTATGTTTAATAACATAAAATTTTAATTTGGGGCAGCAAAAAAGTGTCAAAAACAGTCCACTCCGTTTCAGCACGGCAAAAGATTTTCGAAGCAAGTTTTAGCTAGTTTTACCCAATTTTGGGAAAGGTAAGTTCTTCCCCTTTAATTTGTAGTTTATGAGGTTAAATTAGGGTGTATTACACACCTTATGAGATGATGGAAGTTGGGGAAAAGGTTTGAAAAGTTCAACGTTCGGAATAAACTAAATTGGAGTCGCTAGAAGTGAATTGTCGTCGAAATAAAGTGTCGTTCTTGTGAGTTGTTGCTGCAGGGGTGTAATGTGTTGTTTCAGGGCCAAAATACGTTCTAATTTGGGTTAGGTTGCTTCTGGTCTAAGCCACGTGACCCCTCTTTGCGTATAATTAACGGCGTTACAAAATAAAGGCTAGACGCCCTATTGTGATATCGTATTTTTGATTATGTCGTTTGGAGTTTATGTTATATATTGTTAGTGTGAATCACTAAAGGTTGTTGTTTTTGGTTGGCTGTAGGTCTTAGGGACCTAATTTGAAATTCGGATAGGGCACATTATAGGGGAGGTGCTGCCCAATTTTCGTTAATGCCTTAACAAACTAAAGAACTAGTCGAGGAAACGACTAAGGAAATAGATTCCATTAATACTAAGGTGTAACCTAAGATGATGGAAATTTAATAAGAGTTTATATGAATATTACTCTCCTGTTGGATAGGTTCAAAGGACAACGAGGCGAACAGGATAAGGAATAACTCAGACAAGGTATGTGAAGCTTTCTTTTGACGTGTTTTTGGAATAAGTATGTAGAGCTATTCTTCTTTTCTTTTGGCATGTCTTAGATGTAAGCTATAAATGCTATGTATATGATATTTGGGATTCAATCCATTCGTAAATCCCTGAGTATGAGTCGAGATTCTCATTTACTTCTTGATATTAGAACTCCTGCAATAGCTGAGTCGTTGCCTTTAAGTCTTCTATGTGATGAAAACTAGTACATGTAAAGCCTATCTATTCTTTCCTTTAGAATGACTTAATTTTAAGTAAAACGATATATGATATGGGTTTAGAGGTAATTCCATTTATAAGCCCTGAGAGTAACTCGTGACTTGTAGTCACTTCTGACCATTTAGAGTCTGAAAGTAGCCAAACTATTATTCTTGAGCCTTCTATATAGTGAATAGTAAGTGGAGATACAAGCTCCTTTTCTTGAAGGATTTCAAATGATCAATGTCTCTAATTTCATAACTGTGTCTCTAATTTCATAACTGTGTCTCTTATTGCATAATTGTGTCTCTGACTGCATAACTATATTTCTTATTGCATAAACTGCGTGGCATTGTCTTGATGCATGTCTGTGATTCTTGAAGCCCCAAATGATGTAAACCCTAATGACATCTAAAGGGCACTTCGGATAAGTACCTTCCTGGTCTTCAGGTGACGGTTCACTTGACTATTTCATTGAGTCTCAAACAATGACTTAGTTGAATATGGTTTCTCACTACTCTACTCATGCATACTGTAACCCATCCTTCCTCGAGTCCCACGATGGGCCGGGAATGTTATCGTGCACAGTTTTACTACTTCTTTCACCGCATCTCAGGCCGGAAGTGTATAGTTCCACGCACGAGAAGACGATGTCGTACGTGAGGTGTGATATATGTTATATGTTATGATGATACGATTATTCACCGAGTCCCAAGCTGGCTGTAATATGACAGTATATGTGGCGAAATAAGGAAGGAACACCGAGTTGATGGTACGCTATAGACGTACACCACTCCATTCATCGAGTCCCTCACTAAAGGGCCGGATACTTTATGTAGGCATGCTTATGGAATTAGAGTGATACATTGTGACCCCGAGCCCCATAGTGAACCGTGTGTAATATAATGACATGTGTGATAAGATTATACCGTGTACTAGGATATTATACCGTATATGATGATATGATACCGTATACGATGATGTCATACCATATACGATGATATGATGAAACAAAATGCATGATGATACGATGATATGTGAATATGAGAATATGATTATAACACAAAGTTCACTAGAGGGTCGGGCACAGTATATGATGATGTATAGGATTATGTGTCCTATTTCAGTTATAGTCTTAGTTAAGATGTGTTATGCTTTACATACTCAGTAAATATATCGTACTAAACCCCCTTTCCTCGGGGAGGGCTACATTTCATGCCCGCAGGTACAGATGTTCATTCTGGAGATTCGCTAACTTAGGGTTTCCACTCAGCTATGTTGGACGTGCTCTACTGTTCCGGAGCCTTACTATTGATGCTGGACATTGATGTATATGTTTATTTATTTAGGGTTACGGCGGAGGGCCTGTCCCGCCATATGATATAGTTATTACTCTTAGAGGTATGTAGACATGTGTATGTGGGTTATTTGTAAGTTTATTTCAGTTGTGCTCATATGACATATTGCAAATGTTTTCATGGTATGGCAGCCTCGTCGGCTCGCGTGCCCTTTCCGATTATGATACAAGTGAATAAGGCAACAGGTTCCTGATAAAAAAAGTTTTTGACCCACTAGGGTTTGTATATACTATCACATCATACACGGTTCAACTTAAGGGTAGCTAATAGATACACATAAGGGTGTCCAAGATGGACCCCAGTCGTGGCCTACGGGGTTGGGTTGTGACAAAAGTGGTATTAGAGAAGTTCGTCTTTGGAGTGTCTACAGACCATTTCTAGTAGAGTCTTGTTTATCGATGTGTTGTGCACCACATCTATAGACAGGAGGCTACAGGATAGTTAGGATGTTACTTTCTTTCAGATCTAAGATCGTCCGTTAGAGCTATGTTAGTAGGATGATCCCTCACTAACATACCATTATGTTTGCAGCAATGCCTCCAAAGAAAGCGGCAGTTGCTCAAAAGGGCAAGTCAATAGCGGATGAAACACGTCAGACTCCAGGGGTTATTAAGGCTCATGCCCAGTCTATACCGAGAATCATGCTCTAGTCGGCGAGCTCTACTATGCTGCCACCCCTAGAGGAGCCTAGAGTAGCAGTAGCTGCAGCCCCCGAATCCCAGTGCCTAGGCCTTTAGCCCCACAGCTAGGGCCAGAAGATAGGGCAATGAGGGATGCAGTTCAATTATTGACCAGATTAATGGCATGGCAGGTTCAAAGGCATGGGCTGGGGATAAAGAGGCAATGCAGTAGGCGACAACCCGATAAAGATTATGGCAGAGGCCAGCATAAGAAGGCTAGGTTGGCTAGTGATTCGGGGGAGTCTCAAGGTAGACATCCTTACCAGTATAGTCGATACCCTACCCAACCAGCCTGGAGGATGCCTCTTCAGTTCCCAGCTAGAAGATTTAATAACACGGGATGTTCAGGAGTCGGTCAAAGCTCCAGGGTTTCGGGTTCACCAATGAGTAAAGGTTCACGTCAGTCAAAGCCACGTTTGCCCCAGTGTCCTCACTGTGGCAAGACTCATTTTGGGGAATGTCGTCTTACTACAGGTGCTTGTTTCGCCTGCGGCCGTCAAGGCCATTTTGTGAGAGAGTGCCCATTCAGAAAAAATAATTAAATAATGCAGCTCAACCTATTAGATCAGTTGTTGGAGTTCCTTCTTTATTGGCTACGTGCCCTAAAAGAAAGGATATTCATACCTCAGCAGGCCATAGTAGAGACCGCAGCAGACCTTCTAGTTCTAGGAACTCGTCGAACCGCATTGATGATTTGGCTAGTGGACAGGATCAGGAGGTGTCATCAAATGTAGTTACAAGTATATTATTAATCACCTCTCAAGATGTATATGTATTAATAGATCCAGGCTTCACCTTATTATATATGTCTCTCTTAGCTATCAGTATTGGGCGCCCTGTGTGGCTGCGATATAATACGATACGAATATATATGATCTGTGCCTTGTGAGGCAGCGATATGATATGACGTGAATATATATATATATATATATGTTGGCCCTGTGAGGCATTGTTGGCATTTTCTGTATGCAGATGTTGGGATAGTAAGAAATACAAAGGAAACAATACCCAAATTTTCATAAAAATAAAAAGAGAATGAGATATAGGGCTATAGTATGTCTTGAAAGTTTGTGCTCACCACAATGATGAGATTTGACTAAACAAGTATGGCTGACCTCGAGAAATGAGTTAATTGGTGAATTAATGGCAATAGAAATTAGAAGGTCGATACTGATATAGTAGAACGATGTTGGAAAAGAGCTATAAGCCAAAGAAGATGACTCAGAGAAGACTGATAGATTGGGATAAAATGATATAGTAAGGCATTTCCTGAATTGATACATAGGGATAAACTATGACAAGTTATAGTTGAAAGAAGTAACAGTATGATTACGACAAGAGTGCGAGGGAAAAAGAATTATGACGGAAGTGAAGTGTTCATAAGACAGCTTATGAAACATTAAGGATAAGACTAACTAGGAAAGGTAAGTAGCCCATAGTAAGAATTGTGAAGAAGGTCAAGCGATGTTATATTATGGGATTGAATGTGAACAGGGTACCAGGTGAACATAACAAAAACTGTTATGA
The DNA here is from genome assembly GCF_947179165.1 of Solanum dulcamara. Lineage (NCBI taxonomy): Eukaryota > Viridiplantae > Streptophyta > Magnoliopsida > Solanales > Solanaceae > Solanum > Solanum dulcamara. Next base: position 46,038,471 of record NC_077243.1, read on the forward strand.
GAATAAGTAAAGCTCAGTAAGGAAATAACTAGAAGGTATAACGTGGTCCATGCGAATGGAATGTAAAGATAGGTGTGAAATGGAAAAGCAAGCTATGGAACAAATAAGGAAGATTTATCATGTCCTCTAAGGAAAGTGTCGAGTAAAGGTTATGTTGTGACGAAAAGGATAGCTAGTACAAAGAAATAAAGAGTAATATGGAATTCCTTGCGCACAACCAAAAATGGATATGAACTAGGAGAAGAATAGAGAAGTTCTAATAGAGGCACTCAAGATAGATTTTATTAATTTAGTATGAGTATCAAACAAAAAGGGAAATAGACAGTTACGAACTGAAGGCATAGTACGATGAAAATGTGATAAGACAAGGCCACTACTATAATGAAGTTGATATGGTTTTAAGCAGGATTAGAAGTAAGCCTTAAGCACAAGACAAAGATGAAAGCTCAGGAGGCATAAAGAAGTATTGTGTATACGTGACTCCACCTTGACGATTAATGAGATCCTGCAAGGAAAGGGAATATCGATTCGCAGAACAAATGCTGCATTACTAAGTTATTAGAAGAATAAGAGGTATCCACGGGAATAAGTTTAGTATAATGATAGAGCTTGAAATGCGAATCACTAAGTATGAGTACTCCCGAGTGGAGGATTTGAACCAAGGGTGAGCACGAGCTAATTATTGATTGGGATGGATGGAATGTGGCTTGGAATGCATTGCTACATTACGAATATTACTCAAGTATCAACCATTAGATGAGGTTTTATACGATATATTACCAATACTAAAGCACCCTATGGTTATGCTAGGGTTCCTATAAAGGCAACCTAACGTATGGATGATTAAACAAAAAATGTAGATATGGTGCAGCACGTTAAATATGTTGGAGTGGAATCATTCGCGTGTGAATGGCTGAAAATAAATAGAGGATGATGTGGGTACACCCTAAAAAGGGGGAAGTGGACAAGAGAAGTACAAGTGTAAAAGAAAATCAACTGACGCTATCGTATGTAAATAGGAACGCTTAAACTTTAAACAAGACCCCAGAAGGGACAGATGTGATCATACCTGCACTGATGTATTGGATTTCATCAAAACTCTGAAGTTAAGCGTGCTCGGATGAGAGTAGCACTGGGATGGGTGATCCCCTAGGAAGTGAGAAAGGGAACGAAACAAGTATGACAAAAAGAGATTATAAGGGCATATTAGTAGAACAACACATATAGAAAAGAGTAAACCAAAAGCAGAAAAGATTATGACTGAAATACAACGAACTTCGTGAAAATGGCATAAGAATAGTTGTGCAGCTTACAAACAATACCAAGAGCGAGGTCAAATGATTATTCGATAAAAGGAAGTCAGTAATAGCAATGTGATTGCCATACTTAGAATCTATTAAAGAAAAGTGTAAAATGGTTGGAGACAGAACTGTTAAGATATAATCGGTATCAAGGACAAAAGCCCTAGCAGAGCCCTGACTTCGACCGAAGGAGGTAAGCCGCTAGTGTAGAGATACTAAAGTATTTTCTGAATGGCTCTACGTACCTACACACATTTGTGCAAAAATTACGGTATAATGTGTGGTAATAAAACTGGAAGGAAGATCTGAGTAAAAGAACAAGATAGTATACCTAAGGTGTTACAAGTTGAATTAAGAGGAGTTGTATAATGGCCTAAATGAAGAGGAGCATCAGACACTTGATAGCCTGCTACGAGGGATGGGAATCCCAATTCGTAAATGGAAGGCGGGTAATGTAAGTTAAGTGCAGGCTGACCTCGCACTTTACGAAAGTATTAGTTCATATGGGTTATGGTAGATAAGCTGACAAAATTAACCCATTTTCTTCCAATTAGGAAGATATATTCAGCTAAGGGTTATACGAGATGACATATCAAGGAAACAATAAGATTTCACGGGGTTCCCACATCTATTATCTCGGACGGGGAAGTTCAACGTATGGCTAATCGCTGGAAATCATTCCGAAAGGGATTGAGGAACAAAGATGAATCTTAGTACGACATTTTGCCCTTCGATTAAGGGACAAGCGTAGATGTGATCCACTAAATTGTTGATAAGGTATAGCTTAATCCGGGACAAGTTATCAATTAGAAGCCTAGAGTCGGCAAGAAGGGGATACATTGATCCTTCTCAGGTTATTTGTAGAATAGATAAAGCTGCCTATGAGTGGGACCTACCGTCTAATTTGAAACAATACATTCAGTTTTAACAGATCAATGCTCCGCAAGAATGTAAACAACGCTCCTAGAATATTTCCCGTAGAGGAGGTCCACGTAATAGGGAGTTATCCTATGAGGGGAAACCTATTTCCATCCAGGATCAGCAGATTAAACGGGTTGCAAACTAAGGACATAACTTCCGTCAAGGTACTGTGGTGGAATAAGAATCGTGAAGCCATAACCAGGAAGTTAAAGAGGACATGAAACACAAGTGTCCGTACCTATTCCTGATGTCTATAGATAACCCCCTATCCTGGAACTCGTATATTAATTACTTGGATGAAACTGTATGTTATTCTAGTAGAAAGGAATTTCCCTGTGATCCGTATAAAGTCTTAAGGGAAGTTTATTTAACATTCGGGGACGAATGTTCTAAAGGGGGGAAGGATGTTATACCCCACACTTTTGAACCTTTACACATGTCCCTAATTGTCATGAAAGTATCCATGACACCCTTACTATCCACACACATCAAACAACTCTAAGGAAAGAATATTGTGATACCTTGTGAGAAGGAAGGTTGGAAATAGAGTCATACGAATCCGGAAAGAGTTGGAGGCTATGAAATGAATCGTAGGACTCGATTTACCTACGTAATCCACTAAGTTAAGAGTCATATAAACTTAATTTGTTTAAGGACATATCAAGCTTACGTAGTACGGATTACATCGGCTCTTAAAATAAGACGAGATTACGAATCAACGAGGAAGAGAAAAAACATTTTGCGGGGCAGCCAATGGGAGGGTGACATGTGGAATCACCTAAGCAACCAGGTGACCCACCTTCTTGGGGTCAAGTAGGTGACCCACCTGCTTGGGGGAGGTGGGCCCCACTGCCACATGGCAGCCCCTCCTTGAAAGGGTGGATCTGTGGCCCAATAAGGGCTTGACCCGTGTCACCCTTAGGGGCTGACACGTGCCACTTACTATGGGACCCTATATATGTATTTTAATGACTCTTAAGTCATTTGGAGTCCAAAAATCAGCCAAGTGAATGAGAGAAACGTGAGAGAAAGAGAGCTCACACGAGCAGCCACAAATTGGAGAAAATTAAGGTAAGTTCTTCACTTTTCTTCCGTGAATTAATTATCCACGGTGTTCCCTAAGTACTTGGATATGTATATATGTGATTTATGATGTTTATGGAATCAAAAATTCAGCTTTACGATTGGAAATTTGGAAGAAAAGAAGAAGAGAAAAACGTAGACGGGCAAAGAGGAGGGCTACGGGTTTGGCCCTTTTGGGGTAAGCTCCCGGGTTTTGTTTCATGAATTAATTATTTAAAGTGTCCCTCATCTGTATAATGATGTTTAATAACATAAAAGTTTAATTTGGGGCAGCGAAGAAGTGTCCAAAACAGTCCGCTCCGTTTCAGCACGGCAAATAATTTTCGAAGCAATTTTAGCTAGTTTTACCCAATTTTGGGAAAGGTAAGTTCTTCCCCTTTAATTTGAAGTTTATGAGGTTAAATTAGGGTGTATTACACACCTTATGATCTGCTGGTAGTTGGGTAAAAGGTTTGAAAAGTTCAGCGTTCGGAATAAACTAAATTGGAGTCGCTAGAAGTGAATTGTCGTCGAAATAAAGTGTCGTTCTTGTGAGTTGTTGCTGCAGGGGTGTAATGTATTGTTGCAGGCCTAAATACGTTCTAATTTTGGTTAGGTTGCTTCTGGACTAAGCCACGTGACCCCTCTTTGTGTATAATTAACGGCGTTACAAAATAAAGGCTAGACGCCCTATTGTGATATCGTATTTTTGATTATGTCGTTTGGAGTTTATGTTATATATGGTTAGTGTAAATTGCTGCAGGTTATTGTTTTTGGTTGGCTGTTGGTCTTAGGGACCTAATTTGAAATTCGGATAGGGCACATTATAGGAGAGGTGCTGCCTAATTTTTGTTAACTCCTTAACAAACTAAAGAACTAGTCGAGGAAACGACTAAGGAAATAGATTCCATTAATACTAAGGTGTAACCTAAGATGATGTAAATTTAAGAAGAGTTGATATGAATATTACTCTCCTGTTGGATAGGTTCAAAGGACAATGAGGCGAACAGGATAAGGAATAACTCAGACAAGGTATGTGAAACTTTCTTTTGACGTGTTTTTGGAATAAGTATGTAGAGCTATTCTTCTTTTCTTTTGGCATGTCTTAGATGTAAGCTATAAATGCTATGTATATGATATTTGGGATTCAATCCATTCGTAAAGCCCTGAGTATGAGTCGAGACTCTCATTTACTTCTTGATATTAGAACTCCTGCAATAGCTGAGTCATTGCCTTTAAGTCTTCTATGTGATGAAAACTAGTACATGTAAAGACTATCTATTCTTTCCTTTAGAATGACTTAATTTTAAGTAAAACGATATATGATATGGGTTTAGAGGTAATTCCATTTATGAGCCCTGAGAGTAACTCGTGACTTGTAGTCACTTCTGACCATTTAAAGTCTGAAAGTAGCCAAACTATTATTCTTGAGCCTTCTATATAGTGAATAGTAAGTGGAGATACAAGCTCCTTTTCTTGAAGGATTTCAAATGATCAATGTCTCTAATTTCATAACTGTGTCTCTAATTTCATAACTGTGTCTCTTATTGCATAATTGTGTCTCTGACTGCATAACTATATTTCTTATTGCATAAACTGCGTGGCATTGTCTTGATGCATGTCTGTGATTCTTGAAGCCCCAAATGATGTAAACCCTAATGACATCTAAAGGGCACTTCGGATAAGTACCTTCATGGTCTTCAGGTGACGGTTCACTTGACTATTTCATCGAGTCTCAAACAATGACTTAGTTGCATATGGTTTCTCACGACTCTACTCGTGCATACTGTAACCCATCCTTCCTCAAGTCCCACGATGGGCCGGGAACATTATCGTACACAGTTTTACTACTTCTTTCACCGCGTCTCGGGACGGATGTGTATAGTTCCACACACGAGGAGACGATGTCGTACGTGAGGTGTGATATATGTTATATGTTATGACGATACGATTATTCATCGAGTCCCGAGCCGGCTGTAATGTGACAGTATATGTGGCAAAATAAGGAAGGAACACCGAGTCCCTCCTTAGAGGGTCGGGTACGTATGAATATTATGATGGTACGCTATAGACGTACACCACTCCATTCACCGAGTCCCTCACTAAAAGGTCGGATACTTTATGTAGGCATGCTTATGAGATTAGAGTGATACATTATGACCCCAAGCCCCGTAGTGAACCGGGTGTAATATGATGACATGCGTGATAAGATTATACCGTGTACGAGGATATGATACAGTATACGATGATATGATACCTTATATGATGATGTGATACCGTATACGATGATATGATGAAATAAAATGCATGATGATATGATTATATGATGATATGATGATATGTGAATATGAGAATATAATTATAACACCGAGTTCACTAGAGGGTCGGGCATAGTATATGATGATGTATAGGATTACGTGTCCTAAGGTGTAGGTACAGTAATTTGGTAATTGTTATACTTGTCCCCTGCATCCCTATTTCAGTTATGGTCTCAGTTATGATGTGTTATGCTTTACATACTCAGTATATATATCGTACTGACCCTCCTTTCCTTGGGAGGGGGGGAGGGGGGGAGGGGGGGCTGCGTTTCATGCCCGCAGGTACAGATATTCATTCTGGAGATCCACTAGCTTAGGTTTTCCACTCATCTATGTTGGACGTGCTCTGCTGTTCCGGAGCCTTACTATTGATGCTGGCCATTGATGTATATGTTTATTTATTCAGGGGTACGGCGGGGGCCCTGTCCCGCCATATGATACAGTTATTATGCTTAGAGAAATGTAGACATGTGTATGAGGATTATTTGTAAGTTTATTTCAGTTGTGCTTATATGACATATTGCAAATGTTTTCATGGTATGGCAGCTTCATCGGCTCGCGTGACCTATCCTATTATGATACAGGTGAATGAGGCTACAGGTTCTTGACAAAAAAGTTTTTGACCCACTGGGGTTTGTATATAGTATCACATCATACACGGTTCAACTTAAGGGTAGTTGATAGATACACATAAGGGGGTCCAAGTTAGACCCCAGTCGTGGCCTACAGGGTTGGGTTGTGACAATAGTAGAGCTCACTAATTGCAGTATAATCCCTGGCATAGACTGGGTGTGAGCCCTAGTAACTCTTGGGGTCTGACTAGTTTCCCCTGCTACGGACTTGCCTTTTTGGACAGTTGTTGCTTCTCTTAGAGACATCACTGTAAACATAATGATATGTTAATGAGAGATTATCCTAACAACGTAGCTCTATCGAACGACGTAAGATAGAAAAGATAGACAACATCCTAAATATCCTGTAGACTCCTATTTATACATGTGGTGCACAACACATCGATAAACAAGACTCTACTATACATAGTCTATAGACACTTCGAGGATGAACTGCTCTGATACCCCTTTTGTCATGACCCTACCCCGTAGGCCGCGACTTGGGTCTTATTTGAACCCCATATACGTAACAGTCAAATGTAGTCAAATTAAACTATGTGTAATGTGATACTACACCCAAAAACTCCAATGGGTCAAAACTTTTTCATGTACATTTAGCCTTTTTCATTCGTACCATATCATAAAAAGGCACACGAGCCGACAAGGCTGCCATAACATAAAAACATTTACAACACATCGTATATGCACAATTGAGATAACTTACACTTAACCCACATACACATAACTACAGACCTCTAAAAATAGTAACAGTAACATATGGCGTGACAGGGCCCCCGCCGTACCCCTGAATAAAGAAACATATACATCGTAGGTTAAGTACCCCCAAACTCAGTTCTGATATAATAGAGCTTATTCCAAACTTGTTGAGTGGAATCCAAAGCTGGCGGATCCCCAAAATATGCGTCCGTACCTGCGGGCATGAAATGCAGCCCCCTGGAGAACGGGGGGTCATTACGATATATATATTGAGTATGTAAAGCATAAAACATCATAAGGAGATTACAACTAAAATAGAGATGCAGGAGCAAGTATGACAATTAATGAATCACTGTACTTGCATCCTAAGAGATAAAGTCAGGTGTATCATGGTCCCATACTGTATCCAACCCTCTAATGGGGTGCGGTGCTTCAAATATGTCACTACATTTTCATATGTACATCTATAGACTGTATCCAGCCCTTTAGTGAGGGACTTGGTGAAGAAAGTGGCGTATATTTATATCGTACCATCACTATCTCATTATATCATTATACCTTATCATTATATATCATACCATACCCGGCCCATTATGGGTCTCGGTGTTATAATCATATCATCACATACTGAACCTGGCCCATTAGGGGACTCGGTGTCATAAATGTATCATCATATACTATACCCGGCCCTTTAGAGAACTCGATGTCATCGTCATATGATATATATCGTACTTGGCCCTCTAGGGGACTCGGTGTCATCATCATGTCATTATATACCATACCCGGCCCATTAGGGGACTCGGTGTCATAGACAACCACACACAGGTGGATCATTATTTGAAACTTAATAAGATAGTCATACAGAACTATCATTCGTGGATCACGATAATAATCATCTCAAGTGCCCTTTGAGTGCCACTAGGGCTATATTAAGTGAATTCTCAGGAGTTATAGACATATTTTAAGGTAATGCCAACTGGCTTAAGAAAATCTGGGACATCTTTCATCACAAATTCCTTAGGAATAGGGGCTTTGAATACCCCCTAATCGACATATAGACAATTCAGGGAAGGTGGATCAACTACGATGAGAGTTTTCCCACCAACGAGTGAATAGGAGAAATATAGCGTATTCAGAGCTTAAGAATGAAATTACCCTAGAGCTCGTATCATGTATCATCTATCTTTAAGATATGTCAAATGAAAGAAAGGGTAAGCTTTACCTTTTTATCACTTCTCATCCCAAAGGAGTTTGAGAGACAATAACTCAACTACCGTAGGCATTCTGATATTCGGAAGTGGATAAAGATCAAGAGGTATGCTTGAGGCTTTATGAATGGGATTATCCCCACTTGCATATGCAGATATACATACTGCACTTCTATCAAGGATATTCCAAGAGGAAGGAAACAGCTTTACGTACCCTATACTTCTCATCATCTAGGGGACAGTGAAAGGCCCTAACTCAATTAGCATGGGAGCTCTCACTTCCAAAAGTAGGTAGGGGTCGTGTGTTATATTCAGAACTTTATGAGTATATTCTTCCCCATATTTTATATGCACATCATACTTAAGACTAAGACACGCCAAGATAAAGGAAGGATAGCTTTACATACACTCATCACTTCCTAACATATGAAAGGCTTGAGAGGTCCTAGTTCAATTACTGTAAGAGTGCTTTCATCAAGAAGTAAATGAGAACCGTGAATTATGCTTGGCATTTATTAGTAGATTTACCCTCAAGCTCATATCATTCATTACTTAACTTGAACACATGCCAAAAGAAAAGAAAGGGTAGCGTCACATACCTCTTATGGGTTACTTGTAACCACGTTCGCATTGTCGTCCTCTAAACCTATTTAACATAAAAATAATACTCATATTAATAAACTTTAACTTTCCAGCTTCTAAATCCACAACCAATCACCCATAGGCATCAATTCCTTATTAGCCTTTCTCGACTAGTCTCGACTAGTCTATTAGTTAGTTAAGAAGTTAATGGAATTCGGGCAGCATCTCCTCTATAACTCGCCCTATCCTAACTTCCAATTACATAATCAATTGGTACAGCCAACCAAAAACAACAATCATCAGCCAATGCACAATTATACCACTTCAACATTACACAAAACAAGTCCCGAACAGCTCGCTCAAAACTACAACTCCAAAATATGGTTTTCAATCTTTATTTTGTAAAATCTTAATCACACAAAACAGGGTGTCACATGGCTGTAACCAGAAGCACTTATACCCATATTTAGATATATTTCCAGCCCTGCAACAACACAAAACAACCACTAATACAATACAACAATTACAACGACACTAGCCATACTTTAACCTATTAGAATCTCATCAAAACAGCCCCTACATGACCTGCAACTTTGTTCAGCTGTAAAGTGCATATTTTCATGTTTTGAATCCATATTTATACATTCATAACATGTCCAAACCCTTACTAAAATGTGGGAAAAGAGAATCACACCGTACCTTAACAAACGGCTTCCCAAACTTACTGAAAATTGGCTTCGGAAGTTCCTTAATGTGCTGAAACTTTAGCAGACTCTTTGTATCCTTTTGGTGCTGCTCCAAACCATAAATTTACATTAATAACACCTTCATTTCATCTTGGTATACCCTAGATAATTAATTCATGGAATGAAAATCGGAGCCTTACCTTGAAGGAGCCAATCTGTAGCTCTCTCTCTATGCCTTCAATGTTTTTCTCTTCTTTTTTCCAAGGATAAACACGTTGAAATAAAAATATATTTCTGCATAACAGACATATATACACCTTCTTAGGAGGTGACAAATGGTAGCCCCTAGGGGTAACACGTGGTAGCCCCTAGGGTGCCACCTCATCCATGCGACCACTCACATGATGCCACATGGCAGTGGGGTCCACCCCAAGTAGGTGAGTCACCTACTTGGTCCAAGTAGGTGCATCACCTACTTGCTTCCAAGTAGGTTCTATGCCTCCTTCCGCCTCTTTCGTAGGTTCGTAATCTCGTCTTACTTTAATAACCTATGTAATCCTTGCTACATAAGCTCAACATGCCCTCAAATCGCTTAGTTATGTAAAACATCCAAGTCGGTAGCTTATGCAAGTAAGTCGAGTTCTACGACTCATTACTTGGCCTTCAACTCTTTTCGGATTCTTATAACTCTATTTCCATCCTTCCCTACTATGGGACTGTCATGACCTAACCCCATAGGCTGTGACTGGGGTCTGACCTGGACCCCGTATATATACCTATCCGATGTAATCAAGTCGAGCTATGCATAAAGTGATACTACTTACAAAATCCCAATGAGTTAAAACCTTTTTTTGTGTACATGTGGCCCCTTCCATTCGAACCATATCATCAAAAGGCACACAAGCTGACAAGGCTGCTGTAATATAAAAACATTTACAACATGTCGTATAGGCACAATCGAAATGAACTCACAAACAACCCACATACATAAGCTCGACATGCCCTCAAATCGATTAGTTATGTAAAACATCCAAGTCGGTAGCTTATGCAAGTAAGTCGAGTTCTACGACTCATTACTTGGCCTCCAACTCTTTTCGGATTCTTATAACTCTATTTCTATCCTTCCCTACTATGGGACTGTCACAACCTAACCCCGTAGGCTGTGACTGGGGTCTGACCTAGACCCCGTATATATACCTATCCGATGTAATCAAATCGAGCTATGCATAAAGTGATACTACTTACAAAATCACAATGAGTTAAAACCTTTTTTTGTGTACATGTGGCCCCTTCCATTCGAACCATATCATCAAAAGGCATACAAGCTGACAAGGCTGCTGTAATATAAAAACATTTACAACATGTTGTATAGGCACAATTGAAATGAACTCACAAACAACCCACATACATATGTCTGCAGACCTCTAAGAATAGTAACAGCAACATATGGTGGGACAGGGTCCCTATCGTACCCCTGAATATACAAACTTATACATAGAATGTCTAATACCCAAATGTTTGACTCCAATTCAATGGAGCTTCTCCCAAATTTGCCAAGTGAAACCCTAAGTTGGTGGATCCCCAAAGCGTGCATCTGCACCTATGGGCATTAAACACAGCCCCCTCCTCCCCAAAAAAAGGGGGGTCAGTACGATATATGTACTAACTATATAAAGCATAACAACACATAACTGGGATAACAACTGAAATAGGGATGCAGGAAATAAGTATGACGGTTAAGAGTTTACTATACCTACATCCTATGAAAAGAGGGCCTTTATATCACCCTCACATATCACTCCCGGCCCTCCGTAAAACTTGGTGTTACTAGACCAACGTATACGGCATCATACCATCGTATACGCTATCATTTCATACCTTATGAGTACATTACTATGTTTTCATATGTATGCTTGTCTATTATATCCGGTCCTTTAGTGAGGGACTCGGTGAAGGGAGTAGGCACATCATATCGTATCGTTACCCTCTCATACCATCATATCTTATCATACCGTACTCGGCCCATTATGAGTATCGGTGTTATAATCATATCATCATATACCATACCCGTCCCACTAGGGGAATTAGTGTCATAATCATTATATACCATATCCGGCCTTTTAATGGACTTGGTGTCATTATCATATACCGTACCCAGCCCTTTATGGGACTCGGTGTCATTATCATATACCATACTCGGCCCTTTATAGGACTCGTTGTCATTATCAACCACGTACAAATGGATCATTATCTAAAACTTAATAAGGTAGTCTACAAACTATCATTCGCGGATCAGGATAATAATCATCTTAGGTGCCCTTGGAGTGCCCCTAGGGCTACATTAAGTGAAGTCTCAGGAGTTTTAGACACATTTTAGGGTAATGCCAACCGGCTTAAGGAAATCAGGGACATCTGTCATCATAGAGTCCCTAGGAATGGGAGCTTATATCCCCACTACTAATCGACATATAGACGGTTCAGGGAGGGTAGCTCAACTACGATGAGAGTTTTCGCGCCAACGAGTGAATATAAGATATATAGCATATTCAGAACTTGGGAATAGGAGCTTTAGTATCAAGAAGTGAATAAGAGTTATAGTTATTGTTTCTTGTGTGTCCAATTACTATCTCACGTATAGTAGGTTCGAGGGTGATAGCTCAACTACCTTAAGAGCCTTAGCATTTAGGAGTGAACTCGAGTCATGATTTATACTCGAAACTTACAACTGGAACTACCTCTACAGTTATATCATATCTCATTTCATTTAAATTTAATACATCCCAAAAGAAAGAAGCAATAGACTCTACATATATTACCTTTTATCATATAGAAGCCTAAAAGGGCAATAACTCAATTATTTTAGGAGTTATACCATCACAAAGTAGATGAGAACTACGAACTATACTCAAACCTTTACGAATGGAAATATCCCCATGTTTCATATATAAACCATTTATAACTTATATGTAAGACATGCCAAAAGAAAGAAGAATAGCCTTACATACCTCTTACGGACTTCCCTTAATCACGTCCACATCATCGTCCTCCGAACCTATTTAACATGGAATCAACGCAAGTATAAACAACCTTATACTTTTCAGCATCTTACATTACCTACGAGTATTCATAGAACTCGTTTCCTTACTTGCCTTCTCATCTAGTTCCTTAACTAGTTAAAGAGTTAGCAAAAATCGGGCAGGTTCTCCCCTATAATGTGCCCTATCCGAATTTACAATTATACTCCTAATAGATACATCCAACCAACAACAATAACCTGCCACATATATATATATACAATTCACATCAATCTTATACCACATAAACTCCAAACGACTCGCTCGAACTACGATACCAGAATAAGGTTTCTAGTTTTCGTTTTGCAAAACCTTTAACCATACGTAGTGGGGGGTCATGTGGATGCAACCAGAATCTCCCCCGCCTCTTTTAGGACAAATTTAGGCCTACACACCACACAACCATCATAAGCCTCCACACACACAACGCCTTTTTTTGACTACAATGTCGACGACTTCAATTTCGATCGTTTCTATCGTCGAGCATTTTCACGACCTTTTTTATAATTCCATCAGTATAAAAGGTATATAATGCACTAAATAAAAACCCCATAAAGTCCAAATTTAAATGATAAGTCTTACCTTACCCGAAATTGGCCAAAGCTATCCAAAATTGTGCCTCGGAACTTCTTTAGTTGCGCTGAAACTGCGTGGACTGTTTGCTATTCGTTTTGGCTGAAACAAGACATGATTTTATACTTATAATACCTCCATATAATCTTGGTACATTCTGGATAATTAATTTACAGAATGAAATCGGGACTTACCTATTTTTTTCCTCCTAGCCGCCACACTTTTCTCTGCAAGTTTAGTGTTTGTTCTTGAATTTTTTTTGCTGAAGTTTAATGAATGAAAGCTGAAGTTTAATGGATAATAGACATATATAGGTTGTATTAGGGGGTGAAATGTGTCATCCCCTAAGGGGGACACGTGTCCAGTCCCTATTAGGCCACCGTATCCATGCATTGAAGGAGGGCCTGCCAAGTGTCTTTTTTTTCTCATCCTCATGGGCTCATAATCTCATCTTATTTTAAGAGCCTAGGTAATCCGTTCTATGCAAGATTTGTATGAACTCAAATAGCTTAGGTATGTACGACGTCTAAGTTAGTACCTTACGTAGGTAAATTGAGTCCTACGACTCATTACTTGGCCTCCAATTTCTTCCGGATCCTTATGACTCTATTTCCAACCTTCTCTACTATGGGGTATTATATTTTCCCCTCCTTAGAGTCGTTTGATAGTGTCGTAGCTTATCCATCTCTCATGATAATATCTAAGGAACTTAAGAGACATTCCAAGTTTAAAAATGTGGGGTGTAACATCCTTTCCCCTTTAGAACATTTATCCATGAATGTTACATAAAACTTCCCTTAAGAGTTCATACATATTGTAGGGAGATTCCTTTCTATTGCGATAACATACATTTTCATCCAAGTAATTAATATATGAGTTCCAGGAGTGGGGGTTACCTGTAGACATCGAGAATAGGTATGGATACCTGTGTTTCATATCCTCTTTAGGTTCCTAGGTTATTTCTTCACGATTCTTATTCTGCCACAGCACCTTGACAGAAGCTACATCCTTAGTTCGCAATATTTTAATCTGCCGATCCAAGATGGCGATAGGTTGTCCTACGTGGGATCATTCCTTTACTATGTAGACCTCCTCCATGGGGAATATTCTTGAAGGGTTGCCTATTTATTTATGGAGCATGGACATGTGAACGACTGGATATATCGCTTCCAAATTAGATGGTAGGTCCGCTTCATAGGTAATCTTACCTACCTGTCCTATTTTCGTTAACGCCTTAACTAGTTAAGGAAATAGTCGAGAAGGCGAGTGAGGGAATGGGGTTTATGAATACTCTTAAGTAATGTAAGACGCTTAAAGGTCTAAAGAGTTTGATGTTCGTATTGATTTCATAACAGGTATGTGAAGCTTTCTTTTGGCATGTTTTTGGAATAAGTATGTAAAGCTTATCCCTTCTCTTGGCATGCTTTTGGCATAAGTAGGTAAAGCTATTCTTTTTTATTTAGAAATGTCTTAGATATAAGTTATGAATGGTGTTATAACCCGTACTTTGCACCTAAGGACATGTTGGGAATACTTGTAACAAGTCAAGGGTAAGACTATGCTTGGTCTTGTTATATACAAGTTTCCATTGATTAAGTTGGGAGGTGGAATTATTGGAAAAGTTAAAGGGCAAAATTGGAATTTCACATGTGGAAATACCATAAAAGGTTAGGGGTAAAATTGGAATTTCACATGTGGAAATACCATAAAAGGTTAGGGGTAAAATTGGAATTTCACATATGGAAATACTATAAAAGGTTAAGGGCAAAGGTGGAATTTCAACTTAGAATTTTTAGGAAAGGTGAGGGGCAAAATGGTAATTTCACATGGAAGCCTCTTAGTCATAAAATCCTAGAGATTTCTTGACATTTTGAGAGAATTAGAAGAAGAAAAATTTGAGGAGAAAGAATAGAGAGAAAATCGGCCAAGAGAGAGTAATATTAACTCTCCAAATTTCATCCCCAAAAATTATAATCTTCTAGTATTCCTACTAAGTCAAGGGTGCTCTACAACATGGTGTAGTTGTTTTGGAAGTTTGGAGACTTGTTTCATTGATTTGGAAGTGAAGAAGTTAGAAGAAAAAGGTAAGAATTCATTCATTTTATTAAGTTATGAAGGTTTGTGTATGTTGTAGTATGTTGAGGTGTATGGAATTTATGAAAATATGGAAGTTTTCATGGTAATATGATGCCATGTATACATGTTCTTATATGAGTAAGAATTATGTAATTTTTGGTGTAGTAATTTTGTGTAGTATTTTTGTGTAGTATTTGGATGGTGGTTATGTTAATTATTTGATGTTGAAAATGAAAGTTGGATGAGATTAATTGAAGTTGGAAATAAGAGTTAAGTGATACGATGGAAAAAAATTAAGGTTGCATAGCTTGCTAGTTGTTGTTGTAATTTTTGGAAAATAGGGAAACTTAAATGGTGTATTTGGTATTAAACTAGTTTGTAGGAATTATATAATTTGAGTGTGATATTATAAGAAGATGGAGGTAAATTATTAAAAGTATGGATTGTTGTTGTTGGTTGTGAAGTTGAAGAAAGAAAATGAATTTTAATATTTTTATTGTATTTATGGAATTTTTAAGTGAAATATGGAATTGAAAAAAATTGGATAGCTTACTTGGAATATTTTTCACTTATGTTGGAATGAATTGAAACTAATTATGGATATGAGATATTCATATTTATTTGGAAATGCAAAGTTTGGTTGAAAGTTGTTGCACTAATTGGAAAATTACACCAATTTATATTATGGTGTGTTTAAATTGATTATTGATGAAATTGGTGTTGTTGTTGGATTGGTTGTTGATATTGTGGCCGAGTTGTAATCTCGGGGTTGCTATATATATAGGGGCGATGCTGTCGAAATTTTTGTAGACAAGTATTGGAAAATTGAATTCTTAAAGTCTTATGAATAGTAATTGGTAAATGTGACCAATTGTAGATTTTGGAGGAAACGAGAATTGAATTTGGACAATCGTAAAACGTCAAAAAGGTATGTAAAGCTTTACATTTTCTTCTCTTGGCATGTCCTAGATGTAATAGGATTGAATACGAAACTCGGGGATCACTCTACTCTTCGGAATCGACGTTCGAAAATTTCCCTTTTCTATTCAATGGAATTGAATTAGGTAATTATGAATAGTTTTGGAAAAATTGTCTAAACTTCTAGATTTTTCACAAATGAATTCCGAATACCTTGAAACTCCTCTAAATAATGTTATGAAGTCTAACGCACGTGATTTGTATACGCCACCTCATTTGACCGAGGTGGGCCCCACTATTACAAAATTTTCTTCGTTATTCCGTTTGAATTACGGTAGGTAGAATTTGAAAGAAACCCTTTGCTATGCTTCCTAATATTATATGAATAATTATTCCGTTAATTCCCATAATATATTTTGAAAGTACGGAGATGATTCGGAAAATACTATTTTTACGTAAACTATGGTGATATTGGAAGTACTTGTACTACTATTATTATTCAAGTTTCTTTTTATGATCTGTTATCAAAATTATACCATCGAGTCTGTATAAATGTTTTGTAATTTAAATTGCATTTAGTTTCTCACTACTCCACTCGTGGATGCCTCAATACTTCTTTCACTGAGCCTGGGCCAGGATATGTTGTCGTGCGTATTTCTCTGCATTGTTCACCGTGTCCCGACGTGAGGGGGCAGGTATGACATGTACCATGGGGTGGTAAATATTATGCCACGGAGTTATACTGTGCCATGTACATATATGTTTGTGATATGATATGATATGATTTGATATGGCCATCTGATATGATATGATTTGTTACGGAGATATTCCCTACTCTGGTGTTATGCTGTGCCGTGGTGTCGATGATGGGAGGGCAACCACACTTTGTTCACCGAGTCCCTAAGGGGGCCGGATATGGCATATGTCTGTACATATATGATTTGAGATTTTGATAAGCATTCTGAAATTCTAAACGTTGATTTTATGTTTTGCATATACTATTCAGATTATGATTTTATATAGTTCAGTGCATGCTTTACATATTCAGTACATTTTCCGTACTGACCCCCTTTCTTCGGGGGCTACGGTACATGCCCGTAGGTACCGACGTTCGTTGTGCTGAGCTGCCTGTTTAGGACATCTGTTGTGTTATTGACAGTGCTCCTTTGTTCGGAGCTTGTATTTTGGTACTGACTCTATCTCTGTATATTTGTATATATTGGTCAGGGGTACGACGGGGCCCTGTCCTGTCTTATGACTATGTTATCATCTGTAGAGGTCTGTAGACAGAGTTATGTTGTGGGTTTTGGATATATGGTTTGGATTTTTGTGTGTTTTATGACAGCCTTTCAACTATCGTGCGTATATTTATTTTTATGATATATTTAGTAATTTCTACTAATCACTATATTTGTTTATTAAAAAAAAATGGCTAATTTGGGATAAGGGTACGTTTGGGTGCCCAACTCGGGCACCAGTCGCGGCCTACGGGGTTGGGTCGTGACAAAAGTGGTATCAGAGCGGTTGGGTCCTCGGAATGTCTACAGACTGTGTCTAGTAGAGTCTTGTTTATCAGTGTATTGTGCACCACATCTATAAGCAGGAGGCTATAGGACATTTAGGATATTACTTTTCCTTCTTGTCTTAGATCGTGCGATAGAGCTATATTATTAGGATGATTCTCTCCTAACGAAACGATTATTATGATTTTCAGAAATGCCTCTGAGAAAAGCGACGACTGCCCAGAAGGGTAAATCAGTGGCACCAGGCGAGGTTAGTCAGGTCCATAGAGTTACCAGGGCCCGACCTCAGCCTGAGATGGAGACTGTGCCCCCAACAGCCAGTTCTGCGACCCCGCCAGAAATTAGGGCAGCCCCAGCTGAAGATCAGAGGGCGGATTTACCAGTATTTGGAGCCCCAGCACCCGAGCCTCTAGCTCCATAGTCAGGAGTGGAAGGCAGGGCTATGCAGGATGCGGTGCAGTTGTTGACCAGGTTGGTGGCTGGACAGGAACACAGACGCGGTTTAAGCGGAGATCTGGTACACAAGTCTGATAGTTCAAGGGCTCTTGAGTTTCTGACTTGTAACCCTCCAGAGTTCTTTGGGACAAAGCCCGAAGAGGACCCCCAGGAGTTTGTTAGAGAGATGCAGCGTACTTTACGTCTGATTAAAGCTTCTGCAACCGAGTCGGTTGAGTTGGCTTCATATAGATTGCACGAGGTAGCTGCTAACTGGTTTGAGTCCTGGGAGTTGTCCAGGGGTAGACTAGCTTCTCCAGCAGTATGGGATGAGTTTACAGAGGCATTTATCAGTCATTTCCTGCCTCCTGAGATGCGTAGAGCCAGAGTGGACAGATTTTTACAGTTAAGACAGCGAGGCCGCAGTGTTCGCGAGTATAGTTTGGAGTTCGACTCATTGGCTCGACATGCACCTGCTCTGGTAGCTGACATGACAGACAGGATGCACAGATATGTGATGGGCCTAGATCGTTACCTGGTGGATAGTTGTTTGGTGATGGCTGCTCAGCCAGGGATGGACATCGCCCGTATTCAGGCATATGCTCAGGGCATGGAGGACAGACATAGAGGACGCCAGTCCAACTGAGATTTTAGCAGAACTCAGCCTAAGAGGGCCAGGTCAGTTGGATATTTCGGAGAGTTCCGAAGCAGGCCATTCCAGCAGCAAGGTAGCAAGCAGCCCACTCAGCCAGCACGGAGTATGCCTTTACTATCTTCAGGCCGGAGATCAGGTGGCACAGGATATTCGGGAGCTGGTTTGAGCTCTAGGGTGTCCGGTTCGCAGTTGGACAGAGGTTCTGGTCAGATGCGGCCACCCAGGCCCCCGTGTTCTTATTATGGTAGGTACCATCTGGGAGAGTGTTATCGTGCTACAGGAGCTTGTTTTGTTTGTGGTCGTCAAGGCCATACGATGAAGGATTGCCCGAATAAGGGTGATTCAAGTGGAGCAGCTCGGCCTACAGGATCATTTGCTGGGTCATCATCTTCTTCGGTAGCTATGCACCCTACGGGGCAGGGTGTGTCTACACCAGCAGGACGTGGTAGAGGCCGGGGTGGAATTTCTGGTTCTAGCGACCCTTCGAACCGCACCTATGCCTTGGCCACCCGACAGGATCAAGAGGCGTCTCCAAATGTGATCACAGGTACATTATTGATCTTTTCCCAAATTTTATATGCATTAATAGATCCAGACTCTACATTATCATATATTACTCCGATGATTGCTGATAAGATTGGTGTAAATCCCGAACTGATAGAACCGTTTGAGGTAGCTACTCCTGTAGGAGATTCTATTATAGCAAGGCGAGTATATAAAAGTTGCTCAGTAATTATATGTGATCATTGCACTAAAGCAGACCTAATAGAATTGGAGATGACTGAATTTGATATGATTATGGGAATGGATTGGCTATCTTCCTGTTATGCTAATGTTAACTGTCAACGGAAGGTAGTTTATCTTCAATTTCCAGGAGAACCAGTGATAGAATGGGCAGGTAATACAGCATCTCCGAGAGGGAAGTTTATTTCTTACCTTAAGGCAAGGAAGATGATCAGAAAAGGTTGTATTTATCACCTGGTTCGCGTACATAATTTGCAGGTTGAAGCGCCAACTATTCAGTCAGTTCCAGTTGTTAATGAATTTGTAGATGTATTCCCAGATGATCTTCCAGGCCTTCCTCCCGAACGGGAGATAGACTTTACCATAGATGTGCTGCTAGATATCCATCCGATATCTATTCCCCCATATAGAATGGCACCTGCAGAATTAAAGGAACTGAAGGAGCAATTGAAAGACTTGCTAGAAAAAGGCTTCATCAGACCTAGTACTTTACCTTGGGGAGCTCCGGTATTATTTGTGAAGAAGAAAGATGGGTCACTACGGATGTGTATTGATTACAAACAGTTGAATAAGGTAACTATAAAGAATAAATACCCCCTCCCCAGGATTGATGATTTGTTTGATCAGTTGCAGGGTGCCAAGTGGTTTTCAAAAATAGACTTGCGATTGGGTTATCATTAGGTGCGGGTAAGAGAATCTGATATTCCAAAGACAGCATTCCGGACTCGATATGGTCATTACGAGTTCAGAGTGATGTCTTTTGGGTTGACAAATGCTCCAGCGGTATTTATGGACCTGATGAATCGGGTATTCAGACCATTCCTGGATATGTTCGTGATTGTGTTTATTGATGATATTCTAATTTATTCCCAATCAAAAGAGGAGCATGCAGATCATTTGAGAGCAGTACTTACAGTACTCCGACACCAGAAATTATATGCTAAATTTTCTAAATGTGAATTTTGGTTGACCTCTATAGCATTTTTGGGACATATTGTCGGCGCTGAAGGTATTCGGGTAGATACACAGAAGATCGAGGCTGTAAAGAACTGGCCTAGGCCGACGACACCTACCGAGGTACGTAGTTTCCTGGGATTAGCAAGTTATTACAGGAGATTTGTAGAGAAATTTGCTTCTATGTCAGCACCACTGACAAGATTAACTCATAAGGGAGCCAAATTCCAGTGGAATGAGGCCTGTGAACGAAGCTTTCAATTATTGAAAGAGAAGTTGACTACAGCTTCTGTTCTAACTCTTCCAGAAGGACCGGATGGGTATGTTATTTATTGTGATGCTTCAGGTGTGGGAATAGGTTGTGTATTGATGCAGCACGGGAAAGTTATAGCTTACGCTTCCTGGCAACTTAAAAAGCATGAAAAAAATTATCCTACTCATGATCTAGAACTAACAGCAGTGATTCATGCTCTGAAGATATGGAGGCACTATTTATATGGTGTTCATGTTGATATATATACAGATCACAAGAGTCTCCAATATATTTTTAAATAGAAAGACTTGAATTTGCAGCAGAGGAGATGGCTAGAGTTCTTAAAAGACTATGATGTTGATATTCTATATCATCCAGGAAAGGCCAACGTCGTAGCAGATGCACTCAGCCGTAAGTCCTTGGGTAGCTTGATAGATGTTCCAGCAGAAAAGAAGGAAATAGTTCATGAAATTGGTCAATTGGCCAGTCTTGGAGTTCGGTTGACTGAATCGGGAGATAATGGGATTTTAGTTCGAGATGTTGCTGAATCTTCCATTATAGAAGAAATAAAGCAACGTTAATATGAAGACCCTATTTTGGCACAGTATCGAGATACAGGTATGGACAAAGAGAAGACCCCTTTTGGTATTACATCTAATAGAGTATTATTATACAGGGACAGGTTGTGTGTACCTGATGTTGCTGGGCTACGGCAACAAGTTATGGGTGAGGCACATCATGCTCGATATTCTATTCATCCAGGTACAACAAAAATGTACCATGACCTTAGATGTTTATTCTGGTGGGATGGTATGAAAAAAGATGTTGCTGAGTTCGTGGCCCAATGTCCAAACTGTTAGCAGGTCAAAATTGAACACCAAAAACCAGGTGGTTTATTACAGGAGATGGAAATTCCAACGTGGAAGTGGGAGATGATTAATATGGATTTTATTACAGGTTTACCTCGCACTCCACGGAAGTATGATTCGATATGGGTTATTGTCGATAGGTTGACTAAGTCAGCCCATTTTCTTCCAGTTAGGATCACATATTCAGCTGAGGATTATGCCAGGTTATATATTAAGGAGATAGTAAAGCTCCACGGAGTTCCTGTGTCTATTATCACTGACAGAGGTGCCCAGTTTACAGCAAATTTCTGGAAATCTTTTCAAGCGGGATTAGGGACCCAGGTGAGCCTTAGTACAGCATTCCATCCTCAGTCTGACGGGCAAGCCGAGCGCACTATTCAGACGCTGGAAGATATGTTGCGGGCTTGTGTTATTGATTTCAGGGGTAGCTGGGATGATTATCTACCACTTGTTGAATTTGCTTATAATAATAGTTATCATTCTAGCATTCAGATGGCTCCGTATGAGGCACTGTATGGCAGAAAATACAGGTCACCTATAAGCTGGTTCGATGTGGGTGAAACTAAGTTAATTGGCCCAGATCTGATTCAGCAGGCAGTTGAGAAGGTGAAGCTTATTCAGGAATGATTATTGGCAGCTCAAAGTCGACAGAAAGCATATGCTGACAACCGGCGTCGACCTTTAGAGTTCCAAGTGGATGACTGGGTATTCTTGAAGGTGTCACCTATGAAGGGCGTCATGAGATTCGGCAGAAAAGGAAAACTTAGTCCGAGATACATCGAGCCTTATCAGATTGTTCGTAAAGTAGGCAAGGTTGCTTATGAATTGGATCTACCAGCTGATTTAGAAGCAGTACATCCGGTGTTCCACGTGTCTATGCTTCGTAAATTCGTTGGCGATCCTTCCAGAGTATTTCCTGTAGAAGACATTCAGATGACCGAGGAGCTATCCTATGAGGAACAGCCGGTGGCTATTTTAGATCGTCAGGTAAGGAGGTTACGCACCAAAGATGTGGCATATGTCAAAGTATTGTGGCACAACAACAACCGAGAAGAAATAACTTGGGAGGCGGAGGAAGAAATGAAGAAAAAGTATCCTCAGTTGTTTTCTGCACCCACAGGTAACTTAAGTTCCTTATTACCTATATTGGTTAAATAATAAATTATGTGAAACAGCTGTATTTATAAACCTATAAGATCAATTTAACATTCGAGGACAAATGTTCAAAAAGGGGGGAAGAATGTTATAACCCGTACTTTGCACCTAAGGACATG
The DNA here is from genome assembly GCF_947179165.1 of Solanum dulcamara. Taxonomy (NCBI): domain Eukaryota; kingdom Viridiplantae; phylum Streptophyta; class Magnoliopsida; order Solanales; family Solanaceae; genus Solanum; species Solanum dulcamara. The sequence goes on from NC_077243.1 coordinate 46,061,225, forward strand.
TTGGGAATACTTGTAACAAGTCAAAGGTAAGACTATGCTTGGTCTTGTTATATACAAGTTTCCATTGATTAAGTTGGGAGGTGGAATTATTGGAAAAGTTAAAGGGCAAAATTGGAATTTCACATGTGGAAATACCATAAAAGGTTAGGGGTAAAATTGGAATTTCACATGTGGAAATACCATAAAAGGTTAGGGGTAAAATTGGAATTTCACATATAGAAATACTATAAAAGGTTAAGGGCAAAGGTGGAATTTCAACTTGGAATTTTTAGGAAAGGTGAGGGGCAAAATGGTAATTTCACATGGAAGCCTCTTAGTCATAAAATCCTAGAGATTTCTAGACATTTTGAGAGAATTAGAAGAAGAAAAATTTGAGGAGAAAGAATAGAGAGAAAATCGGCCAAGAGAGAGTAATATTAACTCTCCAAATTTCATCTCCAAAAATTATAATTTTCTAGTATTCCTACTAAGTCAAGGGTGCTCTACAACATGGTGTAGTTGTTTTGGAAGTTTGGAGACTTGTTTCATTGATTTGGAAGTGAAGAAGTTAGAAGAAAAAGGTAAGAATTCATTCATTTTATTAAGTTATGAAGGTTTGTGTATGTTGTAGTATGTTGAGGTGTATGGAATTTATGAAAATATGGAAGTTTTCATGGTAATATGATGCCATGTATACATGTTCTTATATGAGTAAGAATTATGTAATTTTTGGTGTAGTATTTTTGTGTAGTATTTTTGTGTAGTATTTGGATGGTGGTTATGTTAATTATTTGATGTTGAAAATGAAAGTTGGATGAGATTAATTGAAGTTGGAAATAAGAGTTAAGTGATAAGATGGAAAAAAATTAAGGTTGCATAGCTTGCTAGTTGTTGTTGTAATTTTTGGAAAATAGGGAAACTTAAATGGTGTATTTGGTATTAAACTAGTTTGTAGGAATTATATAATTTGAGTGTGATATTATAAGAAGATGGAGGTAAATTATTAAAAGTATGGATTGTTGTTGTTGGTTGTGAAGTTGAAGAAAGAAAATGAATTTTAATATTTTTATTGTATTTATGGAATTTTTAAGTGAAATATGGAATTGAAAAAAATTGGATAACTTACTTGGAATATTTTTCACTTATGTTGGAATGAGTTGAAACTAATTATGGATATGAGATATTCATATTTATTTGGAAATGCAAAGTTTGGTTGAAAGTTGTTGCACTAATTGGAAAATTACACCAATTTATATTATGGTGTGTTTAAATTGATTATTGATGAAATTGGTGTTGTTGTTGGCTTGGTTGTTGATATTGTGGCCGAGTTGTAATCTCGGGGTTGCTATATATATAGGGGAGATGCTGCCGAAATTTTTGTAGACAAGTATTGGAAAATTGAATTCTTAAAGTCTTATGAATAGTAATTGGTAAATGTGACCAATTGTAGATTTTGGAGGAAACGAGAATTGAATTTGGACAATCGTAAAACGTCAAAAAGGTATGTAAAGCTTTACATTTTCTTCTCTTGGCATGTCCTAGATGTAATAGGATTGAATACGAAACTCGGGGATCACTCTACTCTTCGGAATCGACGTTCGAAAATTTCCCTTTTCTATTCAATGGAATTGAATTAGGTAATTATGAATAGTTTTGGAAAAATTGTCTAAACTTCTAGATTTTTCACAAATGAATTCCGAATACCTTGAAACTCCTCTAAATAATGTTATGAAGTCTAACGCACGTGATTTGTATACGCCACCTCATTTGACCGAGGTGGGCCCCACTATTCCAAAATTTTCTTCGTTATTCCGTTTGAATTACGGTAGGTAGAATTTGAAAGAAACCCTTTGCTATGCTTCCTAATATTATATGAATAATTATTCCGTTAATTCCCATAATATATTTTGAAAGTACGGAGATGATTTGGAAAATACTATTTTTACGTAAACTATGGTGATATTGGAAGTACTTGTACTACTATTATTATTCAAGTTTCTTTTTATGATCTGTTATCAAAATTATACCATCGAGTCTGTATAAATGTTTTGTAATTTAAATTGCATTTAGTTTCTCACTACTCCACTCGTGGATGCCTCAATGCTTCTTTCACTGAGCCTGGGCCAGGATATATTTTCGTGCATATTTCTCTGCATTGTTCGCCGTGTCCCGACGTGAGGGGGCAGGTATGACATGTACCATGGGGTGGTAAATATTATGCCACGGAGTTATGATGTGCCATGTACATATATGTTTGTGATATGATATGATATGATTTGATATGGCCATCTGATATGATATGATTTGTTACGGAGATATTCCCTACTCTGGTGTTATGCTGTGCCGTGGTGTCGATGATGGGAGGGCAACCACACTTTGTTCACCGAGTCCCTAAGGGGGCCGGATATGGCATATGTCTGTACATATATGATTTGAGATTTTGATAAGCATTCTGAAATTCTAAACGTTGATTTTATATTTTGCATATACTATTCAGATTATGATTTTATATAGTTCAGTGCATGCTTTACATATTCAGTACATTTTCTGTACTGACCCCCTTTCTTCGGGGGCTGCATTACATGCCCGCAAGTACCGACGTTCGTTGTGCTGAGCCGCCTGTTTAGGACATCTGCTGTGTTATTGACAGTGCTCCTTTGTTCGGAGCTTGTATTTTGGTACTGACTCTATCTCTGTATATTTGTATATATTGGTCAGGGGTACGACGGGGCCCTATCCTGTCTTATGACTATGTTATCATCTGTAGAGGTCTGTAGACAGATTTATGTTGTGGGTTTTGGATATATGGTTTGGATTTTTGTGTGTTTTATGACAGCCTTTCAACTATCGTGCGTATATTTACTTTTATGATATATTTAGTAATTTCTACTAATCACTATATTTGTTTATTAAAAAAATGGCTAATTTGGGATAAGGGTACGTTTGGGTGCCCAACTCGGGCACCAGTCACGGCCTACGGGGTTGGGTCGTAACAAATGGTTTGTATATGGAACTTGGGGATAGTTTCATTCGTAAAGCTCTGAGTATAGTCCATAATTCTGATCCACTTCGTAATGGTAGAACTCCTGTAATAGTTGAGCTATTGCCTTTTAAGGCTTCTATAGGATAAAAGGTAATATAGGTAGAACCTATTGACTCGTGTTCACTTCTAAATGCTAAGGCTCTTAAGGTAGCTGAGCTATCACCCTTAAGCCTTCTATATAGGAAATAGTAACCGGATGCATGGGAAGCATGAACTATAACTCATATTCATTTCTTAATATCAAGTCTTGAAGTAGTTGAACTGCTACCCTCGAGTCCCTATATGATGAATACTAATTGAATGTATGAGCTCCTATGCCTAAGAACTCTATAATGACAAGTGTCTCTGATTGCATAAGCCATTTGGTATTACCTTAATAAAAGCCTAGGACTCTTGAGACTCTTGAGCTATTTCATCATATATCATGCCCGGCCCTTCATGGGATGCGGTGAATAATCATTTCATCATATATTATACCCAGCCCTTCATGGGTTGCGGTGAATAATCATTTCATCATATATCATGCCCGGCCCTTCATGGGATGCGGTGAATAATCATTTTATCATTTATCATGCCCGGCCCTTTATGGGATACGGTGAATTTATCATGCCTGACCCTTCATAGGATGCGGTGAGTTTATCCTGCCTGGCCCTTCACGGTACACGGTGAGTTTATCCTTCCCGACCCTTCATGGGACATAGTGAGTGACGTATTAATAGCCTGTACGAGTAGAGTAACGATGAACCATATGTAATTAGCTCATCATCTGAGACTCGATATAAGAATCGTCATGGACTATCATTTGAGGATCAAAATGATTATCATCTGAAGTATCCTCTAAATGACATTAGGGGCCATATCGACAAAGTCTCAAAAGTCCTAGACTTTTCTTAAGGTAATACCAAACGGCTTATGCAATCAGAGACACTTGTCATTATAGAGCTCTTAGGCATGGAGCTCATACATTCAATTAGTATTCATCATATAGGGACTCGAGAGTAGCAGTTCAACTACTTCAAGAACTTTGATATTAAGAAATGAATAGGAGTTATAGTTCATGTTTCCCATGCATCCAGTTACTATTTCCTGTATAGAAGGCTCGAGGGTGATAGCTCAGCTACCGTAAGTGCCTTAGAATTTAGAAGTGAACATGAATCAATAGGCTCTACATATGTTACCTTTTGTCCTATAGAAGCCTTAAAACGGAAATAGCTCAACTATTACAGGAGTTCTACCATTACGAAGTGGATAAGAATTATGAACTATACTCGGAGCTTTACGAATAGAATTATCCCCAAGTTTCATATACAAACCATTCATAACTTATATCTAAGACATGCCAAAATAAAGAAGAATAGCTTTACATACCTCTTCTGGACTTCCCTTAATCACGTCCACGTCATCGTCCTCTAAACCTATTTAACATGGAAGAAATACAAGTATCAACAAACTTAGGCTTTTCATCACCTTAGGTTACACACGAGTATTTATAGAACTCATCCCCTCGCTTCCCTTCTCGACTAGTTCCTTAACTAGTTAAGGCGTTAACAGAAATCGGACAGCACCTCCCCTATAATTTGCCCTATCCGAATTCCCAATCACGTCCCTAATACCTAAAGCCAACCAAAAACTTAACCAGCAGCTCATATATATATAAAACATGGCAACATTATACATTACAACCACCGAAATACTCGCTCGAAATTACGATATCCAAGATATGGTTTCTAGTTTCTATTTTGCAAAACCTTTAACCGTACGAAGTAGGGGGGTCGAGTGGATACATACATAAGCTACCCCACCTATTTTAAGACACATATAGTCTCTTCAATATACACCACCCAACCAGCATCAGCCTCCGCACATACAATACCTCATTTCGACTATAATTTAACTACGACGACTTCAATTTCGATTGTTTCTATCGTTGAGCATTCCCACGACCTTTTTTATCCTTTAAGTAATATAAAAGGTATATAATACACTACATAAAAACCCCATAAAGTCCAAATTTAAAGGAGAATCCTTACCGTACCCGAAATTGGCCAAAACTAGCCAAAATTGCACCTCGGAACTTCTTTAGTCGCGCTGAAACTGCGTGGACTGTTTTCTATCCATTTTTGCTTCCCCATATAGAAAATTTTCATTATTAAACACCATCATATCACCGTAGAATACCTTAAATAATTAATTCACGGAATGAAATCGGGCGTTACCTTTATCTCTTGGCCAACCCGTAGGGTCCTCTCTTTGCCCCTAGCGTTTTCTCTCTTTCTTTCTCATATTTTCTCTCTTGTTATAGTCTGAAATTTGGATAGAAACTGAATTTGTGAGTCACATATCATATATATATAGGTCTTCCCAAGAGGTAACACATGTCATCCTCTTAGGGTGATACATGTCAAGCCCTTTTTGGGCCACATATCCCTGTCAAGGCTCCTAGGCTGCCATGTGTCCTTGGTGGGGCCCACCCTCAAGTAAGTGGGTCAAGTAGGTGGGTCACCTGCTTCCACGTGGCACTCCTTCATTGGCTTCCACGTTTCCTCTTTTCCTCTTCCTCGTGGGTTCGTAATGTCATCCTATTTTAAGAGCCTATGTAATCCGTGCTACGTAAGCTTGGCATATCCTCAAGTAGCTTAGGTATGTAAGACTTCTACGTTAGGAGCTTACGTAGGTTAATCGAGTCCTACGACTCATTACTTGGCCTCCAATTCCTTCTGGATTCTTATGACTTTATTTCCAACCTTCTCTACTATAGGGTATCATATTCTCCTTTCCTTAGAGGCGTTTGATAGTGTCGTAGCTTATCCGGCTCACATAATAATGTCTAAGGAACTTAAGAGACATTCCGAGCTCGAGAGTGTGGGGTGTAACAGCGTCCAGGTCATAAAGGAGTTATCCTACGAGGAGCAACCTATCGTCATCCTGAATCAGCAGATTAGAAGGTTGCGAATCAAGGACGTGGCCTCCATCAAAGTATTGTGGCAAAATAAGAATAGAGAAAGGATGACCTAGGAAGCCGAGGAAGAGATAAAAAATAAATATCCATACTTTTTCCCTATACCCACAGGTAATCTAAACTCCTAAATTGGTTGTATTGATTAATAAGACACATATATATGGCAACTATTACAGAGATTTCCCAAATATTTGTAAGACCTTATGAGACTAGTTAAAATTCGAGGATTAATGTTCTAAAGGGAGGAAGGATGTTATACCCCATATTTTTGTACATGGGAACATTTGTTTGCTTTCCTAAAAGTTTTCATGTGATCCATGTTATCGATGACGTTACCAAATGAACCGAAGGAGGGGAGGATGTAATGCCCCATATTTTGCATAGACTAGTTCTCTGTCAGTAGTGATGGGTGGAAATAGGTTTGGAAGGATGTGAAAAGAGTTGTAGGCCAATAATGAGTCATGGTAATCGACCTACTTTCTTAATCTACCGATTTGGATGTTTTACATAATTAAGCTACTTGAGAACATAGCGAGATTAAGTAGCAAGGATCACATAGGTTGTTAAAGTGAGATGAGATTACGAACCTACGAAAAAAAGGAAGTAGATTATGCACCTACTTGGAACGAGTAGGTGATACACCTACTAAAGTGGACCCCACCAAGACACGTGGCAGTAGTTGTTTAGAGCATGGAGGGGATTGACATGTAGGAGCTAGACACGTGTCACCCTTGGGGCTGGACATGTGTAGGGGCTGAAAACTGTCACCCTTAGGGGATGACACGTGTCACTCTCAAGGGTGGTGTATATAGGTCTAAACTCATGACTAAGATCTCATCTTTAGCTCATTAGTCTTCTTCCTAACTTAGAAAAAATAAAGAGATAGAGAGACTTAGAACTTCACCCATGGCTAGCTAAACTTACAGCCCAAATTAGTGATCTGAACCTAATCTTTACAAAGTAATTCACCCCTTAGAAAGTCTACAATAACGTGGGGTGATCATACGAGCAGCAACGTCAAGTTAATCAAAGTCGTCAACTTTCACCCACGTTGACAAGCCAAGTTGCTAAGGTAGGGTTCTTCTTTTCAAATTGGAGTCAATGATGTTGTAATGGAGAGATTACTTTGTATTAAGTGGGGTTGGAAGTAAGAAAATTACATGGGTATTGTTGACGTTGTAAATGGACAGAATTGAAGTTGTTCTAGTTGGATTAAAGTTTGATTATTGTTGTTATTATTATAGTATTGTATTTGAAGGTAATTTGTGTATGTTGAAGGGCTAGAAATATGAAATTATACACATTACTGTTAAAGGGTGTTGAAAACCGTAGAGGGGCTATTTTGAAGTAAAAAGGATGAATCAATTTTAATTAACGTTGTGATTTTTGTTGTTATACGAGGATGAAGGAATTAAATGAAATTTAAATGAGAAAACCCCATGATTAAATATTGGTGTTGAAATGGGTAGAATCGGAATTTGCATAAATTAAATTGGGTTGATTGTTGTTTTGCTATTATGGTTATAGATTATGTGTTAAAAGTAAAGGGAATTGTATGTGTTAATGTTGACTTTCCAATTGGGCCGTGTTGGGGGACTGTTTTGGTATGTTGTGTTATACCCCGTACATTTGTACCTTGGAAGGTTCTTAAGCTTCTTAAGTTTCTTGTAAGGTTCTTAAGCTCCTTAGAAGTTACCATGTGAGCTGGATAATCTATAACGCTATCAAGTAACTCTAAGGAAAGAAGAATGTGATACCCCATAGTAGGGAAGATTGGAAATATGGTTGTAAGAATTCAGAAGAAGTTGGAGACCAAATAATGAGTCATAGGACTCGACTTACTTACTTAAGCTACCAACTTGGAAATCTTACATACTTGAGCTAAAGTAAGATGAGATTATGAACCCACTAGGGGGAAAAGAAGGTGACATGTGGAAGTAGCTGGAGCAAGAGGGAAGAGGTGGTGCGTTGGCCCAATGAGGGCTTAACATATGTCACCACTTAGGTTTTGACACGTGTCACCAGCTAAGGTGGCCTATATATATGTTTTATGACTTTTGAATTCATTCTTATCTAATAAGTTTCATCTTCATTCAAGAAAATTCTAGAAAAGAAAAGAAAAGAGAAGAGAAACTCTAAACTAGAGAGAAAGAGCTACGAATTTAGGAGAAAAAGGTAAGTTTTCCAATTTCATTCTGTGAATTAATTATCTAGGGTATAAAATGATGATATGAAGGTTTTAGTAATGAAAAATTATGGTTTGGAGAATCACCAAAAGGATAACCAACAGCCACGAAGTTTCAGCCGCGCTAAAAGAGATTCCGAGGTGAGTTTTGGCGAGTTTCGGGCAAGGTAAGGTTTTCCCTTTCAAATAGGAGTTTATGGTATTGTTATTCAGTACATTAAATGTCTTAAATGAGGTTTTAAGTGGAAAAATTTCATAAGAATACTTGACGTTAGAAATAAACTAAATTAAAGTCGTTATAGTTAAATCAAAGTCGAGTAATGTGTTATGATTATGGTGCTGTGGTTGCAGCTAGGTAGGTTGTGTTTTTCAGGGATGGAAATTGTTCTAAAAAGGGTGTGGGTTCTTCTGGTTTCAGCCACACGACCCTCCATTTCGTATGGTTAAAGGTTTTACGAAACAAAGATTAAAAACTCTATTTTGGTATCGTAGTTTTGTGCGAGTTGTGTAGAATTTTTACTTCATCGTATTGGAGTGATTTGATTGTATATAGATTCTGTTTGTTGTGGTAAATATGACTGCTAAGATTATAATTGGTATAGGGCAAGTTATAGAGGAGGTGCTTCCTGATTTCCACCGACTTTGGAACTAGTAGTAAACCAGTCGAGGAAAATGGATAAGGAAATGATTCCTCTGGATACTTGGTTGTGGATGGGGAAGTTGGACAGTGGAAGGTTATTAATCTTAGTATTATTTCCATGTTAAATAGGTTCAAAATACGATGAGGCAAACGTGGTGAAGGGTAACCCATAAGAGGTATATGAAGCTACCTTCTTTCTCTTGGCATGTTTTTGGCATAAATATGTAAAGCTACCCTTCTTCTCTCTTGATATGTCCTTGACATCAGTTATGATGTTATGATGAAATGTTTATGGTACCGAGTCCCTTGATGGGCCAAGTAGTAAATATGTTACTATCTAAGGATCCGGCCATATGTTCCACGGCACATATGTGTATGACGACTATATGAGGGAAAGTAGATAGTATGTAAAGCTTATCTCTTATTTTCTCTTAGCATGTCTTAGTCATAAGTGGATGGTATATAGACTATGGGGATAATTCCATTCATAGAACCCTGAGTATAGTTTGTAAATCTTATTCACTTTTTGATGTTAGAACTCCTGCGATAGTTATTATTGTCTTGTAAGTCTTCTACATGACGAAAGGTAGTACACGTGAAGCTTATCCCTTCCTTCTCTTGAAATGTCTTAATGTAAGTGAAGAGGTATATGATATGAGTTAGAGTTAATTTCATTTATAGGTTCCGAGTGTAACTCATGGCTTGTACTCACTTTTGAATGTTAAAGGTCCTAAAGCAGTTGAACTACTACACTCAAGCCTTCCATATGTTGGGTAGTAACTGGATACGCAAGCTCGTATTCCTAAGGGCTCTAGGGCGATGAATGTATCTGATTGCGTAAGCTATATAGCATTATCTTCATTCACGTCTATGACACCTAAGGGTCTACTTAATATGATCCCTAATGACCCTCAGAGGGTACTCAAGACAATAACTACCCGAATCTTCAATTGATGGTTCACTTGGCTATTTCACGGAGTCTCAGATAATGATTTAGCTTGCATATGGTTACTCACTGCTCTGCTCGTGCATATGTCTAATATATCTTCCACCAAGTCCCTCACAAGAGGGTCATGTATGATTGAGTCCCATAAAGGGTCAGGTATAACATAAGACTATATAAGTATTCATCGAGTCCCATAAAGGGTCGGATTTGACCGAGTCCCATAAAAGGCCGGGTATGACCGAGTCCCATAAAGGGCCGGGTATGATATATGTATATGATGGTAAGATGACATAATTATTGACTGGGTTCCATAAAGGTTCGGGTACGGTATATATACACATGTGATAACATAATGATACATTTGTAACACCGAGTCCCACAATAGGCTGGGTATGGAATATGACACTGAGATACATAATGTCGTTTTACAAGATGCAGCTACAGTGATTTATTAATTATTATACTTGTTCCCTGCACCCTTATGCCAACTGTAATTTCCTTATGATGTCTATGCTTATATACTCAGTACATATGACGTACTAACCCCCCTTTATCGGGGGGCTGTATTCATGCCCACAGGTATAGATACACACTTTAAGGATCCACCAGTATAGGAGTTCTACTCAACAATTCAGAAGCACTCTATTGTGCCGGAGCCTAGTTTTGGTACTAACCCTCGATGTATTTATTAATTTGTTCACGGGTATGGTGGTGGCCCTGTCCTGCCTTAGGTTACTATTCTTACTCGTAGAGGTCTTTGGAAATGTATGTGGGTTGTATATGTGTGTGTGTACAGTGGTTCCTATAAGACTTATGTTTTGGGACGTTCCCTTTGTCATGGAAGCCTCATCAGCTTATATGTTACCATGCCTGTTGACTTCTTATGATGCAACTAGGAGACAAGGTTACTTACAGTTAGCAGGGGAATACGCGAGTGTTTAGTTTAGGCACCCGTCATGACCTACGGGGTTAGGTCGTGACAAAAGTAGTATGAAAGTGGTCCTTCCTTAGAATGTCCACAGAACGTGTCTAGTAGAGTCTTGTTTATCGGTGTGTTGTGCATCACATCTATAAGCAGGAGACTAAGGACATTTAGGATGTTATTTTTCTTTCTTGTCTTAGATCGTGCGATAGAGCTATGTTCTTAGGATGAACTTTCACTAACCTACCCTTATGCTTGCAGTAATGCCTCCGAGTAAAGCAACACCGCCTAGAAGGGCAAGTTGGTAGAAGGGGAAACTGGTCAGGCCCCGAGAGTTACTCGAGCTCGTGCCCAGCCTATGCCAAGGATTGTGCCTCAGTTAGAGAGTTCTACTATTCCTCCACCTCTAGACGAGCTTAGGGAAGAAATTGTAGGAGCCTCCATCCCCACAGAAAGGGGCGGAGGATAGATCTATGAGAGATGCAGTACAGTTGGCGACCGGACTGATAGCAAGACAGGTTCAAATGCATGGCCTAGATGATGCAAACAAACAAGACAGCTTGAGGGTTTGTGACTTCCTAGCCTATAATTCCCCAGAATTCCATGGGTCAAGACCTGCAAAAGAACCATAGGAGTTCATTCGACAGATGCAGGATACGTTGAGAATAATTAGGGCTTCTGAGACTGAGTTTGTTGAGTTGGATTCATATCGGCTGCGTGACGTAGACGTTAATTGGTAGGAGTCTTGGGAATTATCAAGGGGCGAGGGTGCTCCTTTAGCAGTCTGGGATAAGTTTGTGGAAGCCTTCATTAGCCACTTTCTACCTCCAAAAATAAAACAAGCCAAAGTTGATAGATTCTTATAGTTGAGGCAGAATAGCAGGAGCATTAAAGATTATAGCCTTGAGTTTGACTCGCTAGCGAGATATGCGCCCACTATTCTGGCCAATATAGCTGATAGGGTGCATCGCTATGTGATGGGGCTAGATCGTCACTTGATTAATAGTTGTATGGCCATGGATTCTCATCCAAGCATAAATATTACTCAGGTACAGGCGTATGCATAATGGGTGGAGGATCAGCATAAAGGGCGACAACCCGATAAAGATTATGATAGGGGCCAGCATAAGATAGCTAGGTCGGGTTGTTATTTAGGGAAGTTTTGAGGGAACCAGCCTTAATAGTATAGTAGGTATCCTTCCTAGCTAGCTCGCAGTGCATCCCCACAGTTCACGGGTAGAGGATTCAATAGCACAGGGCATTAAGGAGCCGGTCAGAGCTTTGGGGTTTTAGGTTCACAGATGAACAGGGGTTCACATAAGTTGAGGGCACCTTTACCTCAGTGTCCACGTTGTGATAGGGCTCATTTTGGGGAATACCATTTTAGGACAGGTGTCTGCTTTACTTGTGACCTTCAAGGCCATGTTATGAGGGAGTGTCCATTCGGGGGCAGGTGCTGATTCATCTTCTTTTGTGGCTATGCGCCCTATGGGATGGGTATTTAGACACCAGCAGGGCATGGTAGAGGCCATGGTGGAACTTCTAGTGCTAGTGGTCCTTTGAATCATATCTATGCCTTAGCTAGCAGATAAGATCAGGAGGCGTTACCAAATGTGGTTATAGGTTTATTCTTACTTTTCTTCCAGAATATATATGCATTGTTATTGGGAGCCCTATGTAGCTATAATAAGATGTGGTACATATATATATATACATGTCATCCCTGTGAGGCACTGTTGGTATTTCTTCTGTGCAGATTTTTTGAGATGGTAAGAAATATAGAGGAAACTCTGCCAAAACATTTCTAAAAATAAAAAGAGAATGAGAGATGGGGCTGTAGTGTATCTTGAAAGGTCGTGTCCACCGTAATGATAAGATTTGACTAAACTACAAGTATGGCTGACCTCGAGGAATGAGTTAATTGCTGACTTGATGGCAATAGTGTTATACCCCACACTTTTAAACTTGGAATGTCTCTTAAGTTCCTTAGACATTATCATGAGATCCGGATAAGCTACGACACTATCAAACGACTCTAAGGAAGGGGGAATGTGATACCCCGTAGTAGAGAAAGTTGGAAATATAGTCATAAAGATCCGGAAGGAATTGGAGGCCATGTAATGAGTCGTAGGACTCGATTTACCTATGTAAGCTACTAACTTAGAAGTCTTACATACCTAAACTATTTGAGTACATACCAATCTTGTTTAGCACGGATTACATAGGATCTTAAAATAAGATAAGATTACGAACCCACGAGGAAGAGAAAAAAAGACACGTGGCAGCCAATGAGGGAGTGACACCTGGCAGCACCTCAAGAAAGAAGGTGACCCACCTACTTGGGGTAAGTGGGCCCCACTTCCATGTGGCAGCCCCTCCTTCAATGCATGGATATGGTGGCCCAATAGAGGCTGGACACGTGTCCCCCATAGGGGCTGGACACGTGTCCCCCATAGGGGCTGACACGTTTCACCCCCTAAGAACACCTATATATGTATATTATCCATTAAACTTCAGCTTTCATTCATTAAACTTCAGCAAAAAAAGTCAAGAACAAACCCTAAACTTGGAGAGAAAAGTGTGGCGGCTAGGAGGAAAAAAATAGGTAAGTCCCGATTTTGTTCCGTAAATTAATTATCCAGAATATACCATGATGATATGGAAGTATTAGAAGTATAAAATCATGTCTTGGTGCAGCCAAAACGGACAGCAAACAGTCAACGCAGTTTCAACCTAACTAAAGAAGTTCTGAGGTGCAATTTTGGCTAACTTTGGCCAATTTCGGGTAAGGTAAGTATTCTCCTTTAACTTTGGACTTTATGGTGTTGTTATGTAGTGTATTATATACCTTGTATACTTCTGTAAGTATAAAAAAGGTCATGTAAATGCTCGACGATAGAAGCGATCGAAATTGAAGTCGTCATAGTTAAATTGTAGTCAAAATGAGGCATTGTGTGTGTGGAGGTTGAAGCTGGTTGTGTGGTGTGTTTTACAGGGCCTAAATGTGTCCTAAAAGATGTGGGGGAGCTTCTGTTGCAGCCACACGACCCCCCCTCGCTTCGTACAGTTAAAAGTTTTGCAAAGTGGAAACTAGAAACCTTATTTTGGTATCGTAGTTTCGAGCGAGTCGTTTGGAGTTTATGTGGTATAAGATTGATGTGAATTGTATATATATATGCTGTAGGTTATTGTTGTTGGTTGTATGTATCTATTAGGAGTATAATTAGAAATTCTGATAGGGCACATTATAAGGGGAGACGCTGCCCAATTTTTGCTAACTCTTTAACTAGTTAAGGAACTAGTCAAGAAGGAAAGCGAGGAAACGAGTTCTATGAATACTCGTAGGTAATCTAAGGCACTGAAAAGTCAGAGGTTTGATACTTTCATTGCTTCCATGTTAAATAGGTTTGGATGACGACAACGTGGACATGATTAATGGAAGTCCGTAAGAGGTATGTAAGGGTATTCTTCTTTCTTTTGGTGTGTCTTAGATATAAGTTATAAATGGTTTATATATGAAACATGGGGATATTTCCATTCGTAAAGCTCTAAGTATAGTTCGTAGTTATCATCCACTTTTGATGGTAGAGGTAGTTCCAGTTATAAGTTCTGAGTGTAATTCATGACTCGAGTTCACTCCTAAATGCTAAGGCTCTTAAGGTAGCTGAGCTATCACCCTCGAACCTGCTATACATGACATAGTAATCGGGCACACAGGAAACAGGAACTATAACTCTTATTCACTTCTAGATACTGAAGCTACTATTCCCAAGTTCTAAATAGGCTATATGTCTCATATTCACTCGTTGGCGAGAAAACTCTTGTCGTAGTTGAGCTATATTTCCTAAACCATCTATATGTCAATTAGTAGTGGGGATATAAGATCCTATTTCTAGGGACTCTATGATGACAGATGTCCCTAATTTCCTTAAGCCGGTTGGCACTACCCTAAAATGTGTCTACAACTCCTGAGACTTCACTTAATGTAGCCCTAGGGTCACACAAAGGGCACCTGAGATGATTTTATCCTGATCCACGAATGATAGTCTGTATGACTACCTTATTAAGTTTCAGATAATGATCCACCTATGCGTGGTTGATAATGACACCGTGTCCCATAAAGGGCCAGGTATGGTATATGATAATGACACCGAGTCCCATAAAGGGCCAGGTACAATATATGATAATGACACCAAGTCCCATAAAGGGCTGGATATGGTATACGATGATTATGACATCGAGACCCCTAGTGGGTCGGGTACGGTATATGATGATATAATTATAACACCAAGACCCATAATAGGCCGGGTATGGTATGATAAGATATGATGGTATGAGAGGGTAATGGTACGATATAAATGTGCACTACTCCCTTCACCGAGTCCCTCACTAAAGGGTCAGATATAATAAATAAGCATACACATGAAAACATAGTAATATACTGGTAAGGTATGAAATGATGTCGTATACGATGGTATGATACCGTATACATTGGTCTAGTAACACCGAGTCCCATGAAGGACCAGGAGTGATATGTGAGGGTGATATACATGCCCTCTTTTCATAGAATGCAGGTATAGTGAACTCTTAACTGTCATACTTGTTTCCTGCATCCCTATTTCAGTTGTTATCTCAGTGATGTATTGTTATGCTTTATATACTCAGTACATATATCGTACTAACCCTTCTTTCTTTGGGGGGTTGCATTTCATTCCCGCAAGTGCAGATGCACTCTTTGGGAATCTGCAAGCTTAGGGTTCCACTTGGAAAATTTGGGAGAAGCTCTATTGAATCGGAGCCAAGCCTTTGGGTATTAGACCTTCTATGTATATATTTGTATATTCAGGGGTACGGTGGGGGCCCTATCCCACCATATGTTGTTGTTACTATTCTTAGAGGTCTGTAAACATATGTTTGTTTGTGAGTTTATTTTGATTGTGCCTATACGGCATATTGTAAATGTTTTTCTATTACAGCAGCCTTGTCGGCTTACGTGCCCTTTCATGATATGGTTTGAATGGAAGAGGCCATAAGTACACAAAAAAAACATTTTAACCATTGGGATTTTGTAAGTAGTATCACTTTGTGCATAGCTCGATTTGACTATAGTGGATAGGTATATATACAGGAGTCCAGGTCGGACTCCAGTCGTGGCCTACGGGGTTAGGTCGTGACAAATAGTAACTAGGAGATCAATGCTGGTATGGTAGAAAGAGACTTAGAAAAGACTTGTGATACTAACAGATGCTGTAGAGAAGACTAGTAGATCTTGATAGATAAATATATGAAGGAATCGACTGAATTGATAAGTAAGGAGAAATTGTGACGAGTTATAGCTAAAGGAGCAATGGTGTGATTGAGAGAAGAGTACGAGGGAAAGAGAATTTTGACGGATATGAAGTAGGAATAAAACAACTCATGAGATATTAAGAATATTGTGAAGGATAGCAAGCCTATACTTGACTAAAGGTTAAAATATTGGCAACAGGGTTATTGGCTACTGATATTGTGACATACAAGTAGCACAAGAGAGAGCAAAAGAGATCTTTCCTATGGTAGAATATAAGAGAACTTAAGAGTAAGTAAAGGAAGCGAAACAAGTATGAGATATTGCAATATAAAGAAATTTCCCTGTAATCTATATAAGATCTTGAGGAAGGTTTTTGGTTCACATTCGAGGACGACTATTCTAAAGGGGGGAAGGATGTTATACCCCATACATTTGTACCTTAGAAGTTTCTTAGGCTCCTTAGAAGTCACCATGTGAGCCGGATAATCTATAATGCTATCAAGTAACTCTAAGGAAAGAAGAATGTGATACCCCATAGTAGGGAAGATTAGAAATATGGTTGTAAGAATTCGGAAGAAGTTGGAGACCAAATAATGAGTCGTAGGACATGACTTACTTACTTAAGCTACCAACTTGGTGGAGGTGGTGCGTAGGTGTTCTAATATTCAGAAGTGGATAAGGATCAGGAGGTATGCTCGAGGGTTTATGCATGGGATTATTCCCACTTGCATACGCAGATATACACACTACACTTCTATCAAGGATATGCCAAGAGTAAGGAAACAAATTTATGTACCCTCTACTTCTCATCATATAGGGAACAATGAGAGGCCCGAAATAAATTAGCATAGGAGCTCTCACTTCCAAAAGTAGGTAGGGGTCGTGCATCATATTCAGAACCTCATGAGTAGATTCGTCCCCACATTTCATATACACATCATACTTAAGACTAAGACACGCCAAGAGAAAGGAAGGATAGCTTTACATACTCATTACTTCCTAACATATGGTAGGATTGAGAGGCCCTACTTCAATTACTGTAAGAGTGCTTTCATCAAAAAGTAAATAAGGACCGTGAATTATTCTTGGCATTTATGAGTACATTTATCTTTAACCTCATATCATTCATTCTTAACTTGAACACATGCCAAAACAAAAGAAAGGGTAGCGTTACATACCTCTTATGGGTTACTCGTAACCACGTTCGCATCATCGTCCTCTAAACCTATTTAACACGAAAATAATACTCATATTAATAACCTTTAACTTTCCAGCTTCTAAATCCACAACCAATCACCCATAGGCATCAATTCCTTATTCGCCTTTCTTGACTAGTCCCGACTAGTCTATTAGCTAGTTAAGAAGTTAATGGAATTCGGACAGAATCTCCTCTATAACTCGCCTTATCTGAACTTCCAAATACATCTTCAATTGGTACAGCCAACCAAAAAAAACAATCAGTAGCCAATACACAATTATACCACTTCAACATTACACAAAACAAGTCCCGAATAGCCCGCTCAAAACTACGACTCCAAAATACGATTTTCAATCTTTATTTTGTAAAATCTTAATCACACAAAACAGGGTGTCACATGGCTGTAACCAGAAGCACTTATACCCATATATATACATGTTTCCAGCCCTGAAACACGAAAAAACAACTACCAACACAATACCACAATAACAACGACACTAGCCAAACTTTAACCCGTTAGAATCTCGTCAAAACAGCCCCTACATGACCTGCGACATTGTTCAGCCATAAAGTGCATATTTTCATGTTTCAAATCCATATTTATACATTCATAACATGTACAAACCCTTACTAAAATGTGGGAAAAGAGAATCACACCATACCTTAACAAACGGCTTCCTAAACTTGCTGAAAATTGGCTTCGAAAGTTCCTTAACATGCTGAAACTTTAGCAGACTCTTTGTATCCTTTTGGTGCTGCTCCAAACCCTAAATTTACATTACTAATACCTTCATTTCATCATGGTATACCCTAGATAATTAATTTATGGAACGAAAATTGGAGCCTTACCTTGAAGGAGCCAATTCGTAGCTCTCTCTCTATGCCTTCAACGTTTTTCTCTTTTTTTTCCAAGGATAAACATGCGGAAATGAAAATATATTTCAGCATAACATACATATATACACCTCCTTAGGAGGTGACATGTGGAAGACCCTGAGGGGTGACACATGGAAGCCCCTAGGGCGCCACCTCATCCCTGCGTCCACTCACATGATGCCATGTAGCAGTAGGGTCCACCCAAGTAAGTGAGTCACCTACTTGCTTCTGAGTAGGTGTTGCGCCTCCTTGCACCTCTTTCATGGGTTCATAATCTCGTATTACTTTTAAAATCTATGTAACCCTTGCTACGTAAGCTCGACATGTCTTCAAGTCAGTAGCTTATGCAAGTAAGTCGAGTGCTACGACTCATTGCTTGGCCTCCAACTCTTTCTGAATTCTTATAACTCTATTTCTAACCTTCCCTACTATGGGGCATCACATTCTCCATTCCTTAGAGTTATTTGGTTACGTTGCAGATATGCTGGGTCGTGTGGCAAATTTTAAGAAGCTTAAGAAAGCATTTTGAAGTACGAAAGTATGGGGCATAACATCCTTCCCCCCTTTAGAACATTCGTCCTCAAATGTCAACTAGCCTCATAAGGTCTTACAAGGACTTCAGGAACTCTCTGTGATGGTTGTCATCTATAGGCCTTTTATTTATCAACCCAATCAATCGATGCTCTGCACTCTCTACCATATAGAGATTTATATGGTGGTATTTGGATGCTATTATAAGCAACTTCAATAAGTGATAAGTGATCACTCCAGTTACTTCTAAAGTTAATAGTGTAGGCCCGCAACCTATCTTGTGGCGTCTTCATAGTGCGCTCGGCCTGTCCATTAGCGTGAGGGTGAAAGATAGTACTAAGATCCACCTGTGTCCCCAATCTCTTCTGGAATAATCTCCAAAAGTTAGCTGCAAATTGAACCTCCCTATCCGAGATAATAGATGTGGGGACTTTGTAAAATCTTACTACTTCTCTGATATACAGTTTTTTATAGTCCCCAATTGAATATGTAGCCTTAACTGGAAGAAAATGGGCTGATTTTGTCAGCCTATTCATTATAACCCCTATAAACTCGCACTTCCACAGAATGCGAGATCAGCCTGTACTATAGTCCATATTAACTACTTTCCATGTCTGAGTCGGGATTTCCACCTCCTGTACTAATTTATCATGCTTCGGATACTCAATTTTGTTTAAGCTATTATAAAGAGTGCGCTCAATTCTATTAATAACCTTTCCTTCTCTTGATTATTCTTCTCCACATATTTCATTGTACTGACACACAGTTGCAGTCTATTTTGTCATACTTATTTTGCTTCCTTTACTTACTCTTAAGTTCTCTTATTTTCTACCTTACTTACTCTTAAGTTCTCTTATTTTGTACCTTAGGAGAGACTCCTTATCCTTCCTCTTGTGCTACTATGTCATAATATCCGTAGCCAATAACTCTACTCCCAACATTTTAACCTTTAGTCAAATGTTATCATTATGGTGGACACGACCTTTCAAGATACACTATAACCCCATCTCTCATTCTCTTTTCATTTTTAGGAAAACTTTTGGCAGAGTTTCCTCTATATTTCTTACCATCTCACAAACCTACATGCAGGAAATACTAACAAAGCCTCACAGGGCCAACATATACATACATATTGCAAGATATCACCGCTATGTAGGGCATCCAATATCAGCAACAAAAGGGGTATGTATGATATGGTAGAGCCTAGATATATCAATAAATACACATCTTGGGAGAAGATTGATAATATACCTTTAACCATGGTTGGTGACACCTCCTGGACTTGTCTACTCGCCAAGGCGTATATGCGATTTGAAGGACCACTGAATCTGGAAGCTTCGCCATGGCCTCCACCATGGCCTGCTAGTGTCTACATACCCCGCCCTATAGGGCGCATAGCCACAGAAAAAGAAGGAACGGCAACTAGCCTGCTAGGTTGAACTGCACTTCCTAGCCTGCCCCTGGATGGGCACTCCCTCATAACATAGCCCTGACGGCCGCAAGCAAAACAAGCATCAATGTCAAAATGACATTCCACAAAATGAAACCTACCACAATGAGAACATTAAGGTAAAGATAGTCTCGATTGATACGAACCCCTGTTCATCTGTGAGCCTAAAACCCTAGAGGTTTGACTGGCTCCTGAATACACTATGATATCAAATCCCTTACCTAGGAACTATAGGGGTGTACTCCAGGCTGGCTGGGAAGGGTATCTACCATACTGTTGAGGATGCCTGCCTCAAAAGCCACCATAATAACCAGCTGATTTAGTCCTCTTACATGGCCTCTGTGAGAATCTCTCTTGGGCTGATGTCCTCTGTGCTGGTCTTCCACCCCTTGTGCGTACGCTTGTACCCGGGCGATATCTATGCCTGGCTGAGAAGCCATGGCCATACAACTATCAATTAAGTAATGGTTTAACCCCACCACATAGAGATGTACCCTATCAGCCATATCCACTACTATAGTGGGCGCATGCCTTGCCAACGAGTCAAACTCCAGGCTATAGTCTTTTATGCTCCTACCATTCTGCCTTAACTATAAGAATTTATAAATTCTGGCTCATTTCAGTTCTGGAGGTAGAAAATGGCCAAATAAGGCTTCCACGAACTCATCTCAGACTGCTAAAGGAGCACTCTCGCCCCTCGATAATTCTCAGGACTTATACCAATTAACGGCTACATCACGTAGCCTATAGGTAGACAACTCAACAGACTCAGTCTCAAAGGCCCTAATTATTCTCAATGTACGCTGCATCTATTGAATGAACTCTTGTGGGTCATCTATTGGCCTCGACCCATAAAACTCTAAAGGGTTACAAGTCAGGAAGTCACGGACCCTCAAACTATCATGTCTATCTACATCATCTACCTCTAACCCATGCCTTCGAGCTTTACCTACCATTATCCAAGTCAGTAATTGCACTGCATTTCTTATGGACCTATCTTTCGGCCCTAGCTACGGAGTTGGAGGCTCAGACATTGGAGCTTCAGGATCTGCAGTTACTATTGTTCTAAGATCCACTAGAGGTGGCAGCGTAGTTGTTATACCCCGCACTTTTGAACCTTGACACATGTACCTAATCATCTTCAAAGTATCCATGAGACCCTTACTATCCACACACATCAAACAACTCTAAGGAAAGAAGATTGTGATACCTCGTGAGAAGGAAGGTTGAAAATAGAGTCATACGAATCCGTAAAGAGTTGGAGGATAAGAAATGAGTCGTAGGACTCGATTTACCTATGTAAGCCACTAAGTTAAGAGTCTTATACACTTAAGTTGTTTAAGGACATATCAAGCTTACATAGTACGGATTACATCGGCTCTTAAAATAAGACGAGATTACAAATCCATGAGGAAGAGAAAAAAAATTACGCGGGGCAGCCAATGGGAGGGTGACATGTGGCAGCACATAAGCAAGAAGGTGATCCACCTTCTTGGGGTCAAGTAAGTGACCCACCTGCTTGGGGGAGGTGGGCCCCACTACCACGTGGCAGCCCCTCCTTGAAAGGGTGGATTTGTGTCCCAATAAGGGCTTGACACATGTCACCCTTAGGGGATGACACGTTCCACTTCCTATGGGACCCTATATATGTATGTTAATGACTCTTAAGTCATTTGGAGTCCAAAAATCAGCCAAGTGAAGGAGACAAACGTGAGAAAAAGAGAGCTCACAAGAGTAGCCACAAATTGGAGGAAATTAAGGTAAGTTCTTGACTTTTCTTCCGTGAATTAATTATCCACGGTGTTCCCTAAGTAAGTGGATATGTATATATGTGATTTATGATGTTTATGGAATCAAAATTTCAGCTTTACGATTGGAAATTTGGAAGAAAAGAAGAAGAGAAAAACATAGAGGGGCAAAGAGGAGGGCTACGGGTTTGGCCCTTTTGGGGTAAGCTCCCGGGTTTCGTTCCTTGAATTAATTATTTGAAGTGTCCCTCAGCTGTATAATTATGTTTAATAACATAAAAGTTTAATTTGGGGCAGCGAAAAAGTGTCAAAAACAGTCCACTCCGTTTCAGCAAGGCAAAAGATTTTCGAAGCAAGTTTTAGCTAGTTTTACCCAATTTCGGGAAAGGTAAGTTCTTCCCCTTTAATTTGAAGTTTATGAGGTTAAATTAGGGTGTATTACACACCTTATTATCTGCTGGAAGTTGGGTAAAAGGTTTGAAAAGTTCAGCGTTCGGAATAAACTAAATTGGAGTCGCTAGAAGTGAATTGTCGTCGAAATAAAGTGTCGTTCTTGTAAGTTGTTGCTACAGGGGTGTAATGTGTTGTTTCAGGGCCTAAATACGTTCTAATTTGGTTTAGGGTGCTTCTGTTCTAAGCCATGTGACCCCTCTTTGCATATAATTAACGGCGTTACAAAATAAAGGTTAGACGCCCAATTGTGATATCGTATTTTTGATTATGTCGTTTGGAGTTTATGTTATATATTGTTAGTGTAAATCGCTACAGGTTGTTCTTTTTGGTTGGCTGTAGGTCTTAGGGACCTAATTTGAAATTCAGATAGGGCACATTATAGGGGAGGTGCTGCCCAATTTTTGTTAACGCCTTAACAAACTAAAGAACTAGTCGAGGAAACGACTAAGGAAATAGATTCGATTAATACTAAGGTGTAACCTAAGATGATGGAAATTTAAGAAGAGTTGATATGAATATTACTCTCCTGTTGGATAGGTTCAAAGGACAACGAGGCGAACAGGATAAGGAATAACTCAGACAAGGTATGTGAAGCTTTCTTTTGATGTGTTTTTGGAATAAGTATTTAGAGCTATTCTTCTTTTCTTTTGGCATGTCTTAGATGTAAGCTATAAATGCTATGTATATGATATTTGGGATTAAATCCATTCGTAAAGCCCTGAGTATGAGTCGAGACTCTCATTTACTTCTTGATATTAGAACTCCTGCAATAGCTGAGTCGTTGCCTTTATGTCTTCTATCTGATGAAAACTAGTACATGTAAAGCCTATCTACTCTTTCCTTTAGAATGACTTAATTTTAAGTAAAACGATATATGATATGGGTTTAGAGGTAATTCCATTTATAAGCCCTGAGAGTAACTCGTGACTTGTAGTCACTTCTGACCATTTAGAGTCTGAAAGTAGCCAAACTATTATTCTCGAGCCTTCTATATAGTGAATAGTAAGTGGAGATACAAGCTCCTTTTCTTGAAGGATTTCAAACGATCAATGTCTCTAATTTCATAACTGTGTCTCTAATTTCATAACTGTGTCTCTTATTGCATAATTGTGTCTCTGATTGCATAACTATATTTCTGATTGCATAAACTGCGTGGCATTGTCTTGATGCATGTCTGTGATTCTTGAAGCCCCAAATGATGTAAACCCTAATGACATCTAAAGGGCACTTCGGATAAGTACCTTCCTGGTCTTCAGGTGACGGTTCACCTGACTATTTCATCGAGTCTCAAACAATGACTTAGTTGAATATGGTTTCTCACTACTCTACTCATGCATACTGTAACCCATCCTTCCTCGAGTCCCACGATGGGCCGGGAACGTTATCGTGCACAGTTTTACTACTTCTTTCACCGCATCTCGGGCCAGAAGTATATAGTTCCACGCACGAGAAGATGATGTCGTACGTGAGGTGTGAAATATGTTATATGTTATGACGATACGATTATTCACCGAGTCTTGGGCTGGCTGTAATATGACAGTATATGTGGCGAAATAAGGAAGAAACACCGAGTCCCTCCTTAGAGGGCCGGGTACATATGAATATTTTGATGGTATGCTATAGACGTACACCACTCCATTTATCGAGTCCCTCACTAAAGGGCCGGATACTTTATGTAGGCATGCTTATGGGATTAGAGTGAGACATTGTGACCCCAAGCCCCGTAGTGAACCGTGTGTAATATGATGACATGTGTGATAAGATTATACCATGTACGAGGATATGATACCGTATACGATGATATGATACCGTATATGATGATGTCATACCGTATACGATGATATGATGAAATGAAATGTATGATGATATGATGATATGTGAATATGAGAATATGATTATAACACAAAGTTCACTAGAGGGTCGGGCACAGTATATGATGATGTATAGGATTACGTGTCTTAAGGTGCAGGTACAGTAATTTGGTAATTGTTATACTTGTCCCCTGCATCCCTATTTCAGTTATAGTCTTAGTTAAGATGTGTTATGCTTTACATACTCAGTACATATATCGTACTAAACCCCCTTTCCTCTGGGAGGACTACATTTCATGCCCGTAGGTACAGATGTTCATTCTGGAGATTCGCTAACTTAGGGTTTCCACTCAGCTATGTTGGACGTGCTCTGCTGTTCTAGAGCCTTACTATTGATGTTGGCCATTGATGTATATATTTATTTCTTCAGGGGTACGGCGGGGGCCCTGTCCCGCCATATGATATAGTTATTACTCTTAGAGGTATGTAGACATGTGTATGTGGGTTATTTGTAAGTTTATTTCAATTGTGCTCATACGACATATTGCAAATGTTTTCATGGTATGGCAGCCTCGTCGGCTCGCATGCCCTTTCCTATTATGATACAAGTGAATGAGGCAACAGATTCCTGACAAAAAAAGTTTTTGACCCACTGGGGTTTGTATATAGTATCACATCATACATGGTTCAACTTAAGGGTAGCTAATAGATACACATAAGGGTGTCCAATTCGGACCCCAGTCGTGGCCTACGAGGTTGGGTTATGACAGAAGTGGTATTAGAGAAGTTTGTCTTTGCAGTGTCTACAGACCGTTTCTAGTAGAGTCTTGTTTATCGATGTGTTGTGCACCACATGTTTAGACAGGAGGCTACAGGACAGTTAGGATGTTACTTTCTTGTAGATCTAAGATCGTGCGTTAGAGCTATGTTAGTAGGAATGCCTCCAAAGAAAGCGGCAGTTGCTCAGAAGGGCAAGTCAATAGCGGATGAAACACGTCAGACTCCAAGGGTTATTAAGGCTCATGCCCAGCCTATACCGAGAATCATGCTCCAGTCGGTGAGCTTTACTATGCTGCCACCCCTAGAGGATCCTAGAGCAGCAGTAGCTGTAGCCCCCAAAACCCAGTGCCTAGGCCTTTAGCCCCACAGCTAGGTCCAAAAGATAGGGCAATGAGGGATGCAGTTCAATTATTGACCAGATTAATGGCAGGGCAGGTTCAAAGGCATGGGCTGGGGATAAAGAGGCAATGAAGTAGGCGACAACCCGATAAATATTACAGTAGAGGCCAGCATAAGAAGGCTAGGTTGGCTAGTGATTCGGGGGAGTCTCAAGGTAGACAGCCTTACCAGTATAGTCGATACCCTACCCAACCAGCCTGGAGGATGCCTCTTCAGTTCCCAGCTAGAAGATTCAATAACACGGGATGTTTAGTAGTCGGTCAAAGCTCCAGGGTTTCGGGTTCACCAATGGGCAAAGGTTCACGTCAGTCGAAGCCACCTTTGCCCCAGTGTCCTCACTGTGGCAAGACTCATTTTGGGGAATGTCGTCTTACTACAGGTGCTTGTTTCACCTGCGGCCATCAAGGCCATTTTGTGAGAGAGTGCCCATTCAGAAAAAAAATTAAATGATGCAGCTCAACCTATTGGATCAGTTGTTGGAGTTCCTTCTTCGTTGGCTACAGGCCCTAAAAGATAGGATATTCATACCTCAGCAGGCCATAGTAGAGACCACAACGGACCTTCTAGTTCTAGGAACTCGTCGAACTGCATTGATGATTTGGCTAGTGGGCAGGATCAGGAGGTGTCATCAAATCTAGTTACAGGTATATTATTAATCACCTCTCAAGATGTATATGTATTAATAGATCCAGGCTTCACCTTGTTATATATGTCTCTGTTGGCTGTCAGTATTGGGCGCCCTGTGTTGCTGCGATATAATACGATACGAATATATATGATGTGTGCCTTATGAGGCTGCGATATGATATGATGTGAATATATATATATATGTTGGCCCTGTGAGGCATTATTGGCATTTTCTGTATGCAGATGTTGGGATAGTAAGAAATACAAAGGAAACAATACCCAAATTTTCATAAAAATAAAAAGAGAATGAGATATAGGGCTATAGTATGTCTTGAAAGGTTGTGCTCACCACAATGATGAGATTTGACTAAACAAGTATGGCTGACCTCGAGAAATAAGTTAATTGCTGAATTAATGGCAATAGAAATTAGGAAGTTGATATTGATATAGTAGAACGAAGTTGGAAAAGAGCTATAAGCCAAAGAAGATGACTTAGAGAAGACCGATAGATCGGGATAAAATGATATAGTAAGGCATCTCCTGAATTGATACATAGGGATAAACTATGGCAAGTTATAGTTGAAAGAAGTAACAGTATGATTACGACAAGAGTGCGAGGGAAAAAGAATTATGACGGAAGTGAAGTGTTCATAAGACAGCTTATGAAACATTAAGGATAAGACTAACTAGGAAAGGTAAGTAGCCCATAGTAAGAATTGTGAAGAAGGTCAAGCAATGTTATATTATGGGATTGAATGTGAACAGGGTACTAGGTGAACATAACAAAAACCATTATGAGAATAAGTAAAGCTCAGTAAGGAAATAACTAGAAGGTATGACATGGTCCATGCGAATGGAATGAAAAGATAGGTGTGAAATGGAAAAGCAAGCTATGGAACAAATAAGGAAGATTTATCAAGTCCTCTAAGGAAAGTGTCGAGTAAAGGTTATGTTGTGACGAAAAGGATAGCTAGTGCAAAGAAATAAAGAGTAATATGGAATTCCTTGCGCACAACCAAAAATGGATATGAACTGGGAGAAGAATAGAGAAATTCTAATAGAGGCACTCAAGATAGATTTGATTAATTTAGTATGAGTATCGAACAAAAAGGGAAATAGACAGTTACGAACTAAAGGCATAGTACGATGAAAAGGTGATAAGACAAGGCCACTACTACAATGAAGTTGATATGGTTTTAAGCAGGATTAGAAGTAAGCCTTAAGCACACGACAAAGATGAAAGCTCAGGAGGCATAAAGAAGTATTGTGTATACGTGACTCCACCTTGACGATTAATGAGATCCTGCAAGAAAAGGGAATATCGATTCGCAGAACAAATGCTGCATTACTAAGTTATTAGAAGAATAAGAGGTATCCACGGGAATAAGTTTAGTATAATGACAGAGCTTGAAATGCGAATCGCTAAGTATGAGTACTCCCGAGTGGAGGATTTGAACCAAGGGTGAGCACGAGCTAATTACTGATTGGGATGGATGGAATGTGGCTTGGAATGCATTGCTACATTACGAATATTACTCGAGTATCAACCATTAGATGAGGTTTTATACGATATATTACCAATACTAAAGCACCCTATTGTTATTCTAGGGTTCCTATAAAGGCAACCTAACGTATGGATGATTAAACAAAAAATGTAGATAAGGTGCAGCACGTTAAATATGTTGGAGTGGAATCATTCGCGTGTGAATGGCTGAAAATAAATAGAGGATGACGTGGGTACACCCTAAAAAGGGGGAAGTGGACAAGAGAAGTACAAGTGTAAAAGAAAATCAACTAACGATATCGTATGTAAATAGGAACGCTTAAACTTCAAACGAGACCCAGAACGGATGGACGTGATTATACCTGTACTGATGTATTGGATTTCATCAAAACTCTGAAGTTAAGCGTGCTCGGATGAGAGTAGCACTGGGATGGGTGATCCCCTAGGAAGTGAGAAAGGGAACGAAACAAGTATGACAAAAAGAGATTATAAGGGCATATTAGTAGAACAACACATATATAAAAGAGTAAGCCAAAAGCAGAAAAGATTATGACTGAAATACAACGCACTTCGTGAAAATGGCACAAGAATAGTTGTGCAGCTTACAAACAATAGCAAGAGCGAGGTCAAATGATTATTCGATAAAAGGAAGTCAGTAATAGCAATGTGATTGCCATACTTAGAATCTATTAAAGAAAAGTGTAAAATGGTTCGAGACAGAACTGTTAAGATATAATCGGTATCAAGGACAAAAGCCCTAGCAGAGCCCTGACCTCTACCGAAGGAGGTAAGCCGCTAGTGTAGAGATACTAAAGTATTTTCTGAATGGTTCTACGTACCTACACACATTTGTGCAAAAATTACGGTATATTGTGTGGTAATAAAACTGGAAGGAAGATCTAAGTAAAAGAACAAGATAGTATACCTAAGGTATTACAAGATGAATTAAGAGGAGTTGTATAATGCCTTAAATGAAGAGGAGCATCAGAGACTTGATAGCCTGCTATGGGGGATGGGAATCCCAATTCGTAAATGGAAGGCGGGTAATGTAGGTTAAGTGCAGGCTGACCTCGCACTTTACGAAAGTATAAGTTCATATGGGTTATGGTAGATAAGCTGACAAAATTAACCCATTTTCTTCCAATTAGGAAGATATATTCAGCTAAGGGTTATACGAGATGACATATCAAGGAAACAATAAGATTTCACGGGGTTCCCACATCTATTATCTCAGATGGGGAAGTTCAACGTACGGCTAATCGCTGGAAATCATTCCAGAAGGGATTGAGGAACACAGATGAATCTTAGTATGACATTTTGCCCTTCGATTAAGGGATAGGCCTAGATGTGATCCACTAAATTATTGATAAGGTACAGCTTAATCCGGGACAAGTTATCAATTAGAATCCTAGAGTCGGCAAGAAGGGGATACATTGATCCTTCTTAGGTTATTTGTAGAATAGAGAAAGCTGCCTATGAGTGGGACCTACTGTCTGATTTGAAACAATACATTCAGTTTTAACAGATCAATGCTCCGTAAGAATGTAAACAACGCTCCTAGAATATTTCCCGTGGAGGAGGTCCACGTAACAGGGAGTTATCCTATGAGGGGCAACCTATTACCATCCGGGATCAGCAGATTAAACAAGTTGCGAACTAAGGACATAACTTCTATCAAGGTACTATGGTGGAATAAGAATCGTGAAGCCATAACCAGGAAGTTAAAGAGGACATGAAACACAGGTGTCCGTACCTATTCCTGATGTCTATTGATAACCCCCAATCCTGGAACTCGTATATTAATTACTTCAATGAAAATGTATGTTATTCCAGTAGAAAGGAATTTCCCTGTGATCCGTATAAAGTCTTAAGGGAAGTTTATTTAACATTCGGGGACGAATGTTCTAAAGGGGGGAAGGATGTTATACCCTGCACTTTTGAACCTTTACACGTATCCCTAATTGTCATGAAAGTATCCATGAGACCCTTACTATCCACACACATCAAACAACTCTAAGGAAAGAATATTGTCATACCTCATGAGAAGAAAGGTTGGAAATAGAGTCATAAGAATCCGGAAAGAGTTGGAGGCTAAGAAATGAATCGTAGGACTCGATTTACCTACGTAAGCCACTAAGTTAAGAGTCCTATAAAATTAATTTGTTTAAGGACATATCAAGCTTACGTAGTACGGATTACATCGGCTCTTAAAATAAGACGAGATTACGAATCCACGAGGAGAGAAAAAACATTTTGCGGGGCAGCCAATGGGAGGGTGACATGTGGAATCACCTAAGAAAGCAGGTGACCCACCTTCTTGGGGTCAAGTAGGTGACCCACCTGCTTGGGGGAGGTGGGCCCCACTGACACGTGGCAGCCCCTCCTTGAAAGGGTGGATCTGTGGCCCAATAAGGGCTTGACACGTGTCACCCTTAGGGGCTGACACGTGCCACTTCCTATGAGACCCTATATATGTATTTTAATGACTCTTAAGTCATTTGGAGTCCAAAAATCAGCGAAGTGAATGAGAGAAACGTGAGAGAAAGAGAGCTCACACGAGCAGCCACAAATTGGAGAAAATTAAGGTAAGTTCTTCACTTTTCTTCCGTGAATTAATTATCCACGGTGTTCCCTAAGTACGTGGATATGTATATATGTGATTTATGATGTTTATGGAATCAAAAATTCAGCTTTACGATTGGAAATTTGGAAGAAAAGAAGAAGAGAAAAACGTAGATGGGCAAAGAGGAGGGCTACGGGTTTGGCCCTTTTGTGGTAAGCTCCCAGGGTTTTTTCCATGAATTAATTATTTAAAGTGTCCCTCATCTGTATAATGATGTTTAATAACATAAAAGTTTAATTTGGGGCAGCGAAGAAGTGTCAAAAACAGTTCGCTCCATTTCAGCACGGCAAACGATTTTCGAAGCAAGTTTTAGCTAGTTTTACCCAATTTCGGGAAAGGTAAATTCTTCCCCTTTAATTTGAAGTTTATGCGGTTAAATTAGGGTGTATTACACACCTTATGATCTGCTGTAAGTTGGGTAAAAGGTTTGAAAAGTTCAGCGTTCGGAATAAACTAAATTGGAGTCGCTAGAAGTGAATTGTCGTCGAAATAAAGTGTCGTTCTTGTGAGTTGTTGCTGCAGGGGTGTAATGTGTTGTTTCAGGGCCTAAATATGTTCTAATTTGGTCTAGGGTGCTGCTGTTCTAATCCACATGACCCCTCTTTGTGTATAATTAACGGCGTTACAAAATAAAGGCTAGACGCCCTATTGTGATATCGTATTTTTTATTATGTCATTTGGAGTTTATGTTATATATTGTTAGTGTAAATTGCTGCAGGTTTTTGTTTTTGGTTGGATTTTGGTCTTAGGGACCTAATTTGAAATTCGAATAGGGCACATTATAGGAGAGGTGCTGCCTAATTTTCGTTAACGCCTTAACAAACTAAAGAACTAGTCGAGGAAACGACTAAGGAAATAGATTCCATTAATACTAAGGTGTAACCTAAGATGATGGAAATTTAAGAAGAGTTGATATGAATATTACTCTCCTGTTGGATAGGTTCAAAGGACAACGAGGCGAACAGGATAAGGAATAACTCAGACAAGGTATGTGAAGCTTTCTTTTGACGTGTTTTTGGAATAAGTATGTAGAGCTATTCTTCTTTTCTTTTGGCATGTCTTAGATGTAAGCTATAAATGCTATGTATATGATATTTGGGATTCAATCCATTCGTAAAGCCCTGAGTATGAGTCGAGACTCTCATTTACTTCTTGATATTAGAACTCCTGCAATAGCTGAGTCGTTGCCTTTAAGTCTTCTATGTGATGAAAACTAGTACATGTAAAGCCTATCTATTCTTTCCTTTAGAATGACTTAATTTTAAGTTAAACGATATATGATATGGGTTTAGAGTAACTCGTGACTTGTAGTCACTTCTGACCATTTAAAGTCTGAAAGTAGCCAAACTATTATTCTCGAGCCTTCTATATAGTGAATAGTAAGTTTAGATACAAGCTCATTTTCTTAAAGGCTCTGAAATGATCAATGTCTCTGATTTCATAACTGTGTCTCTGATTTCATAACTGTGTCTCTGATTTCATAACTGTGTCTCTGATTGCATAATTGTGTCTCTGATTGCATAACCATATTTCTGATTGCATAAACTGCATGGCATTGTCTTGATCCATGTCTGTGATTCCTGAAGCCCCAAATGATGTAAGCCCTAATGAAATCTAAAAGCCACTTCGAATAAGTACGTTCATAGTGTTTAGGTGACGATTCACTTGACTATTTCATCGAGTCTCAAACAATGACTTAGTTTTATATGGTTTCTCACTACTCTACTCGTGCACACTGTAACCCATCCTTCCTCAAGTCCCACGATGGGCCGGGAACGTTATCGTGCACAGTTTTACTACTTCTTTCACCGCGTCTTTGGACGGATGTGTATAGTTCCACACACGAGGAGACGATGTCCTACGTGAGGTGTGATATATGTTATATGTTATGACAATACGATTATTCATCGAGTCCCGAACCGGTTGTAATGTGATAGTATATGTGGCGAAATAAGGAAGGAACACCGAGTCCCTCCTTAGAGGGCCGGGTACGTATGAATATTATGATGGTACGCTATAAACGTACACCACTCCATTCACCGAGTCCCTGACTAAAGGGTTAGATACTTTATGTAGGCATGCTTATGAGATTAGACTGATACATTGTGACCCCAAGCCCCGCAGTGAACCGCGTGTAATATGATGACATGCGTGATAAGATTATACCATGTACGAGGATATGATACCGTATATGATGATATGATACCTTATACGATGATGTGATACCGTATACGATGATATGATGAAATGAAATGCATGATGATATGATGATATGTGAATATGAGAATATAATTATAACACCGATGATGTATAGGATTACGGGCACAGTATATGATGATGTATAGGATTACGTGTCCTAAGGTGCAGGTGCAGTAATTTGGTAATTGTTATACTTGTCCCCTGCATCCCTATTTAAGTTATGGTCTCAGTTACGATATGTTATGCTTTACATACTCAGTACATATATCGTACTGACCCTCCTTTCCTCAGAGGGGGAGGGGGGGCTGCGTTTCATGCCCGCAGGTACAGATGTTCATTCTGGAGATCCGCTAGCTTAGGGTTTCCACTCATCTATGTTGGACGTGCTCTGCTGTTCCGGAGCCTTACTATTGATGCTGGCCATTGATGTATATGTTTATTTATTCAGGGGTACGGCGGGGGCCCTGTCCCGCCATATGTTACAGTTATTATGCTTAGAGATCTGTAGACATGTGTATGAGGATTATTTGTAAGTTTATTTCAGTTGTGCTCATATGACATATTACAAATGTTTTCATGGTATGGCAGCTTCATCGGCTCGCGTGCCCTATCCTATTATGATATAGGTGAATGAGGCTATAGGTTCCTGACAAAAAATTTTTTGACCCACTAGGGTTTGTATATAGTATCACATCATACACGGTTCAACTTAAGGGTAGTTGATAGATACGCATAAGGGGGTCCAAGTCAGACCCCAGTCGTGGCCTACAGGGTTGGGTTGTGATAGTAGTAGAGCTCACCAATTGCAGTATAATCCCTGGCATAGACTGGGTGTGAGCCCTAGTAACTCTCGGGGTCTGACTAGTTTCCCCTGCTACGGACTTGCCCTTCTGGACAGTTGTTGCTTCTCTTAGAGACATCACTGTAAACATAATGATATGTTAATGAGAGATTATCCTAACAACGTACCTCTATCGCATGACGTAAGATAGAAAAGAGAGACAACATCCTAAATATCATGTAGTCTCCTATTTATACATGTGGTGCACAACACATCGATAAACAAGACTCTACTAGACATAGTCTATAGACACTTCGAGGATGAACTGCTCTGATACCCCTTTTGTCATGACCCAACCCCGTAGGCCGCGTCTTGGGTCTTACTTGAACCCCATATATGTAACAGTCAAATGTAGCCAAATTAAACTATGTGTAATGTGATACTACACCCAAAAACTCCAATGGGTCAAAACTTTTTCATGTACATTTAGCCTCTTTCATTCATACCATATTATAAAAGGGCACATGAGCCGACAAGGCTGCCATAACATAAAAACATTTACAACACATCGTATATGCACAATTGAGATAACTTACATTTAACCCACATACACATAACTACAGACCTCAAAAAATAGTAACAGTAACATATGGCAGGACAGGGCCTCCGTCGTACCCCTGAATAAATAAACATATACATCGTAGGTTCAGTACCCCCAAACTCAGTTCTGATATAATAGAGCTTATTCCAAACTTGTTGAGTGGAATCCTAAGCTGGCGGATCCCCAAAATGTGTGTCCATACCTGCGGGCATGAAATGCAGCCCTCTGGAGAACGGGGGGTCATTACGATATATATATTGAGTATGTAAAGCATAAAACATAATAAGGAGATTACAACTAAAATAGAGATGCAGGAGCAAGTATGACAATTAATGAATCACTGTACTTGCATCCTAAGAGATAAAGTCAGGTGTATCATGGTCCCATACAGTATCCAACCCTCTAATGGGGTGCGGTGCTTCAAATATGTCACTACATTTTCATATATACATCTATAGACTGTATCCAGCCCTTTAGTGAGGGACTTGGTGAAGAAAGTGGCGTATATTTATATCGTACCATCATTATCTCATCATATCATTATACCTTATCATTATATATCATACCGTACCCGGCCCATTATGGGTCTCGGTGTTATAATCATATCATCACATACTGTACCTGGCATATTAGGGGACTCGGTGTCATAAACGTATCATCATATACTATACCCGGCCCTTTAGGGGACTCGGTGTCATCGTCATATGATATATATCGTACTTGGCCCTCTAGGGACTCGGTGTCATCATCATGTCATTATATACCATACCCAGCCCATTAGGGGACTCGGTGTCATAGACAACCACACACAGGTGGATCATTATTTGAAACTTAATAAGATAGTCATACAGAACTATCATTTGTGGATCACGATAATAATCATCTCAAGTGCCCTTTGAATGCCACTAGGGCTATATTAAGTGAAGTCTCAGGAGTTGTAGACATATTTTAAGGTAATGCCAACTGGCTTAAGAAAATCTGGGACATCTTTCATCACAGATTCCTTAGGAATAGGGGCTTTGAATCCCCCTAATCGACATATAGATGATTCAGGGAAGGTGGATCAACTACGATGAGAGTTTTCCCACCAACGAGTGAATAGGAGAAATATAGTGTATTCAGAGCTTAAGAATGAAATTACCCTAGAGCTCGTATCATGTATCATCTATCTTTAAGATATGTCAAATGAAACAAAGGGTAGGCTTTACCTGTTTATCACTTCCCATCCCAAAGGAGTTTGAGAGACAATAACTCAACTACCGTAGGCATTCTGATATTCAGAAGTGGATAAAGATCAAGAGGTATGCTCTAGGCTTAAGACTAAGACATGCCAAGAGAAAGAAAGGATAGCTTTACATAAACTCATCACTTCCTAACGTATGAAAGGCTTGAGAGGTCCTAGTTCAATTACTGTAAGAGTGCTTTCATCAAGAAGTAAATGAGGACCGTGAATTACGCTTGGCATTTATAAGTAGATTTACCCTCAATCTCATATCATTCATTACTTAACTTGAACACATGCCAAAAGAAAAGAAAGGGTAGCGTCACATACCTCTTATGGGTTACTCGTAACCACGTTCGCATCGTCGTCCTCTAAACCTATTTAACATAAAAAATAATACTCATATTAATAACCTTTAACTTTCAAGCTTCTAAATCCACAACCAAGCACCCATAGGCATCAATTCCTTATTAGCCTTTCTCGACTAGTCTCGACTAGTCTATTAGTTAGTTAAGAAGTTAATGGAATTCGGGCAGCATCTCCTCTATAACTCGCCCTATCCTAACTTCCAATTACATAATCAATTGGTACAGCCAACCAAAAACAACAATCATCAGCCAATACACAATTATACCACTTCAACATTACACAAAACAAGTCCCGAACAGCTCGCTCAAAACTACAACTCCAAAATATGGTTTTCAATCTTTAGTTCATAAAATCTTAACCACACGAAATAGGGTATCATGTGGCTGAAACCAGCAGTACTTATACCCATATTTAGATATATTTCCAGCCCTGCAACAACACAAAACAACCACTAATACAATACCACAATTACAACGACACTAGCCATACTTTAACCTATTAGAATCTCATCAAAACAGCCCCTACATGACCTGCAACATTATTCAGCTGTAAAGTGCATATTTTCATGTTTTGAATCCATATTTATACATTCATAACATTTCCAAACCCTTACTAAAACGTGGGAAAAGAGAATCACACCGTACCTTAACAAACGGCTTCCCACACTTACTGAAAATTGGCTTTGGAAGTTCCTTAATGTGCTGAAACTTTAGCAGACTCTTTGTATCCTTTTGGTGCTGCTCCAAACCATAAATTTACATTACTAACACCTTCATTTCATCGTGGTATACCCTAGATAATTAATTCATGGAATGAAAATCGGAGCCTTACCTTGAAGGAGCCAATCTGTAGCTCTCTCTCTATGCCTTCAATGTTTTTCTCTTCTTTTTTCCAAGGATAAACACGTTGAAATGAAAATATATTTCTGTATAACATACATATATACACCTTCTTAGGAGGTGACAAATGGTAGACCCCTAGGGAAAACATGTGGTAGCCCCTTGGGTGCCACCTCATCCATGCGACCACTCATATGATGCCACATGGCAGTGGGGTCCACCCCAAGCAGGTGAGTCACCTACTTGGTCCAAGTAGGTGCATCACCTACTTGCTTCCAAGTAGGCTCTATGCCTCCTTCCACCTCTTTCATGGGTTCGTAATCTCGTCTTACTTTAATAACCTATGTAATCCTTGCTTCATAAGCTCGACATGCCCTTAAATCGCTTAGTTATGTAAAACATCCAAGTCGGTAGCTTATGCAAGTAAGTCGAGTTCTACGACTCATTACTTGGCCTCCAACTCTTTTTGGATTCTTATAACTCTATTTCCATCCTTCCCTACTATGGGACTGTGATGACCTAACCTCGTAGGCTGTGACTGGGGTCTGAGCTGGACCCTTTATATATACCTATCCGATGTAATCAAATCGAGCTATGCACAAACTGATACTACTTACAAAATCCCAATAAGTTAAAATATTTTTCTTGTGTACATGTGGCCCCTTCCATTCGAACCATATCATCAAAAGGCACACAAACTGACAAGGCTGCTGTAATATAAAAACATTTACAACATGTCGTATAGGCACAATTGAAATGAACTCACAAACAACCCACATACATATGTCTACAGACCTCTAAGAATAGTAACAGCAACATATGGTGGGACAGGGTCCCTATCGTACCCCTGAATATACAAACTTATACATAGAATGTCTAATACCCAAATGCTTGACTCCAATTCAATAGAGCTTCTCCCAAATTTGCCAAGTGAAACCCTAAGCTGGTGGATCCCCAAAGCGTGCATCTGCACCTATGGGCATTAAACACAGCCCCCTCCCCCCCGAAAAAAGGGGGGTCAGTACGATATATGTACTAACTATATAAAACATAACAACACATAACTGGGATAACAACTGAAATAGGGATGCAGGAAATAAGTATGACGGTTAAGAGTTCACTATACCTACATCCTATGAAAAGAGGGCCTTTATATCACCCTCACATATCACTCCCGGCCCTCCGTAAAACTTGGTGTTACTAGACCAACGTATACGGCATCATACCATCGTATACGCTATCATTTTATACCTTACCAGTACATTACTATGTTTTCATGTGTATGCTTGTCTATTATATCCGGTCCTTTAGTGAGGGACTCGGTGAAGGGAGTAGGCACATCCATATCGTATCGTTACCCTCTCATACCATCATATCTTATCATACCATACTCGGCCCATTATGGGTATCGGTGTTATAATTATATCATCATATACCATACCCGGTCCACTAGGGGAATTAGTGTCATAATCATTATATACCATATCCGGCCTTTTAACTGACTTGGTGTCATTATCATATACCGTACCCAGCCCTTTATGGGACTCGATGTCATTATCATCTACCATACTCGGCCCTTTATGGGACTCGGTGTCATTATCAACCACGCACAGGTGGATCATTATCTAAAACTTAATAAGGTAGTCTACAAACTATCATTCGTGGATCAGGATAATAATCATCTTAGGTGCCCTTTGAGTGCCCCTAGGGCTACATTAAGTGAAGTCTCAGGAGTTTTAGACACATTTTAGGGTAATGCCAACCGGCTTAAGGAAATCAGGGACATCTGTCATCACAGAGTCCCTAGGAATGGGAGCTTATATCCCCACTACTAATTGACATATAGACGGTTCAGGGAGGGTAGCTCAACTACGATGAGAGTTTTCGCGCCAACGAGGGAATATGAGATATATAGCATATTCAGAACTTGGGAATAGGAGCTTTAGTATCAAAAAGTGAATAAGAGTTATAGTTATTGTTTCTTGTATGTCCAATTACTATCTCACGTATAGTAGGTTCGAGGGTGATAGCTCAACTACCTTAAGAGCCTTAGCATTTAGGAGTGAACTCGAGTCATGATTTATACTCGAAACTTACAACTGGAACTACCTCTACACTTATATCATATCTCATTTCATTTAAAGTTAATACATCCCAAAAGAAAGAAGCAATAGACTCTACATATATTACCTTTTATCATATAGAAGCCTAAAAGGGCAATAACTCAATTATTTTAGGAGTTATACCATCACAAAGTAGATGAGAACTACGAACTATACTCAAACCTTTACGAATGGAAATATCCCCATGTTTCATATATAAACCATTTATAACTTATATCTAAGACATGCCAAAAGAAAGAAGAATAGCCTTACATACCTCTTACGGACTTCCCTTAATCACGTCCACGTCATCGTCCTCCAAACCTATTTAACGTGGAATCAATGCAATTATAAACAACCTTATACTTTTCAGCACCTTAGATTACCTATGAGTATTCATAGAACTCATTTCCTTCCTTGCCTTCTCGACTAGTTCCTTAACTAGTTAAAGAGTTAGCGAAAATCGGGCAGGTTCTCCCCTATAATGTGCCCTATCCGAATTTCCAATTATACTCCTAATAGCTACATCCAACCAACAACAATAACCTGCCACATATATATATATACAATTCACATCAATCTTATACCACAGAAACTCCAAACGACTCGCACAAACTACGATACCAGAATAAGGTTTCTAGTTTTCGTTTTGCAAAACCTTTAACCATACGTAGTGGGGGGTCATGTGGATGCAACCAGAAACTCCCCCACCTCTTTTAGGACAAATTTAGGCCCTTAATTACACACCACACAACCATCATAAGCCTCCACACACACAACGCCTCATTTTGACTACAATGTCGACGACTTCAATTTCGATCGTTTCTATCGTTGAGCATTTTCACGACCTTTTTTATACTTCCATCAGTATAAAAGGTATATAATGCACTAAATAAAAACCCCATAAAGTCCAAATTTAAATGATAAGCCTTACCTTACCCGAAATTGGCCAAAGCTAGCCAAAATTGTGCCTCAGAACTTCTTTAGTTGCGCTGAAACTGCGTGGACTGTTTGCTATTTATTTTGGCTGAAACAAGCCATGATTTTATACTTATAATACCTCCATATCATCTTGGTACATTCTGGATAATTAATTTAAAGAATGAAATCGGGACTTACCTATTGTTTTCCTCCTAGCCGCCACACTTTTCTCTCCAAGTTTAGGGTTTGTTCTTGACTTTTTTTTGCTGAATTTTAATGAATCAAAGCTGAAGTTTAATGGATAATAGACATATATAGGTGGTCTTAGGGGGTGAAATGTGTCATCCCCTAAGGGGGACACGTGTCAGCCCCTATTAGGCCACCGTATCCATGCATTGAAAGAGGGCCTGCCAAGTGTCTTTTTTTTCTCATCCTCATGGGCTCGTATTCTCATCTTATTTTAAGAGCCTAGGTAATCCATTCTATGCAAGATTTGTATGAACTCAAATAGCTTAGGTATGTAAGACTTCTAAGTTAGTAGCTTACGTAGGTAAATTGAGTCCTACGACTCATTACTTGGCCTCCAATTTCTTTCGGATCCTTATGACTCTATTTCCAACCTTCTCTACTATGGGGTATCACATTTTCCCCTCCTTAGAGTCATTTGTTAGTGTCGTAGCTTATCCATCTCTCATGATAATATCTAAGGAACTTAAGAGACATTCCAAGTTTAAAAGTGTGGGGTGTAACATACTTCCCCCCTTTAGAACATTTATCCCCGGATGTTACATAAAACTTCCCTTAAGAGTTCATACATATTGTAGGGAGATTCCTTTCTATTGCGATAACATACATTTTCATCCAAGTAATTTATATATGAGTTCCAGGAGTTGGGGTTACCTGTAGACATCGGGAACAGTATGGATACCTGTGTTTCATATCCTCTTCAGGTTCCTAGGTTATTTCTTCACGATTCTTATTCTGCCATAGCACCTTGACAGAAGCTACATCCTTAGTTCGCAACATTTTAATCTGCCGATCCAAGATGGCGATAGGTTGTCCTTCGTGGGATCATTCCTTTACTATGTAGACCTCCTCCGTGGGGAATATTCTTGAAGGGTTGCCTATTTATTTATGGAGCATGGACATGTGAACGACTGGATATATCGCTTCCAAATTAGATGGTAGGTCCGCTTCATAGGTAATCTTGCCTACCTTACAAATAATTTAATAAGGGCCAATGTATTTTGGGATAATTTTCCCTGTCTTGCCGCATATCATTATTCCTTTCATTGGTAAGGTTTTCATGAACTCCCTATCTCTAACTTCAACCTCTATATGTCAATGTCGACTGTCCACCTATGATTTCTGTCAATCCTGGGCTATTAATAATTTCTCCCGTAATAGGTTATCCAACTTCTAATGCTCGATCTGGTTTAAGCTATTTCCCGATTTCTCTCACGCCAATTTGTAATACTCTAGGTATATTCCACTGTGCCTTTACTCAGATTTTTTCTAGTTCTCTTACCCCGCATCATATTGCAATGCTCACACGAGCATGTGTAGGTGTTTAGTCAGTTCTGAAGATGCCTTAGTGTCTTTATACTCATTTTCATACAAACCCTACATTGCCTCTTACCCCCTTTGATTGATGTCAGGACTCACTATGGCTTTTTCCCTCAATACTAACCATATCTCAATAGTTCTGCCTCAAACCATCTTACACTTTTCTTTAATAGAGTTTAAATATGGCAATCACATTGCTATTACCAACTCTTTTTCATCGAGTAGTCACTTGATCTTATTCTTAAGTTTTCTCATTTCCCAATATAGGAGAGATTTCTTATCCTTATTCTTTTGCTACTTGTATACCACAATGTCAGTAGCTAGTAACTCTGTTACCAACATCTTACCCTTTAATCAAGTGTAGCCTAGCTATCCCTTACAATATACTTAAGTTCTCATTGTAATTCTCTTGTCGTATTCATTTCCTTTGTATGTACCTATTCTTTGATGTCATACTATTCAAGGTCCTTACTAGTAATTCCCCACACTGTCTTAGGTATCATGGCTTCTATCCGTTCATTGCTGGCTTTTAGATCTTATTAACCCGTGCCAACATGGGATCTCACTCGAAGCCACTTCCCCCTTTTAGGGTGTACCCATGGCACTATCCATTTGTGCTCCAAATTTTCAAATACGTATGATTCTTTCCCAATACATTTGGTACACTGCACCAGGTCTATGCCTTCCTTTATATCATCCATACCCCTGGTTGTCCATGTATGAAAACTTAACATAATCGTGAGGTATTGATCTAGTTTAATTGTTAGTACTAAACCTTCAGTTCATATCTATCTCTCTCCCTCTTTGCCCGATATTCGTACTTAATTAATCATGTCTATCCCGAATGCCTCTTTTCGTAGTCTTTTAATTTCGCC
Organism: Solanum dulcamara; assembly: GCF_947179165.1. Taxonomy (NCBI): domain Eukaryota; kingdom Viridiplantae; phylum Streptophyta; class Magnoliopsida; order Solanales; family Solanaceae; genus Solanum; species Solanum dulcamara. Next base: position 46,102,664 of record NC_077243.1, read on the forward strand.
AGCCTATGTGTTACACCCCACACTTTTAAACTCGGAATGTCTCATAAGTTCCTTATATATTATCATGTGAGACGGATACGCTACGACACTATCAAACGACTCTAAGGAAGGGAGAATGTGATACCCCATAGTAGAAAAGGTTGGAAATGGAGTCATAAGAATCCGAAAGGAATTGGAGGCTAAGTAATGAGTCGTTGGACTCGATTTACCTACGTAAGCTACTAACTTGGAAGTCCAATATACTTAAGCTATTGGAGTACGTACCAAGCTTGCGTAGCATGGATTACATAGGCTCTTAAAATAAGACAAGATTACGAACCCGCGAGGAAGGGGGAAAAGATGACACGTGGCAGACAATGGAGGAGTGACATGTGGCAGCACATTAAGAAAGCAGGTGACCCACCTACTTGGGGGATGTGGTCCCCACTGCCATGTGGCAGCCTCTCCTTGCTTGCATAGATACAGTGGCCCAATAGGGGATGGACACGTGTCCCCCTTAGGGGCTGACACGTGTCACCTACTAGGACCACCAATATACATATATATCATGACTTATCTTCAGTTTATACTCACAAAACTGCAGCAGCAAAAAAAAGAAAGCAAACCCTAAAGTTGAGAGAAAATAGTGACGGCTTGGAGGAAAAAATAATGTAAGTTCCAATTTTGTTCTGTAAAGTAATTATCTAGCGTATACCACGATGATATGGAGGTATTATTAGTATAAAATCATGGCTTGGTGCAGCAAAAATCGGACAGCAAGCAGCCACGGCATTCAACTCGCGCTAGAAAAAGTTCTGAGGCACAATTTTGGCTAGTTTTGGCCAATTTCGGGTAAGCTAAGGCTTATCCTTTAAATTTGGAATTTATGGTGTTATTATAGGGTGTATTAAACACCTCTTAGGCTGCTGTAAGTTTAAAAAAATTGTGGAAATACTCGACGGTAGAAAGAATCGAAATTGAAGTCGTCGTAATTAAATTGTAGTCAAAATGAGGCGTTGTGTGTGTGGAAGCTGCTGCTGGTTGTGTGGTGCGTGTTTCAGGGTATAAATATGTTCTAAATGATGTAGGGTAGCTTCTGGTTTCATCCACACAATCCATTTTTTTGTACGGGTAAAGGTTTTTCAAAATGGAACCTAGAAACCCCATTTTGATATCATAATTTCGAGCGAGTCGTTTGGAGGTTATGCTGTATATTGTTGGTGTGAATTTCTTAAACGCATGTTGTAGATTATTGTTGTTGGTTGTCTGTAGTATTTAGGTATCTAATTGGAAATTTGGATAGGGCGCATTATAGGGGAGATGCTGCCTAATTTTCATTAACGCCTTAATCAATTAAAGAACTAGCCAAGGAGACGAACACGGAAATAGATTTTGTGAATACTAAGGTACAACCTAAGATGCTAGAAAGTTAAGAGTGGTTGATATTCGTATTACTTTCATGTTGAATAGGTTCAAATGACGATGAGGCAAACGGGATAAGGAGTAACTCACAAGAGGTATGTGAAGACTATCCCTTCTCTTCTTTTGGCATGTCGTAGAGGTAAGTAAATAGTGATATAATCTCTAAAGTGATTCCATCCCTGAATATCTTTTATTCAGTTCTGAATGTTGAGCTTTTATGATAGTTAAGCTACTTGCCTTGAATCGTTTATATACTGAGGACTTAATGAATATACGGACTCCTAGTCATAGGACTATACGAAGGCAAATACTTTGGAGTTCTTAAGTGAATAGTAATACTTTAGTATATGTCTAGGGACCTCGAGATGCTAATTAATGTAGCCCCTAATGGAATTTAGAGGGAAGCTAGAATGACTATACTATTACTTGAATCCTCAAACGATAACTTAGTCCTCTTACATAGTTGAGTCTCTGATGTCAATTTAAATTGCATAGAGTTACTCACGACTCTACTCTGTATACTATAATCCTTCTTTCACCGAGTTTCGGGCCTGGTACGTTATCATGCACAACTCATTGCATTGTCCACCAAGCCCCTCAATAGAGGGCCGAGTACGTATGTATATATATGATGATGTGTTGTAATAAGGTGGTGATGGCGCAGGGCCTATGATGGTCCTACAGATGTGATTCCCCGGATCCCTAAAAGGGCCAACTATATTGTATAAATTGAGCATGCATGCTTTCATGATTCACAGAGTACAGGTACAGGTTTCTAATTATGATATTTTAGCCCCTACTTCTCTACTTCAGTTATGCTTCTAGTGGGATTATGTTATGTTTTACATACTCAGTACTATGTCGTACTGACCCCCCTTTCTTCGAGGGGCTCCATTTCATGCCCGCAATTATAGGTACAGGTTTTGGGAGTCCGTCAACTTAGGATTCCATTCAGCTCAGTTGGTAGAGGATCCATTATATCGAAGCCTAGTTATGTATACGGACCATTGATGTGTAAAATTGTTGTGTCTATTCAGGGGTACACCAGGGGCCCTCTCCCGCCATATGTTGTTGTTAATATTTTTAGAGGTCTGCAGACATGTATATGTGGGTTGTGTATGTCAGTTTGATTCAGCTGGGTCTACATGATATATGATATATGTTATTATGTTATGGCAGCCTTGTCGGCTTGTGTGCCCTGTCATGTTGTGATACAAATAAAAAGGGCTTCAGGTTTATGAAAATGTTATCGCCCAGTGGGGCTCTATTACATGATATTGTTTTATTTACAGTTTAATTTGACCACAGTTGATAGCTAGATATACGGGGGGTCTAAGTCAGACCCCAGTCACGGCCTACGGGATTGAGTCGTGACAGAAGTGGTATCAGAGCAGTTCATCCTTAGATTATCTGTAGACTGTGTCTAGTAGAGTCTTGATTATCGATGTATTGCGCGCCACATCCATAAACAGGAAGCTATAGGACATTTAGGATGTTACCTTTCTTTCACATCTGAGATCGTGCTTTAGATACGAGTCATAGGAAAATTCCTTATACTAACTTTGGATCTTAACAAAAGGAAGACACCAACAGAAGGAAGTAATTGACGACATGGAAAGTTACGAAGCATGTAGGTAAGTAAAGTAAAGCCACGGAAGATATCCATCGGGTAAGGTATTGAAGTAAAATTGAAATGTAAAGTTGAAACCTGAAAGGAAAGCAGACAGGAAGTGCAACAGATGCAGTTTGAAGTTGGACATATGAGGTAAGTCCAGTATTTTTATATTATTGTTGACGTTGAAAGCCCTGTGTGGCTGCGATATAGGATGACATTGAAAGCCTTGTGCGGCTGTGATATGATATGTATTGTTGGACCTATGAGGCATTGTTGGTATTTTCTGCGTGCAGGTTTTGGGATAGTAAGAAGTGTAGAGGAAACTGTTCCGAAATTTTCCCAATACAAGAAGAAGGGAATAAAACATAGTTTATAATATATCTTGGTAATTAATATCGGGTACCTATAGGATGCTAAATTAAAGCTGTAAGAGATACTCTTCATGTCGTCGATAAGGGACACCCTCTTTACTTGGGGAAATTTATTTCGAAGAAACAAAAGTCTATCTAAGCAGTACAGTTTAGACCGCAGTATCTCCAACCATAATTGTGTTGTAGGGAAAAAAAGCTCAGGTTGAAGGGTAAGGTGTCTAGTAATTGAGCTGCACTCTTTTTGAAAGTCCCAAGCCCTCAATTCCTATCGTAAATTAGACGAGTTGTTCATAACTTGAGGATAAACTTGGAAGGAGACCAGTTCGGGCAAGTATTAAAAGGATGTTACACCCCACACTTTTAAACTTGGAATGTCTCATAAGTTCCTTACACATTATCATGTGAGTCGGATATGCTACGACACTATTAAATGACTCTAAGGAAGGGAGAATGTGATACCCCATAGTAGAGAAGGTTGGAAATGGAGTCATAAGAATCCGGAAGGAATTGGAGGCTAAGTAATGAATTGTTGGACTCGATTTACCTACGTAAGCTACTAACTTGGAAGTCCTATATACTTAAGCTATTGGAGTACGTACCAAGCTTGCGTAGCATGGATTACATAGTCTCTTAAAATAAGACGAGATTACGAATCCGCGAGAAGGGGGGAAAAGATGACACGTGGCATCACCTCAAGCAAGCACGTGACCCACCTTCTTGGGTTCAAGTAGGTGACCCACCTGCTTGGGGGAGGTGGGCCCCACTGCCATTTGGCAGCCTCTCCTTACTTGCATAGATACGGTGGCCCAATAGGGGATGGACACGTTTCCCCCTTAGGGGCTGACATGTGTCACCTCCTAGGACCTCCAATATACATGTATATAATGACTTATATTTAGTTTATACTCACAAAACTGCAGCAGCAAACAAAAGAAAGCAAACCCTAAAGTTGAGAGAAAATAGTGACGGCTTGGAGGAAAAAATAAGGTAAGTCCCGATTTTGTTCCATAAAGTAATTATCTAGCGTATACCACAATTATATGGAGGTATTATTATTATAAAATCATGGCTTGCTCCAGCAAAAATTGGACAACAAGCAGCCACGGCATTCAAGTCACGCTAGAAAAAGTTCAGAGGCACAATTTTGGCTAGTTTTGGCCAATTTCGGGTAAGGTAAGGCTTCTCCTTTAAATTTGGTCTTTATTTTGTTATTATAGGGTGTATTACACACCTCTTAGGCTACTGGAAGTTTAAAAAATCATGTAAATGCTCGACGGTAGAAACAATCGAAATTGAAGTCGTCGTAATTAAATTGTAGTCAAAATGTGGCGTTGTGTGTGTGGAGGATGCTGCTGGTCGTGTGATTCGTGTTTCAGGGTCTAAATATATTCTAAATGAGTTGGGGGAGCTTCTTTTTGAAGCCACACGACCCCCCGCTTCGTACGGGTAAAGGTTTTACAAAATGGAAACTAGAAACCCCATTTTGATATCATAATTTCGAGCGAGTCATTTGGAGGTTATGTTGTATATTGTTGGTGTGAATTGCTTAAACGTATGTTGTAGATTGTTGTTATTTATTGGCTGTAGTATTTAGGGATCTAATTGGAAATTTGGATAGGGCGCATTATAGGAGAGATGCTGAATAATTTTCGTTAACGCCTTAATCAATTAAAGAACTAGCTGAGGAGACGAACAAGGAAATAGATTCCGTGAATACTAAGTTACAACCTAAGATGCCGGAAAGTTAAGAGTGGTTGATATTAGTATTACTTTCATGTTGAATAGGTTCAAATGACAACAAGGCGAACGGGATAAGGAGTAACTCACAAGTGGTAGTGAAGCCTATCCCTTCTCTTCTTTTGGCATGTCGTAGAGGTAAGTAAATAGTGATATAATCTTTAAAGTGATTCCATCCCTGAATGTCTTTTATTCAGTTCTGAATGTTGAACTTTTATGATAGTTAAGCTACTTGCCTTGAATCATTTATATACTGAGGACTTAATGAATATACAGACTCCTAGTCATAGGACTATACGAAGGCAAATACTTTAGAGATCTTAAGTGAATAGTAATACTTTAGTATATGTATAGGGACCTCGAGATGCTAATTAATGTAGCCCCTAATGGCATTTAGAGGGCAGCTACAATGACTATACTATTATTTGAATCCTCACACAATAGCTTAGTCCTCTTACATAGTTGAGTCTCTAATGTCAATTTAAATTGCATATAGTTACTCACGACTCTACTCGTGTATACTGTAACCCTTTTTTCACCGAGTCTCGGGCTGGGTACTTTATCGTGCACAACTCACTATATTGTCCACCAAGCTCCTCACTAGAGGGTCGGGTACGTATGTACATATATATGATGATGTGTTGTAATAAGGTGGTGATGGCACCGGGCCTATGATGGTCCTACTGATGTGATTCCCCAGATCCCTGAAAGGGCCGGCTATATTGTATAAATTGAGCATGCATGCTTTCATGATTCACAGAGTACAGGTACAGGTTTACAATTTTGATATTTTAGCCCTTGCTTCTCTACTTCAGATATGCTTCCAGTGGCATTATGTTATGTTTTACATACTCAGTACATATGTCTTAATAACCCCCTTTTCTTCGGGGGTCTGCGTTTCATGCCCGCAGGTATAGGTATAGGTTTTGGGAGTCCGTCAGCCTAGGATTCCATTCAGTTCAGCTGGAAGAGGATCCATTGTATCGAAGCCTAGTTATGTATACGGACCATTGATGTGTAAAATTGTTGTGTCTATTCAGGGGTACGGCGGGGGCCCTGTCCCGCTATATGTTGTCATTAATATTTTTAGAGGTCTGCAGACATGTATATGTGGGTTGTGTATGTTAGTTTGATTCATCTAGGTCTACATGATATATGATATATGTTATTATGTTATTGCAGCCTTATCGGATTGTGTGCCCTGTTATGTTGTGATACAAACGAAAAGGGCTATAGGTTTATGAAAATGTTATCGCCCAGTGGGGCTCTGTTACATGATATTGTTTTATTTATAGTTCAATTTGACCACAGTTGATAGCTAGGTATACGGGGGGTCCTGGTCGGACCCTAGTCATAGCCTACGAGGTTGAGTTGTGATACTATGTCTACCCTTTTTTTTGTGCCCGAGGAATTTCATATCACTCCTATACCCTTCAGAGAACATTATTTGTACATTATCTCCTTCTTATAATGGGCAAGGCATACTACAACCCCGTATCTCATTCTCCTTTTATTTCGAGGACAATTTGGGCAAAGTTTCCTCTATATTTCTTACTATCCCAACACCTGCATGCAGAAAATACCAATAATGCCTCATAGGGACAACATATATATTCATATCGTATCATATTATAGCCACACAAGGCTCCCAATATCAATGTATATATATTCCAGAAAAAAATTGATAATATACTTGTAACCACATTTGGTGACTCCTCCTGGCCTCTTCTACTAGCCAGGGAGTATATCCGATTTGAAGGGCCACTAAATATGGAAGCTCCGCCACGGCCTCTACTACGGCCTACTAGTGTCTGCAGTCTCTGCCTTATAGGGCGCACATCCACAAAAGAAGAAAGACCAGCAACTGACCCAGTAGGCTGGACTATACTCCTCAGCCTGCCCCTAGATGGGCACTCACTCGTAACATAGCCCTGAAGGCCGCAAGCAAAACAAGTATCGGTGGCAAAACGGCATTCCACAAAATGAAACCTACCACAATGAGAACATTAGGGAAAAGATATCCTTGATTGATGCAAACCCCTGTTCGTCTGTGAGCTTGAAACCCTAGAGATCTGACTGGCTCCTGAATATAGTGTGCTATAAAATACCTTACCTAGGAACTATAGGGGTTTACTCCAGGCCGGCTGGGAAGGGTATCTTCCATACTATTGAGGCTGCCCACCTAGAAAGTCGCCATAATAACTAGCTGATTTAGTCCTCTTATGTTGGCCTCTGTCAGAATCTCTCTCGGGCTGATGTTCTTTGTGCTGGTCTTCCACCCCTTGTGCGTACGCCTGTACTCGGGCGATATCCATGCATGGCTAAGAAGCCATGTCCATACAGCTATCAATTAAGTAATGGTCCAACCCCACCACATAGTGATGCACCCTATCAGCCATATCCGCTACTATAGTGGGCACATTCTTTGCTAATGAGTCAAACTCCAGACTATAGTCTTTAATGCTCCTACCATTCTACCTTAACTGTAAGAATTTATCAATTTTTTCTCGTTTCATTTTTGGAGGTAAAAAATGGCCAATTCGACTGACTCCGTCTCTGAGTCCCTAATTATTCGCAATGTATGTTGCATCTATCGAATGAACTCTTATGGATACTCCGCAAGTCTCGACCCATGAAACTACGGAGGGTTACAGGCCAAGAAGTCATGGACCCTTAAACTATCTTGTCTATTTGTATCATCTGCTCCTAACCCAGGCCTTCAAGCCTGCCTTGCCATTATCTTAGTCAATAATTGCACTGCATCTCTCATGGCCCTATCTTCTGGACCTGACTGTAGATTTAGAGGCTCAGGCATTAGAGCTTCAGAATCGGTAGTTGCTGCTGTTCTAAGCTCCTTTGGAGGTGGTGGCATAGTAGGGCTCGCCGATTGCAGCATAATTCCTGGCATAAACTGGGCACGAGCCTTAGTAACCCTCAGGATCTGGCTAGTTTCCCCCACTACGGACTTGCCCTTCTAGGCAGTTGTTGCTTCCCTTAGAGACATCACTGTAAACATAATGATATGTTAATTAAAAATCATCCTAACAACATAGCTCTATCGCACAATGTAAGATAAAAAGAGGGACAGTATCCTAAATGCATTGTAGCCTCCTGTTTATAGATATGGTGCACAACACACCGATAAACAAGACTCTACTTGACACGGGCTGTAGATACTCCAAACACAAACTGCTCTGATACCACATCTGTCATGACCTAACCCCGTAGGCCACAACTGGGGTCCGACCTGGACCCCCGTATACATACCTATCTGATGTAGTCAAATCGAGTTATGCACAAAGTGATACTACTTACAAAATCCCAATGAGTTAAACCCTTTTTTTGTGTACGTGTGGCCCTTCCATTCGAACCATATCATTAAAGGGAACGCAAGATGATAAGGATGTTGTAACATAAAAACATTTACAACATGTTGTATACGCACAATCAAAACAAACTCACAAACAACCCACAATCATATGTCTGCAGACCTCTAAGAATAATAACAGCAACATATGGCGGGATAGGGCCCGTGCCGTACCCCTGAATATATAAATATATACATAGAAGGTCTAATACCCAAAGGCTTGGCTCCAATTCAATGGAGCTTCTCCTAAATTTGCCAAGTGGAAACCTAAGGTGGCGGATCCCTAAAGCGTGCGTCTGCACCTGCGGGCATGAAACACACCCCCCTCCAAAGAAAGGGGGTTAGTACGATATATATACTGAGTATATAAAGCATAACAACATATAACTGAGATAACAACTGAAATAGGGATGCAGGAAACAAGTATCACAGTTAAGAGTTCACTATACTTGCATCCTATGAAAAGAGGCATGTATATCACCCTCACATATCACTCTCGGCCCGCCGTGGGACTCGGTGTTACCAAACCAACATATACGATATTATACTATAGTATACGACATCATTTCATACCTTACTAGTACATTACTATATTTTCATGTGTATGTTTGTCTATTATATACGGCCCTTTAGTGAGGGACTCTGTGAAGGGAGTAGTGCACATCCACATCGTACCGTTACCCTCTCATAACATCATATCTTATCATACCATATCTGGGCTATTATGGGTCTCGGTGTTATAATCATATCATCATATAACATACTCGGCCTACTAGGGGACTCGGTATCATAATCATCATATACCACACTCGGCCTTTTATGGGACTCGATATCATTATCATATACTGTACTCTGCCCTTTATGGGACTCGGTGTCATTATCAACCACACACAGGTGGATCATTATCTGAAACTTAATAAGGTAGTCATACAGACTATCATTCGTGGATCAGGATAATAATCATCTCAGGTGCCCTTTGAGTGCCCCTAGGGCTACATTAAGTGAAGTCTCAGGAGTTGTAGACACATTTTAGGGTAATGCCAAAGGCTTATGGAAATCAGGGACATATGTCATCACAGATTCCCTAGGAATGGGAGCTTATATCCCTACTACTAATCGACATATAGACGGTTCAGGGAAGGTAGCTCAACTACGATGAGAGTTTTCCCGCCAATGAGTGAATATAAGAGATATAGCATATTTAGAACTTGGGAATAGGAGCTTCAGTATCAATAAGTGAATAAGAGTTATAGTTCTTGTTTCCTGTGTGTCTAATTACTATCTCATGATAGCAGGTTCGAGGGTGATAGATCAGCTACCTTAAGAGCCTTAGCATTTAGGAGTGAACTCGATTCATGAGTTATACTCGGAAGTTACAACTGGAACTACCTCTATACTCATATCATATCTCATTCCATTTAAAGTTAATACATCCCAAAAGAAATAAGCAATAGACTCTACATATATTACCTTTTATCATATAGAATCCTAAAAGGGCAATAACTCAACTATTTCAGGAGTTCTACCCTCACAAAGTGGATGAGAACTACGAACTATACTCAGAGCTTTACGAATGGAAATATCCCCATATTTCATATATAAACCATTTATAACTTATATCTAAGACATGCAAAAAGAAAGAAGAACAGCCTTACATACCTCTTACGGACTTTCCTTAATCACGTCCACGTAGTCTCCCTCCAAACCTATTTAACATGGAATCAATGCAAGTATCAACAACCTTAGACTTTTCATCACCTTATATTACCTACGAGTATTCATAGAACTGGTTTCCTCGCTTGCCTTCTCGACTAGTTCCTTAATTAGTTAAAGAGTTAGCAAAAATCGGGCAGCATCTCCCCTATAATGTGCCCTATATGAATTTCTAATTATACTCCTACTTGATACATCCAACCAACAACAATAACCTGGTGCATATATATATATACAATTCACATCAATCTTATACCACATAAACTCCAAATGGCTCGCTCAAAACTACGATACCAAAATAAGGTTTCTAGTATTTGTTTTGCAAAATCTTTAACCATACGAAGCAGGGGGGATCATATAGATGCAAACAGAAGATCCCCCACCTATTTTAGGACACATTTATTCCTTCAACACACACCACACAATCAGAACCATCCTCTACACACACAACGCCTCATTTTGACTACAATACAACTACGGCGACTTCAATTTCAATCGTTTCTATCGTCGAGCATTTCCACGACCTTTTTTAAACTTCCAGCAGTATAAAAGGTATATAATATACTACATAACAACCCCATAAATTTCAAATTTAAAGGAGAAGCCTTACCTTATCCAAAATTGGCCAAAGCTAGCTAAAATTGCGCCTTGGAACTTCTTTAGTTGCGCTGAAACTGCGTGGACTGTTTGCTGTTCGTTTTGGCATAACCAAGCCATAATTTTATACTTATAATACCTCCATATAATCTTGGTATATTCTGTATAATTAATTTACAGAATGAAATTGGGACTTACCTATTGTTTTCCTCCTAGCCGCCATACTTTTCTCTCCAAGTTTAGGGTTTGTTCTTGACTTTTTTTTGCTGAAGTTTAATGAATGAAAGCTGAATTTTAATGGATAATATACATATATAGGTTGTATTAGGGGGTTACATGTGTCATCCCCTAAGGGGGATACTATCCAGCCTCTATTGGGCCACCGTATCCATGCATTAAAGGAGGGGCTGCCACGTGTCTTTTTTTCTCTTCCTCGTGAGCTCGTAATATCATCTTATTTTAAGAGACTATGTAATCTGTGCTACACAAACTTGGTATGTACTCAAATAGCTTAGGTATGTAAGACTTCTAAGTTAGTAGCTTACATAGGTAAATCGAGTCCTATGACTCATTACTTGGCCTCCAATTCCTTCCGGATCCTTATGACTCTATTTCCAACCTTCTCTACTATGGGGTATCACATTCTCTCTTCCTTAGAGTCGTTTGATAGTATCGTAGATTATCCATCTCTCATGATAATTTCTAAGGAACTTAAGAGATATTCCAAGTTTAAAAATGTGGGGTGTAATAGGGGCATCACATCCTCCCTTCCTTAGAGTTATTTGGTTATGTTACAGATACATTTGGTCGCGTGGCAACTTTTAAGAAGCTTAAGAAAGCATTCTGAAGTACAAAAGTATGGGGCATAACAGTGGCCTGTATATTATGTTTTATGACTTTTCAATTCATTCTTATCCCATAAGTTTCATCTTCATTCAAGAAAATTCTAGAAAAGAAAAGAGAAGAGAAACTCTAAACTAGAGAGAGGGAGCTACGAATTTGGGAGAAAAAGGTAAGTTCTCCAATTTTATTTCGTGAATTAATTATTTAGGATATACCATGATCATATAAAGGTATAATTAATGAAAAATTATGGTTTGGAGAAGCACCAAAAGGATAACCAACAGCCACGAAGTTTCAGCCGTGCTAAAAGAGCTTCCGAGGAGAGTTTTGACTAGTTTTGGGCAAGGTAAGGTTTTTCCTTTCAAATTGGAGTTTATAATATTGTTATGAAGTATATTACATGTCTTAAATGAGGTTGGAAGTGGAAAAATTGCATAAGGATGCTTGACGTTAGAAACAAACTAAATTAAAGTTGTTATAGTTAAATCGAAGTCGAGTAGTGTGTTGTGATTGTGGTGATATGGTTGCAACTGGGTAGGTTGTGTGTTGTAGGGATGGAAAGTGATCTAAAAAGGGTATGTGTGCTGCTTTTTTCAGCCACACGACCCTCCATTTTGTATGGTTAAAGGTTTTATGAAACAAAAATTAAAAACTCTATTTTGGTATCGTAGCTTTGGGCGAGTTGTGTAGAATTTTTACTTCATCGTATTGGAGTGATTTGATTGTATATAGCTTCTGCTTGTTGTGGTAAATATGGGTGCTAATATTATAATTGGGACAGGGCAAGTTATAGGGGAGGTGCTGCCCGATTTCTGCAAACTTCGGAACTAGTAGTAAACTAGTCGAGGGAAATGGATAAGGAAATGATTCCTATGGATACTTGGTTGTGAATTCGGAAGTTGGATAGTGGAAGGTTATTAATCTTAGTATTTCTTCCATGTTAAATAGGTTCAAAAGACGACGAGGCAAACGTGGTGAAGGGTAACCCATAAGAGGTATGTGAAGCTACCTTCTTTCTCTTGGCATGTTTTTGGCATAAGTATGTAAAGCTACCCTTCTTCTCTCTTGATATGTCTTTGAAATCAGTTATGAAGTTATGACAAAATGTTAATGGTACTGAGTCCCTATGGGCCAAGTAGGATATATGTTACTATCTAAGGATCGGGTTGTACGTTCCACAACACATATATGTATGATGACTATATGAGGGGAAGTAGAAGGTATGTAAAGCTTATCTCTTCTTTTCTCTTGGTATGTCTTAGTCATAAGTGGTTGGTATATGTACTGTGGGGATAATTCCATTCATAGAACCTCGAGTGTAGTTCGTAAATCTTATTCACTTCTTGATGTTAGAACTCCTGTGATAGTTGAGTTATTGTCTTGTAAGTCTTCTACATGACGAAAGGTAGTTTACGTGAAGCCTATCCCTTCCTTCTATTAAAATAGCTTAATGTAAGTAAAGCGGTATACGATATGAGTTAGAGGTAATTCAATTTATAGGTTCCGGATGTAACTTATGGCTTGTACTCACTTCTGAATGTTAAAGGTCCTAAATCAGTTGAACTACTACCCTCGAGCCTTTCATATGTTGGGTAGTAACTAGATACGCAAGCTCGTATTCCTAAGGGCTCTAGGGCGATGAATGTATCTGATTGCGTAAGCTATGTACCATTATCTTGATGGACACCTGAGGCTCCACTTAATATGATCCCTAATGACCCTCAGAGGGTACTCAAGACAATTACTACCTGGATCTTCAAGTGATGGTTCACTTGGCTATTACATGGAGTCTCAGATAATGATTTAGCTTGCATATGGTTACTCACTGCTCTTTTCGTGCATATGATTAATATATCTTCCACCGAGTCCTTCACAAGAGGGTCGGGTATGACTGAGTCCTATAAAGGGTTGGGTAAGATATAAGATATAAGTATTCACAGAGTCCCATAAAGGGTCGGGTATGAACGAGTTCCATAAAGGGTCGGGTATGATATATGTATACAATGGTAAGATGACATGATTATTTATCGGGTCCCATAAAGGTTCGGGTATGGTATATATACGCATATGATGACATAATGATACATTTATAACACCGAGTCCCACAACGGGCTGGGTACGGAATATGACACTAAGATACATAACGTCGTTTTACAAGATGCAGCTACAGTGATTTATTAATTGTTATACTTATTTCCTGCATCCTTATGCCAATTTTAATTTCCTTATGATGTCTATCCTTATATACTCAATACATATGATATACTGACCCTCCTTTCTCGGGGGGTGCATTTATGTCCGCAGGTACAGATACACACTTTGGGGATCCGCCAACGTAGGAGTTCTACTCAGTAGTTCAGAAGCGCTCCATTATGTCGGAGCCTAGTTTTGGTACTAACCCTTGATGTATATATTAATTTGTTCATGGGTACGGCGGGGTCCCTGTCCTTCCTTATGTTACTATTCTTACTCATAGAGGTGTGTGGACATGTATATGGGTTATATATATGTGTGTGTACAGTGGTGCCTATAAGACTTATGTTTTGGGATGTTCCCTTTGTCATGGCAGCCTCATCGGCTTATATGTTACTGTGCCTATTAATTCCTTATGATGCAAATAGGAGACAAGGTTACTTACAATTAGCAGGGGAACACGCGAGTGTTTAGTTTGGGAACCCGTTATAACCTACAGGGTTGGGTCGTGTCACGTTGTTATTCTTATTGAGCTTGGAGGATTAATAGTAGCTAAAGTTACACGTTGTGTTACATGTTGGCTGAGCTATTGTGTTAAAGGGTTATGATCAAATATTAATGTGGGCTGATTCGAAATAGCATACGGGCTGTCCAACCTGTTTTCGAGTCTTCGCTCGAATAGCCTCGATATGATATAGTATATGAATGTGTGGGTATTGATATTATCTTAGTTGTTACGAAGTCGATTTGAATATAAGGGAAATATTGCCTAATTTTCTAGAAAGGAGTTACTAATGTTAGACTACGTTTTGGACCTTCCCATAACTTAAGCATAGTTCTTGACATCTTAATATAGGTTGAGATGCTTTGGGCAGCTTATACGTGTCGTGTGGTGAATAAGCGCTAAAGGTATGTAAAGCTATCCCTTCTTTCTTTTGGCATGTCTTAGATATAAGTGATATATGATATGAGCTTTGGGGTAATTCAATTCATAAGCTCCGAGTATGATTCATGACTCTTATTCACTTCTTGATGGTAAAACTCTTAAAGTAGTTGAGTTGTTGCCCTCGAGCCTTCTATATGTTGAATAGTAATTGGATGTATAAGCTCCTATTCCTAAAGACTCTACGATGACAAATGTCTCTGATTCCATAAGTTGTTTCGCATTATCTTGATACATGTCTATGATTCCTGAGGCTCTATTTGATATGGTGCATAGGGACATTCAAAGGGTATTTACTATGATTATCGCCTTTCATACTCAAGTGTGAGTTTATTCTACTTATTCTATTGAGTCTCAGATGATGATTTAATTTGCATATGGTTACTCACTACTCTACTCATACATACCGTTAATACATCTTTCACCGAGTCCCGGGCTGAGTATGTTATCGTACACAGCTTCACTATATCTTTACTGAGTCCCCCACTAGAGGGCCGGGTAAGGTATAATATATGTATATGATGATATGATGATGCAATGATATGGTTATGACACCGAGTCCCATAATGGGTCGGGTACGGTATAAGTGTACACTACTCTATTCACCGAGTCCTTTGCTAGAGGGTCGGGTACGGTATATATATACATATGGTGATATAATAATATAATTGTAACACCGAGTCCTAAAATGGGCCGGGTACGGTATATGACGATGATATGCATGACTTCATTTCATAAGATGCAGGTATAGTGATTTATTGATTATTATACTTGTCTCCTGACCCCTTATTTCAGATATAATCTCCTTTGTAGTATTTTATGCTTTATCTACTCAGTACATCTTTCATACTAACCCCCTCTCTTCGGGGGGGCTGTATTTCATGCCCGCAGGTATATACACGCATTTCGGGGATCTGCCAGCTTAGGACTTTCCACTTAGCTATTTTGGAGTGCTCCATTTACCGGAGCCTAAATTTTTGGTATTGATCTTTTTGATGTATATATTCATTTATTCAGGGGTACGGCGGGGGCCCTGTCCCGCCATATGATACCGTTGACACTCTTAGAGGTCTGTAGACATGTGTGTGGGTTGTGTGTAAGTTTTGTTTAGCTACGTCTATACTATTTATTGTGAATATTAATATGAAATAGCAGCCTTGTCGGCTTGCGTGTGTCACGACTCAACCCCGTAGGCCGTGACTGGGGTCCGATCTGCACCCCCCATATACCTAGCTATACTCTGTGGTCAAATTGAACTGTAAATAAAACAATATCATGTAACAGAGCCCCACTAGGCGATAACATTTTCATAAATCTGTAGCCCTTTTCATTTGTATCACAATATGATAGGGCACGCAAGCCGACAAGGCTGCCATATCATAATAACATATATCATATATCATGTAGACCCAGCTGAATCAAACTGGCATACACAACCCACATATACATATCTGCAGACCTCTAAAAATATTAACGACAACATATGGCGGGACAGGGCCCCCGCTGTACCCCTGAATAGACACAACAATTTTACACATCAATGGTTCGTATAAATAACTAGGCTTCGATATAATGGAGCCTCTTCCAACTGAGCTGAATGGAATCCTAAGCTGACGGACTCCCAAAACCTGTACCTATACCTGTGGGCATGAAATGCAGCCCCCCAAAGAAAGGGAGGGCCAGTACGACATATGTACTGAGTATGTAAAACATAACATAATGCCACTAGAAGCATATCTGAAGTAGAGAAGCAGGGGCTAAAATATCCAAATTGGAAACCTGTACTGTTCTCTGTGAATCATGAAAGCATGCATGCTCAATTTATACAATATAGACGGCACTTTCAGGGATCCGGGGAATCACATCTGTAGGACCATCATAGGCTTGATGCCATCACCACCTTATTACAACACATCATCATATATATATACATATGTACTCGTCCTTTTAGTGAGGAGCTCGGTGGATAATGCAGTGAGTTGTGCATGATAATGTACCCGGCCCGGGACTCGATGAAAGAAGGTTTATAGTATACACGAGTAGAGTAGTGAGTAACTATATGCAATTTAAATCATTATCAGAGACTCAACAAAATAAGAAAGTTAAGCTTTTGTTTGAGGACCTGAGTAACGGTGTAGTCATCTCGAGTATCCTCTAAATACCATTATGGGCTGTCTCAAAAGTAATCTCGGGGACCCTAGACATGTATTAATATAGGACCAAATCATTTATGGAATCAAAAATACTTAGTCTCTTATAGTCTTTAAGATTTGGAGCCTGTACATTTGGTACCTCTTTAACATATTGAAGTTTCTAGGGAAATAGTTCAACTACTATCAGAGTTTGATATTCAAAAGTAAATAGGAGATGTTAAGAATGGAGTTACTCCGGAGCTCACATCATATTTAACATACAACTAAGACATGCCAGAAAAGAAAGAGAGTAAACTCTATATAGTCTGTACTTTCCTTCAGGTGGTCATTATATACATATCTCGTACCTAGCCCATCCTGGGGCTCGATGAACAACTATGGCATCATAATCTCATTTTCATACCAAGTACATATCAAGATAAAGGAAAGATAGTTTCCCATACACTACTCTTTAGCACGTAGAAGCCTTAACAGGCAATGCTCAATTCTTGTAGGGGTGTCAACACCTAACTGTAGTTAGGGATTATGAGGCGTACCTGGAGTTCTGGGAATGGAATTATCCCCACATTTCACATACAATTCACTTAAGGCTAAGACTTTCCAAAAGGAAAGAAAGATAGTTACATGTACTTACACCAAAGCATGCCAAGAGAAAGCTTTACATACCTTGCCTGAGTTACTCTGTTATCCTGCTCGCCTCGTTGCCCTTTGAACCTATTCAACAAGGAAGTAATATGAATATCAACCACTTTTAACTTTCCAGCATCTTAAGTTGCACCTTAGCATTCATGGAACCTATTTTCTTGTTCCTCCCCTTAACTAGTTCTTTAATTAGTTAAGGCGTTAACGAAAATTGGGCAGCACCTCCCCTATAATGTGCCCTATCCAAATTTCCAATTAGATCCCTAAAACTACAGCCAACCAAAAATTGGGCAGCACCTCCCCTATAATGTGCCCTATCCAAATTTCCAATTAGATCCCTAAAACTACAGCCAACCAACAACAACAACCTGCGGTATATGTTTAAGCAATTCACACCAACAATACACAATATAAACTCCAAACGACTTGCTCAAAAATATGATATCTAAAATAGGGTGTCTAGCCTTTATTTTGTAACACCTTTAATTATACGAAACGAGGGGTCATGTGGTTGCCACTAGAAGCACCTTAACCCTCTTTAGAACATATTTAGGCCCTGCAACTGTCACGACCCAACCCTATAGGCCGCGACTGGGGTCCGACCTGGACCCCCGTATACATACCTATCTGATGTAGTCAAATCGAGTTATGCACAAAGTGATACTACTTACAAAATCCTAATGAGTTAAACCCTTTTTTTGTGTACGTATGGCCTCTTTTACTCATGTCATAACACATAAGGGCATGCAAGCCGACAAGGCTGCTATAACAAAAAAACATTCACAACATATCGTATAGGCACAATCGAAACAAACTCACAAACAACCCACATTCATATGTCTACAGACCTTTAGGAATAGTAACAGCAACATATGGTGGGACAGGGCCCCCGCCGTACCCTTGAATGTACAAATATATACATTAAGTGACCAATATCAAAAATTAGGCTCCAAAACAATAAAGCACTTCTGACATAGCTGAGAGGAACTCCTAAGCTGATGGATCTCTAGAATGAACATCTGTACCGACGGGCATGAAACACAGCCCCCCAAAGAAAGGAGGGTCAGTACGATATATGTACTGAGTATATAAAGCATAACAACACATAACTAAGACCATAACTAAAATAGGGATGCAGGGGACACGTATAACAAATTAACGAATTACTGTACCTGTACCTTAGGATACATAAATCATACACCTTATCATATGTTGTGCCCAGCCCTCTAGTGAACTCGGTGTCATAGTCATTTCCTCATATTCATATGTCATCGTATCATCATGCATTTCATTTCATCATATCATCATATACGGTATCATATCATCGTATACAGTATAATCTTATCATGTATGTCATCGTATTACATCAGGTTCACTACGGGGCTCGAGGTCACAAATGTATCACCCTAATCTCATATGCATGCCTATATAATGTATCCGGCCCCTTTAGTGAGGGACTCGGTGAATGGAGTGGTGTACGTCTATAGCATACCATCATAATATACATACTGTACCCGGCCCTCTAAGGAGGGACTCGGTGTTCCTTCCTTATTTTGCCACATATACTATCATATTACAACTGGCCCGGAACTGGGTGAATAATCATATCATCATAATATATAACATATATCACACCTCACGTACGGAATCGTCTTCTCGTGCATGGAACTGTACACATCCAGCCTGGGATGCGGTGAAAGAAGTAGTAAAGTTGCGCCCGACATAATATCTGGCCCATCGTGGGACGCAAAGAAAGAAGGGTTACAACATGCATGAGTAGAGTAATTCCCTTTAGATGTCATTAGGGGTTACATCAATTGGGGCATCAGGAATCACAGACATGCATCAAGACAATGCTACATAGCTTATGCAATCAGAAATATGGTTTATGCAATTAGAGACACAGTTATGCAATCAGAGACACAGTTATGCAATCAGAGACATTGATCATTTCAGAGCCTTCAAGAAAAGGAGCTTGTATCTCCACTTACTATTCACTATATAAGAGGCTCGAGAATAATAGTTTGACTACTTTCAAACTTTTAATGGTCAGAAGTGACTACAAGTCACGAATTATACTCAGAGCTCATAATTGGAATTTTCTCTAAACCTATATCATATATCATTTCCCTTAAAATTAAGCCATTCCAAAAGAAAGAAGAGATAGGCTTTACATGTATTAGTTTTCATCACATAGAAGACTTAAAGGCAATGACTCAGTTATTGCAGGAGTTCCAATATCAAGAAGTAAACGAGAGTCTCGACTCATACTCAGGGATTTACGAATGGATTGAATCCCAAATGTCATATACATATCATTTATAGCTTACATCTAATACATGCCAAAAGAAAATAAAAATTGCTCTACATACTTATTCCAAAAATACGCCAAAAGAAAGCTTCACATACCTCGTCTGAGTTATTCCTTATCCTGTTCGCCTCGTCGTCCTTTGAACCTATCCAACATAAAATTAATATGAATATCAACCCTTATTAACTTTCCAGCATCTTAGGTTACACCTTAGTATTAATGGAATCTATTTCCTTAGTCGTTTCCTCGACTAGTTCTTTAGTTTGTTAACGAAAATTGGGCAGCACCTCCCCTATAATATGCCCTATACGAATTTCCGATTAGGTCCCTAAGACCTATATCCAACCAACAACAACAACCTACATCATATGTTTAAGCAATTCACACCAACAATATACAACATAAACTCCAAATGACTTATTCAAAAATACGATATCACAATAGGGCGTCTAGCCGTTATTTTGTAACGCCTTTAATTATACGCAACGAGAGGTCATGTGGATTCAACCAGAAGTACCCTAACCCACATTAGAACATATTTAGGACCTGAAACAACACATCACACCCCTGCACCAGCAACTCACAAGAACAACGCCTTACTTTGATGACAATTCGACTATAACGACTACAATTTGGATTGTCTTCAACGCCAAGCATTTCTATACTTTTTTCATATTTCTATCCCCAAAAAAGGTGTATAATACACTCCATAACAACACCAGAAATTCCAAATTGAAAGGAGAAACCTTACCTTACCCGAACTTAGCCAAAATTGTGAAAGCGCAACTCGGAACTTCTCCAAACGCGCTGAAATTGAGCGGGCTGTTTGTGTTACTTCTTCGATTCCCCAAATTGAAATTTTATGTTATTAAACACCATTATACAAATTAGGGATACTTAAAATAATTAATTCACGGAATGAAACCTGGAAGCTTACCTCAAAAGGGCAAAACCCGTACCCCTCCTTCCTTGCCCCTTTAACATTTTTGTCTTCTTTTTCTTCCAAATTTCCAATTGTAAAGCTGATTTTTTGGTTCCATAACCATCATAAAACATATATATACATATACACATACTTAGGGAACATCGTAGATAATTAATTCACGGAAGAAAAGTGAAGAACTTACCTTATTTCTTCTTGAACCATGGCTGCCGTAGTACTCTCTTCCTCTCACGTTTTCTGTCCATGTTTGGCTGATTCTTTTGGACTCCAAATGACTTAAGAGTCATTAACACATATATATATATGGTTCTTTAGGAAGTGAAACGTGTCATCTCCTAAGGGTGACATGTGTCAATCCCTTATTAGGCCACCTCAACCATGTGGCCAATGGGGTGCTGCCACGTGGCAGTGGGGTCCACCTCCTCCAAGAAGGTGGGTCATCTACTTGACCCCAAGAAGGTGGGTCACCTACCTACTTGAGGTGCTGCCACGTGTTACCCTCCTGGGCTGCCACGTCATCATTTTTTTTCCTCCCTCGTGGATTCGTAATCTCGTCTTACTTTAAGAGCCTGTGTAATCCATACTTCGCAAGCTTGGTACGTACTCCAATAGCTTAAGTATGTAAGACTTCCAAGTTAGTAGCTTACGTAGGTAAATTGAGTCCTATGACTCATTACTTGGCCTCCAATTCCTTTCGGATTCTTATGACTCCATTTCCAACCTTCCTTCTCACGAGGTATCACAATCTTCTTTTCTTAGAGTTGTTTGATAGTGTCGTAGCTTATCTGGCTCACATGATAGTGTCTAAGGAACTTAAGAAGACATTTCGAGCTCGAGAGTGCGGGGTGTAATAGAAATAATACACCACACCCCTGCAGCAACAACTCACAAGAACAACACTTTACTTCGACAACAATTCAACTATAACGACTACAATTTGGGTTGTCTCCAACGCCAAGCATTCCTATACCATTTTCACGTTTACAGCCACACACAAGGTGTATAATAAACTCCATAACAACACCATAAAGTTCAATTTGAAAGGAGAAACCTTACCTTACCCGAATTTGGCCAAAATTGTCAAATCGCAACTCAGAACTTCTTCAATCGCGCTGAAATTGAGTGGGTTGTTTGTGTTACTTCTACGCTGCCCCAAATTGGAATTTTATGCCATTAAAAACTATTATGTAGCCTTGGTATACCCTGAATAATTAATTCACAAAATGAAATCGGGCCTTACCTCTTTCTTGGAGCAAACCAGTAGCTCCCTCCCTTGCTCCTCTACGTTTTTCTCTTCTCCTTTCTTCCAAGTTTCCAATTGTAAAGCTGAAGTTTTGGTTCCGTAAACATCATAAAATACATATATACATATTCACGTGCTTAGGGAACACCGTAGATAATTAATTCACGGAGGAAAATTGGAAAACTCACCTTAAACTTTTCAAACCATGGTTGCCTCTTCCTCTGACGTTTTCTCTCTTATTCTTGGCTGAATTTTGGATGAACAATGAAGTACTTAGTCACATATTATACATATATAGGGTGGATTTGGAGGTACACGTGTCATCCCCATAGGGTGATACGTGTCCAGCCCCTATTGGGCCACGGATCCACACCTAGCCTCCAAGGCTGCCACGTGCCCTTGGTAGGGACCACCCCCAAGTAGGTGGGTGTCATGACCCAACCCCGTGGGCCACGAATAGGGTCCGACCTAGACCCCCGTATACGTAACTTTCAAATATAACCAAATTGAACTATGGGTAAAGTGATAAAACCCCCAAAAACCGAAATGGGTTAAAAATATTTCATGTTCATGTAGCCTCCTTCAGTCATATCATATCATGGAAGAGAATGCAAGACGAAAAGGCTACAATAACGTAAAAACATTTACAATATGTCGTATAGGCACAGCCAAAATAAACTCATGAACAACCCACACATACATGTCTACAGACCTCTAAGAATAATACGGTAACATATGGTAGGATAGGGCCCCCGCCGTACCCCTGAACAAACAAATACATATATACACCGGAGGACCAGTACAAAAAACTAGGCTCCAGAATAGTGGCGGATCTCTGAAATGAACGTCTATACCTGCGGGCATAAAACACAGCCTCCCGAAGAAAGGGGGATCAGTACGATACATGTACTGAGTGTATAAGCATAACGTAACTAAGATAACAACTGAAACAGGGATGCAGGAAACCAAGTATAACATTTAATAGGGTACTGTACCTGCACCTCACAAAATAAAGTGCTATATACTATTATCACGTACCGTATCTGGCTCGCTCGGGGACTCGGTGTTACAAACACATCATCTATCATCATAGGTATATATATGCTATTAGTGCTGTGAAACGTACAGCCTTATCCATGTATATACCAAGCACATGCCGAGGAACGACGGCCCGATCCACATATCGTGTAATAATGCCGAGGAATGACGGCCTAATCCATATGTCACGTGATAATGCCTAGGTACGACGGCCCGATCCATATATTACATGATGATGCCAAGGTACGATGGCCCGATCCGTATAATGCATAATAATTCTGAGGTACGATGGCCCGATCCGTCTAATGCATAACCTGTCGTGGAACATACGACCCGATCTTTACATAGCAAAATGTGCCGAGGTACGTCCAGCCCGATCCATATATATATCATAATGCATATACATGCATGCAAAACTCTGTAACATATCAAACATCCCTTAGATATCATCATAAAGCATGTTCAAGAGCTCCTAAGTATAGGAGCTTGCACATCCCAACACTATTCAACTCATAGGAGGCTCAAGGGTCGTAGTTCAACTACTTCAAGGCCCTTATCATTCAAGAGTGGGTACAAGTCATGAGTTACATACAGAATCTATAAATGGGGCTATATCCAAATCCATGTCCTATAGCACCTTCGTCCAGTCTTTCTAGAAGTAGGAAAAGACAAGCTTTACATGTACCATTTCCTATCACATGGAAGACTTTGAAAAGTAATGACTCAACTTGTTACAAGAGTTCTAATCAGTAGGAAGTGAACAAAAGCCTTAACTCACACTCAGAGTTTGAAGAGTATAATAAATTCAAACTTCATATACAAAATACTTACATCTAAGTCACGCCAAAAGAGAGGAAGAATATCTTTACATACACTACTTCTCAGCATATAGAATACTTGAGGAATGGAAGATTAACTACTTTAAGAGTCTTAACATTCAACAGTGGACACGAATTATGAATCATGAATCATGTTCAGAGCTCATGAATAAAGTTACCCCAAGCTTCACACACACATCACTTGTCACTTAGATCTAAGACATTCCCAAAAGAAAGAATAGATAGGCTTTACATACTTATACCAAAACATGCCAAAAGAAGGAATAGCTTTACATATTTATGCAAAAAATATGCCAAAAGAAAGCTTCACATACCTCGTATGGACTTCTCTTAATCACGTTCAGGTCATCGTTCTCCGACCCTATTTAACATGGAAGAAATGCGATTATCAACAACCTTAACTTTTCAGTGCACTCAAATGCACCTTAACATTCATGGAACCTATTTCCTTATTCGTCTCCTCGACTAGTTTTTTAATTAGTTAAGGCGTTAATGAAAATTGGGCAGCACCTCCCTTATAAAGTGCCCTATCCGAATTTCCAATTACATCACCAATTACTAAATCCAACAAACAACAACACCCTTCAGCACATAAATATAAAACATGGCGACATCACGCAACACAAGCTCCAAACAACTTGCTGAAAATTACGACACCAAAATAGGGTTTCTAGTCTTTATTTCGCAAAGCCTTTATTTATACAAAACAAGGGGTCATTCGTCTGTTACCAGAAGCACCCACACCCCTTTTAGAACACATTTAGGCCCTTCAACAAACACCCACACACCTGCAGCAGTACACCACAAGCACAACACTTTACTTCGACGACAATTCAACTATAGCGATTCCAATTTAGTTTGTTTCGAACGTCAAGCGTTTGTATGATGTTTTCACGTTTCCAGGAACCTAAAAAACATATAATACACTTCATAACAACACCATAAACTCCAACGTAAGTGGAGAAACCTTACCTTACCCGAAATTGGCCAAAACTGCCATATTGCAACTCGGAAACTTTTCAAACTTGCTGGAATCGCGTAGACTGCTTGTTATCCGTTTGGTGCTTCCCCAAGCCATGATTTTTCATTATTAATATCTTCATATCATGTAAATTCCCTTACCAAAACGTGGTAGAATAGAACCAAGCCATACCTTAACAAACGGCTTCCCAAACCTGCTGAAAATTAACTTCGGAAACCCCCTTAACGTGCTGAAAGTTGCGGACTGTTTGTGCCACTTATCCGCTGCTCCAAATTGGATTTTTTTGATATAAACCATCATTATACAACTTTTATATACCTTACATAATTAATTAACGGAACGAAATCCGGAGGCTTACCTTGGCAGCCCCAAACCCGTAGCTCCTCTATTTGCCCTCCAATGTTTTCCTCTTCTTCTTTTCACACTTTATCTTGTTTGTTACAAGTGTAAAGCAGAAGGTATGGTTCCGTAGGTATTATAAAACACATATATACATCTCCACGTGCTTGAGTAACACCGTAGATAATTAATTCACGAAGGAAAACATTGGAAAACTTAACTTGAACTCTTTCAAGCCATGGCTGCCTCCTTCTCTTCTCTCACATTTTCTCTCTATTTTTGGCTTATGTTTTTGGATGGAAAATGAATTAAGAGTCAGACAACATGTATATATAAACCTCCTAAGGAGGTGACATGTGTCATCACCCTAGGGGTGACACGTGGAAGCCTCTTAGGGTGCCACCTCATCCAAGCTTCCAATCCAAAGCTACCACGTGGCAGCGTGGGGCCAATCCCAAGTAGGTGAGTCACCTGCTTGCTTGTCACCAGCTTGCTTTTCACCTGCTTGCTTTACTTTCGTAAGTTCATAAACTAATTTTTGCTCCCTTTCATAGGTTCGTCATCTCGTCTCATTTTAAGAGTTTATGCCCTCCTTGCTACTTAAGCTCGATGTATACTAAAGTAGCTTAAGTGTTTAGGACTTCTAAGTTAGTAGCTTACGCAAGAAAGTCGAGTTCCACGATTTGTTAGTTGGCCTCCAACTCCTTTCAAATACTTATAACTCTATTTCCAACCTTTACTCTTACGGGGTATCACATCCTGCCTTCCGTAGAGTTATTTGGTAACATGATAGATAATAGGCATCACATGGCGATTTTCAAGAATCTTACGAACACGTCTCAAGGTATAGAAGTACGGGATATAACATCCTTCCCCCCTTCGAGAACATTCGTCCTCGAATGTTAACTTGTCCTATAGGGTTTCAGGGAGATTTTGGACGTTCTCTATAACAGTCGCTATCCGCTCTATTTAGGAGTTCAAATTACCCTTGTATATAGGGAACAAGTACAAGTATCTTTCCTCGATCTCTTTTTCGACTTCTCAGGGCATCCCCTCTCTTTGTTTTTGTTTTGCCACACTTCTTTGACGGAAGTCACGTCCTCAATTCGTACCCTTTTAATTTGCCAATCTAAGATGGCGAGAAGTTTCTCCTTGTAGGATAACTCTTCCATTTCATGGACTTCATTTATGGGACATACTCTGGGTGGATCACTAGTAGATTTGTGAAGCATCCATATCTGATAGACTGGGTGTATGGTTTCCAAATCAGGTGGTAAGTTCAATTTACAAGTAACTTTGTCTATCTTACGAGCAACTTGATAAGTTCTAATATAGTTTGGGATAAGTTTCCTTTTCTTGCCGAATCTTATTATTTCCTTTTCTTGTTCTAGGAGAATTTCGGTAGAGTTTTCTTTATATTTCGTAACTATCCCCAAAACCTACACGCAGGAAATACCAACAATGCCTCACAAGGCCAACATATATATTCATCTCACATCACAGCCACACAGGGCTTTCAATATCACCTCATATTGCAGCCATACAAGGCTTTTAATATCAATAATAGTATAAAAATAATAGACTTACCTCGTATGTCCAACTTCTAACTGCATCTGTTACACTTCCCTATCTACTTTCCTTTCAGTTTTCAACTTCATATTTCAATCATACTTCAATACCTTACCTAGTACATATATTTTATGCCTTGGCTTACCTGCGTGCTTGGTAACTTCTAATATCATCAATCACTTTCTTCTATCAATGTTGTCCTTCTGCTAAAATCAGAGGTTAGTATAAGGAATTTCACTTTCTATGACTCGGCTCTATTGCACGATCTTTAGATATGAAAGAAGAGTAACATCCTAAATGTCCTATAGCCTCATGTTTATAGATATGGCGCGTAACACACCGATAAACAAGACTCTACTAGACACGATCTACAGACAACCCAAGGACAAACTGCTCTGATACCACTTCTGTCATGACCCAACCCCGTGGGTCGCGACTGGGGTCTGACCTGGACCCTCGTGTACATAACTTTCAAATATAACCAAATTGGACTATGGGTAATGTAATAAAACCCCCAAAACCCAAATGGGTTAAAACTTTTTCATGTTCATGTAGCCTCCTTCATTCATATTGTATCATGGAAGAGAATGCAATCCTAAAAGGCTGCCATAACGTAAAAACATTTACAACGTGTCGTATAGTCACAGCCGAAATAAACTCATGAACAACCTACACATATATGTCTATAGACCTCTAAGAATAGTACAGTAATATATGGTGGGACAGGGCCCCCACCATACCCCTGAACAAACAAATACATATATACACCGGAGGAACAGTACAAAAAACTAGGCTTCGGAATAGTGGAGCATCTCCAATCATAGGTGAGCGGAAATCCTAAGCTGGCGGATCTTTGAAATAAACGTCTGTACCTGCGGGCATGAAATGCAACCCCCTGAAGAAAGTGGGGATCAGTACCATACATGTACTGAGTGTATAAGCATAACGTAACTGAGATAACAACTGAAACAGGGATGCAGGAAACCAAGTATAACATTTAATAGGGTACTGTACCTGCACCTCACAAAATAAAGTCCTATATACTATTATCACATACCGTATTCGGCCTGCTCGGGGACTCGATCTTACAAATACATCATCTATCATCATAGGCATATATATGCTATTAGCGTTGTGGAATGTACACCCCTAGCCATGTATATATCAAGCACATGCCGAGAACGACGGCCCAATCCACATATCATGTAATAATGTCGAGGAACGACGGCCCGATCCATATGTGACATAATAATGCCGAGGTACGACGGCCCGATCCATATATATATCATAATGCATATACGTGCACGCAAAACTCTGTAACATATCAAACATCTCTTAGATATCATCATAAAGCATGTTCAAGAGCTCCTAAGTATAGGAGCTTGCACATCCCAAGACTATTCAACTCATAGGAGGCTCAAGGGTCGTAGTTCAACTACTTCAAGGCCCTTATCATTCAAGAGTGGGTACAAGTCATGAGTTACATCCGGAATCTATAAATGGGGCTATATCCAAATCCATGTCCTATAGCACCTTCGTCCAGTCTTTCTAGAAGTAGGAAAAGACAAGCTTTACATGTACCATTTCCTATCACATGGAAGACTTTGAAAAGTAATGACTCAACTTGTTACAAGAGTTCTAATCAGTAGGAAGTGAACAAAAGCCTTAACTCACACTCAGAGTTTGAAGAGTATAATAAATTCAAACTTCATATACAAAATACTTACATCTAAGTCACACCAAAAGAGAGGAAGAATATCTTTACATACACTACTTCTCAGCATATAGAATACTTGAGAAATGGAAGATTAACTACTTTAAGAGTCTTAACATTCAACAGTGGACACGAATTATGAATCATGAATCATGTTCAGAGCTCATGAATAAAGTTACCCCAAGCTTCACACACACATCACTTGTCACTTAGATCTAAGACATTCCCAAAAGAAAGAATAGATAGGCTTTACATACTTATACCAAAACATGCCAAAAGAAGGAATAGCTTTACATATTTATGCAAAAAATATGCCAAAAGAAAGCTTCACATACCTCGTATGGACTTCTCTTAATCACGTTCAGGTCATCGTTCTCCGACCCTATTTAACATGGAAGAAATGCGATTATCAACAACCTTAACTTTTCAGTGCCCTCAAATGCACCTTAACATTCATGGAACCTATTTCCTTATTCGTCTCCTCGACTAGTTTTTTAATTAGTTAAGGCGTTAATGAAAATTGGGCAGCACCTCCCTTATAAAGTGCCCTATCCGAATTTCCAATTACATCACCAATTACTAAATCCAACAAACAACAACACCCTGCAGCACATAAATATAAAACATGGAGACATCACGCAACACAAGCTCCAAACAACTTGCTGAAAATTACGACACCAAAATAGGGTTTCTAGTCTTTATTTCGCAAAGCCTTTATTTATACAAAACAAGGGGTCATTCGGCTGTTACCAGAAGCACCCACACCCCTTTTAGAACACATTTAGGCCCTTCAACAAACACCCACACACCTGCAGTAGTACACCACAAGCACAACACTTTACTTCGACGACAATTCAACTATAGCGATTCCAATTTAGTTTGTTTCGAACGTCAAGCGTTTGTATGATGTTTTCACGTTTCCAGGAACCTAAAAAACATATAATACACTTCATAACAACACCATAAACTCCAACGTAAGTGGAGAAACCTTACCTTACCCGAAATTGGCCAAAACTGCCATATTGCAACTCGGAAACTTTTCAAACTTGCTGGAATCGCGTGGACTGCTTGTTATCCGTTTGGTGCTTCCCCAAGCCATGATTTTTCATTATTAATACCTTAATATCATGTAAATTCCCTTACCAAAACGTGGTAGAATATAACCAAGCCATACCTTAACAAACGGCTTCCCAAACCTGCTGAAAATTAACTTCGGAAATACCCTTAACGTGCTGAAAGTTGCGGACTGTTTGTGCCACTTATCCGCTGCTCCAAATTGGATTTTTTTGATATAAACCATCATTATACAACTTTTATATACCTTACATAATTAATTAACGGAACAAAATCCGGAGGCTTACCTTGGCAGCCCCAAACCCGTAGCTCCTCTATTTGCCCTCCAATGTTTTCCTCTTCTTCTTTTCACACTTTCTCTTGTTTGTTACAAGTGTAAAGCAGAAGGTATGGTTCCGTAGGTATTATAAAACACATATATACATCTCCACGTGCTTGAGTAACACCGTAGATAATTAATTCACGAAGGAAAACATTGGAAAACTTAACTTGAACTCTTTCAAGCCATGGCTACCTCCTTCTCTTCTCTCACATTTTCTCTCTATTTTTGGCTTATGTTTTTGGATGGAAAATGAATTAAGAGTCAGACAACATGCATATATAAACCTCCTTAGGAGGTGACATGTGTCATCACCCTAGGGGTGACACGTGGAAGCCTCTTAGGGTGCCACCTCATCCAAGCTTCCAATCCAAAGCTACCACGTGGCAGCGTGGGGCCAATCCCAAGTAGGTGAGTCACCTGCTTGCTTGTCACCAGCTTGCTTTTCACCTGCTTGCTTTACTTTCGTAAGTTCATAAACTAATTTTTGCTCCCTTTCATAGGTTCGTCATCCCGTCTCATTTTAAGAGTTTATGCCCTCCTTGCTACTTAAGCTCGATGTATACTAAAGTAGCTTAAGTGTTTAGGACTTCTAAGTTAGTAGCTTACGCAAGAAAGTCGAGTTCCATGATTTGTTAGTTGGCCTCCAACTCCTTTCAAATACTTATAACTCTATTTCCAACCTTTACTCTTACGGGGTATCACATCCTGCCTTCCGTAGAGTTATTTGGTAACATGATAGATAATAGGGATCACATGGCGATTTTCAAGAATCTTACGAACACGTCTCAAGGTACAGAAGTACGGGATATAACATCCTTCCCCTCTTCGAGAACATTCGTCCTCGAATGTTAACTTGTCCTATAGGGTTTCAGGGAGATTTTGGACGTTCTCTATAACAGTCGCTATCCGCTCTATTTAGGAGTTCAAATTACCCTTGTATATAGGGAACAAGTACAAGTATCTTTCCTCGATCTCTTTTTCGACTTCTCAGGGCATCCCCTCTCTTTGTTTTTATTTTGCCACACTTCTTTGACGGAAGTCACATCCTCAATTCGTACCCTTTTAATTTGCCAATCTAAGATGGCGAGAAGTTTCTCCTTGTAGGATAACTCTTCCATTTCATGGACTTCATTTATGGGACATACTCTGGGTGGATCACTAGTAGATTTGTGAAGCATCCATATCTGATAGACTGGGTGTATGGTTTCCAAATCAGGTGGTAAGTTCAATTTACAAGTAACTTTGTCTATCTTACGAGCAACTTGATAAGTTCTAATATAGTTTGGGATAAGTTTCCTTTTCTTGCCGAATCTTATTATTTCCTTTTCTTGTTCTAGGAGAATTTCGGTAGAGTTTTCTTTATATTTCGTAACTATCCCCAAAACCTACACGCAAGAAATACCAACAATGCCTCACAGGGCCAACATATATATTCATCTCACATCACAGCCACACAGGGCTTTCAATATCACCTCATATTGCAGCCATACAAGGCTTTTAATATCAATAATAGTATAAAAATAATAGACTTACCTCGTATGTCCAACTTCTAACTGCATCTGTTACACTTCCCTATCTACTTTCCTTTCAGTTTTCAACTTCATATTTCAATCATACTTCAATACCTTACCTAGTACATATATTTTGTGCCTTGGCTTACCTACATGCTTGGTAACTTCTAATATCATCAATCACTTTCTTCTATCAATGTTGTCCTTGTGCTAAAATCAGAGGTTAGTATAAGGAATTTCACTTCCTATGACTCGGCTCTATTGCACGATCTTTAGATATGAAAGAAGAGTAACATCCTAAATGTCCTATAGCCTCATGTTTATAGATATGGCGCGTAACACACCGATAAACAAGACTCTACTAGACACGATCTACAGACAACCCAAGGACAAACTGCTCTGATACCACTTCTGTCATGACCCAACCCCGTGGGTCGCGACTGGGGTCTGACCTGGACCCTCGTGTACATAACTTTCAAATATAACCAAATTGGACTATGGGTAATGTAATAAAACCCCCAAAACCCAAATGGGTTAAAACTTTTTCATGTTCATGTAGCCTCCTTCATTCATATTGTATCATGGAAGAGAATGCAATCCTAAAAGGCTGCCATAACGTAAAAACATTTACAACGTGTCGTATAGTCACAGCCGAAATAAACTCATGAACAACCTACACATATATGTCTATAGACCTCTAAGAATAGTACAGTAATATATGGTGGGACAGGGCCCCCACCATACCCCTGAACAAACAAATACATATATACACCGGAGGAACAGTACAAAAAACTAGGCTTCGGAATAGTGGAGCATCTCCAATCATAGGTGAGCGGAAATCCTAAGCTGGCGGATCTTTGAAATAAACGTCTGTACCTGCGGGCATGAAATGCAACCCCCTGAAGAAAGTGGGGATCAGTACCATACATGTACTGAGTGTATAAGCATAACGTAACTGAGATAACAACTGAAACAGGGATGCAGGAAACCAAGTATAACATTTAATAGGGTACTGTACCTGCACCTCACAAAATAAAGTCCTATATACTATTATCACATACCGTATTCGGCCTGCTCGGGGACTCGATCTTACAAATACATCATCTATCATCATAGGCATATATATGCTATTAGCGTTGTGGAATGTACACCCCTAGCCATGTATATATCAAGCACATGCCGAGAACGACGGCCCAATCCACATATCATGTAATAATGTCGAGGAACGACGGCCCGATCCATATGTGACATAATAATGCCGAGGTACGACGGCCCGATCCATATATATATCATAATGCATATACGTGCACGCAAAACTCTGTAACATATCAAACATCTCTTAGATATCATCATAAAGCATGTTCAAGAGCTCCTAAGTATAGGAGCTTGCACATCCCAAGACTATTCAACTCATAGGAGGCTCAAGGGTCGTAGTTCAACTACTTCAAGGCCCTTATCATTCAAGAGTGGGTACAACTCATGAGTTACATCCGGAATCTATAAATGGGGCTATATCCAAATCCATGTCCTATAGCACCTTCGTCCAGTCTTTCTAGAAGTAGGAAAAGACAAGCTTTACATGTACCATTTCCTATCACATGGAAGACTTTGAAAAGTAATGACTCAACTTGTTACAAGAGTTCTAATCAGTAGGAAGTGAACAAAAGCCTTAACTCACACTCAGAGTTTGAAGAGTATAATAAATTCAAACTTCATATACAAAATACTTACATCTAAGTCACACCAAAAGAGAGGAAGAATATCTTTACATACACTACTTCTCAGCATATAGAATACTTGAGAAATGGAAGATTAACTACTTTAAGAGTCTTAACATTCAACAGTGGACACGAATTATGAATCATGAATCATGTTCAGAGCTCATGAATAAAGTTACCCCAAGCTTCACACACACATCACTTGTCACTTAGATCTAAGACATTCCCAAAAGAAAGAATAGATAGGCTTTACATACTTATACCAAAACATGCCAAAAGAAGGAATAGCTTTACATATTTATGCAAAAAATATGCCAAAAGAAAGCTTCACATACCTCGTATGGACTTCTCTTAATCACGTTCAGGTCATCGTTCTCCGACCCTATTTAACATGGAAGAAATGCGATTATCAACAACCTTAACTTTTCAGTGCCCTCAAATGCACCTTAACATTCATGGAACCTATTTCCTTATTCGTCTCCTCGACTAGTTTTTTAATTAGTTAAGGCGTTAATGAAAATTGGGCAGCACCTCCCTTATAAAGTGCCCTATCCGAATTTCCAATTACATCACCAATTACTAAATCCAACAAACAACAACACCCTGCAGCACATAAATATAAAACATGGAGACATCACGCAACACAAGCTCCAAACAACTTGCTGAAA
This sequence comes from Solanum dulcamara, assembly GCF_947179165.1. Classification (NCBI taxonomy): domain Eukaryota; kingdom Viridiplantae; phylum Streptophyta; class Magnoliopsida; order Solanales; family Solanaceae; genus Solanum; species Solanum dulcamara. The sequence continues at coordinate 46,136,510 of NC_077243.1, forward strand.
ATTACGACACCAAAATAGGGTTTCTAGTCTTTATTTCGCAAAGCCTTTATTTATACAAAACAAGGGGTCATTCGGCTGTTACCAGAAGCACCCACACCCCTTTTAGAACACATTTAGGCCCTTCAACAAACACCCACACACCTGCAGCAGTACACCACAAGCACAACACTTTACTTCGACGACAATTCAACTATAGCGATTCCAATTTAGTTTGTTTCGAACGTCAAGCGTTTGTATGATGTTTTCACGTTTCCAGGAACCTAAAAAACATATAATACACTTCATAACAACACCATAAACTCCAACGTAAGTGGAGAAACCTTACCTTACCCGAAATTGGCCAAAACTGCCATATTGCAACTCGGAAACTTTTCAAACTTGCTGGAATCGCGTGGACTGCTTGTTATCCGTTTGGTGCTTCCCCAAGCCATGATTTTTCATTATTAATACCTTAATATCATGTAACTTCTAATATCATCAATCACTTTCTTCTATCAATGTTGTCCTTGTGCTAAAATCAGAGGTTAGTATAAGGAATTTCACTTCCTATGACTCGGCTCTATTGCACGATCTTTAGATATGAAAGAAGAGTAACATCCTAAATGTCCTATAGCCTCATGTTTATAGATATGGCGCGTAACACACCGATAAACAAGACTCTACTAGACACGATCTACAGACAACCCAAGGACAAACTGCTCTGATACCACTTCTGTCATGACCCAACCCCGTGGGTCGCGACTGGGTTCTGACCTGGACCCTCGTGTACATAACTTTCAAATATAACCAAATTGGACTATGGGTAATGTAATAAAACCCCCAAAACCCAAATGGGTTAAAACTTTTTCATGTTCATGTAGCCTCCTTCATTCATATTGTATCATGGAAGAGAATGCAATCCTAAAAGGCTGCCATAACGTAAAAACATTTACAACGTGTCGTATAGTCACAACCAAAATAAACTCATGAACAACCTACACATATATGTCTATAGACCTCTAAGAATAGTATAGTAATATATGGTGGGACAGGGCCCCCACCATACCCCTGAACAAACAAATACATATATACACCGGAGGAACAGTACAAAAAACTAGGCTCCGGAATAGTGGAGCATCTCCAATCATAGGTGAGCGGAAATCCTAAGCTGGCGGATCTTTGAAATGAACGTCTGTGCCTGCGGGCATGAAATGCAGCCCCCTGAAGAAAGTGGGGATCAGTACCATACATGTACTGAGTGTATAAGCATAACGTAACTGAGATAACAACTGAAATAGGGATGCAGGAAACCAAGTATAACATTTAATAGGGTACTGTACCTGCACCTCACAAAATAAAGTCCTATATACTATTATCACATACCGTATTCGGCCTGCTCGGGGACTCGATCTTACAAATATATCATCTATCATCATAGGCATATATATGCTATTAGCGTTGTGGAATGTACACCCCTAGCCATGTATATATCAAGCACATGCCGAGAACAACGGCCCAATCCACATATCATGTAATAATGCCGAGGAACGACGGCCCGATCCATATGTGACATAATAATGCCGAGGTACGACGGCCCGATCCATATATATATCATAATGCATATACGTGCACGCAAAACTCTGTAACATATCAAACATCTCTTAGATATCATCATAAAGCATGTTCAAGAGCTCCTAAGTATAGGAGCTTGCACATCCCAACACTATTCAACTCATAGGAGGCTCAAGGGTCGTAGTTCAACTACTTCAAGGCCCTTATCATTCAAGAGTGGGTACAAGTCATGAGTTACATCCGGAATCTATAAATGGGGCTATATCCAAATCCATGTCCTATAGCACCTTCGTCCAGTCTTTCTAGAAGTAGGAAAAGACAAGCTTTACATGTACCATTTCCTATCACATGGAAGACTTTGAAAAGTAATGACTCAACTTGTTACAAGAGTTCTAATCAGTAGGAAGTGAACAAAAGCCTTAACTCACACTCAGAGTTTGAAGAGTATAATAAATTCAAACTTCATATACAAAATACTTACATCTAAGTCACACCAAAAGAGAGGAAGAATATCTTTACATACACTACTTCTCAGCATATAGAATACTTGAGAAATGGAAGATTAACTACTTTAAGAGTCTTAACATTCAACAGTGGACACGAATTATGAATCATGAATCATGTTCAGAGCTCATGAATAAAGTTACCCCAAGCTTCACACACACATCACTTGTCACTTAGATCTAAGACATTCCCAAAAGAAAGAATAGATAGGCTTTACATACTTATACCAAAACATGCCAAAAGAAGGAATAGCTTTACATATTTATGCAAAAAATATGCCAAAAGAAAGCTTCACATACCTCGTATGGACTTCTCTTAATCACGTTCAGGTCATCGTTCTCCGACCCTATTTAACATGGAAGAAATGCGATTATCAACAACCTTAACTTTTCAGTGCCCTCAAATGCACCTTAACATTCATGGAACCTATTTCCTTATTCGTCTCCTCGACTAGTTTTTTAATTAGTTAAGGCGTTAATGAAAATTGGGCAGCACCTCCCTTATAAAGTGCCCTATCCGAATTTCCAATTACATCACCAATTACTAAATCCAACAAACAACAACACCCTGCAGCACATAAATATAAAACATGGAGACATCACGCAACACAAGCTCCAAACAACTTGCTGAAAATTACGACACCAAAATAGGGTTTCTAGTCTTTATTTCGCAAAGCCTTTATTTATACAAAACAAGGGGTCATTCGGCTGTTACCAGAAGCACCCACACCCCTTTTAGAACACATTTAGGCCCTTCAACAAACACCCACACACCTGCAGCAGTACACCACAAGCACAACACTTTACTTCGACGACAATTCAACTATAGCGATTCCAATTTAGTTTGTTTCGAACGTCAAGCGTTTGTATGATGTTTTCACGTTTCCAGGAACCTAAAAAACATATAATACACTTCATAACAACACCATAAACTCCAACGTAAGTGGAGAAATCTTACCTTACCCGAAATTGGCCAAAACTGCCATATTGCAACTCGGAAACTTTTCAAACTTGCTGGAATCGCGTGGACTGCTTGTTATCCGTTTGGTGCTTCCCCAAGCCATGATTTTTCATTATTAATACCTTAATATCATGTAACTTCTAATATCATCAATCACTTTCTTCTATCAATGTTGTCCTTATGCTAAAATCAGAGGTTAGTATAAGGAATTTCACTTCCTATGACTCGGCTCTATTGCACGATCTTTAGATATGAAAGAAGAGTAACATCCTAAATGTCCTATAGCCTCATGTTTATAGATATGGCGCGTAACACACCGATAAACAAGACTCTACTAGACACGATCTACAGACAACCCAAGGACAAACTGCTCTGATACCACTTCTGTCATGACCCAACCCCGTGGGTCGCGACTGGGTTCTGACCTGGACCCTCGTGTACATAACTTTCAAATATAACCAAATTGGACTATGGGTAATGTAATAAAACCCCCAAAACCCAAATGGGTTAAAACTTTTTCATGTTTATGTAGCCTCCTTCATTCATATTGTATCATGGAAGAGAATGCAATCCTAAAAGGCTGCCATAACGTAAAAACATTTACAACGTGTCGTATAGTCACAACCAAAATAAACTCATGAACAACCTACACATATATGTCTATAGACCTCTAAGAATAGTATAGTAATATATGGTGGGACAGGGCCCCCACCATACCCCTGAACAAACAAATACATATATACACCGGAGGAACAGTACAAAAAACTAGGCTCCGGAATAGTGGAGCATCTCCAATCATAGGTGAGCGGAAATCCTAAGCTGGCGGATCTTTGAAATGAACGTCTGTGCCTGCGGGCATGAAATGCAGCCCCCTGAAGAAAGTGGGGATCAGTACCATACATGTACTGAGTGTATAAGCATAACGTAACTGAGATAACAACTGAAATAGGGATGCAGGAAACCAAGTATAACATTTAATAGGGTACTGTACCTGCACCTCACAAAATAAAGTCCTATATACTATTATCACATACCGTATTCGGCCTGCTCGGGGACTCGATCTTACAAATATATCATCTATCATCATAGGCATATATATGCTATTAGCGTTGTGGAATGTACACCCCTAGCCATGTATATATCAAGCACATGTCGAGAACAACGGCCCAATCCACATATCATGTAATAATGCCGAGGAACGACGGCCCGATCCATATGTGACATAATAATGCCGAGGTACGACGGCCCGATCCATATATATATCATAATGCATATACGTGCACGCAAAACTCTGTAACATATCAAACATCTCTTAGATATCACCATAAAGCATGTTCAAGAGCTCCTAAGTATAGGAGCTTGCACATCCCAACACTATTCAACTCATAGGAGGCTCAAGGGTCGTAGTTCAACTACTTCAAGGCCCTTATCATTCAAGAGTGGGTACAAGTCATGAGTTACATCCGGAATCTATAAATGGGGCTATATCCAAATCCATGTCCTATAGCACCTTCGTCCAGTCTTTCTAGAAGTAGGAAAAGACAAGCTTTACATGTACCATTTCCTATCACATGGAAGACTTTGAAAAGTAATGACTCAACTTGTTACAAGAGTTCTAATCAGTAGGAAGTGAACAAAAGCCTTAACTCACACTCAGAGTTTGAAGAGTATAATAAATTCAAACTTCATATACAAAATACTTACATCTAAGTCACGCCAAAAGAGAGGAAGAATATCTTTACATACACTACTTCTCAGCATATAGAATACTTGAGGAATGGAAGATTAACTACTTTAAGAGTCTTAACATTCAACAGTGGACACGAATTATGAATCATGAATCATGTTCAGAGCTCATGAATAAAGTTACCCCAAGCTTCACACACACATCACTTGTCACTTAGATCTAAGACATTCCCTAAAGAAAGAATAGATAGTCTTTACATACTTATACCAAAACATGCCAAAAGAAGGAATAGCTTTACATATTTATGCAAAAAACATGCCAAAAGAAAGCTTCACATACCTCGTATGGACTTCTCTTAATCACGTTCAGGTCATCGTTCTCCGACCCTATTTAACATGGAAGAAATGCGATTATCAACAACCTTAACTTTTCAGTGCCCTCAAATGCACCTTAACATTCATGGAACCTATTTCCTTATTCGTCTCCTCGACTAGTTTTTTAATTAGTTAAGGCGTTAATGAAAATTGGGCAGCACCTCCCTTATAAAGTGCCCTATCCGAATTTCCAATTACATCACCAATTACTAAATCCAACAAACAACAACACCCTGCAGCACATAAATATAAAACATGGCGACATCACGCAACACAAGCTCCAAACAACTTGCTGAAAATTACGACACCAAAATAGGGTTTCTAGTCTTTATTTCGCAAAGCCTTTATTTATACAAAACAAGGGGTCATTCGTCTGTTACCAGAAGCACCCACACCCCTTTTAGAACATATTTAGGCCCTTCAACAAACACCCACACACCTGCAGCAGTACACCACAAGCACAACACTTTACTTCGACGACAATTCAACTATAGCGATTCCAATTTAGTTTGTTTCGAACGTCAAGCGTTTGTATGATGTTTTCACGTTTCCAGGAACCTAAAAAACATATAATACACTTCATAACAACACCATAAACTCCAACGTAAGTGGAGAAACCTTACCTTACCCGAAATTGGCCAAAACTGCCATATTGCAACTCGGAAACTTTTCAAACTTGCTGGAATCGCGTAGACTGCTTGTTATCCGTTTGGAGCTTCCCCAAGCCATGTTTTTTCATTATTAATACCTTCATATCATGTAAATTCCCTTACCAAAACGTGGTAGAATAGAACCAAGCCATACCTTAACAAACGGCTTCCCAAACCTGCTGAAAATTAACTTCGGAAACCCCCTTAACGTGCTGAAAGTTGCGGACTGTTTGTGCCACTTATCCGCTGCTCCAAATTGGATTTTTTTGATATAAACCATCATTATACAACTTTTATATACCTTACATAATTAATTAACGGAACGAAATCCGGAGGCTTACCTTGGCAGCCCCAAACCCGTAGCTCCTCTATTTGCCCTCCAATGTTTTCCTCTTCTTCTTTTCACACTTTCTCTTGTTTGTTACAAGTGTAAAGCAGAAGGTATGGTTCCGTAGGTATTATAAAACACATATATACATCTCCACATGCTTGAGTAACACCGTAGATAATTAATTCACGAAGGAAAACATTGGAAAACTTAACTTGAACTCTTTCAAGCCATGGCTGCCTCCTTCTCTTCTCTCACATTTTCTCTCTATTTTTGGCTTATGTTTTTGGATGGAAAATGAATTAAGAGTCAGACAACATGTATATATAAACCTCCTTAGGAGGTGACATGTGTCATCACCCTAGGGGTGACACGTGGAAGCCTCTTAGGGTGCCACCTCATCCAAGCTTCCAATCCAAAGCTACCACGTGGCAGCGTGGGGCCAATCCCAAGTAGGTGAGTCACCTGCTTGCTTGTCACCAGCTTGCTTTTCACCTGCTTGCTTTACTTTCGTAAGTTCATAAACTAATTTTTGCTCCCTTTCATAGGTTCGTCATCTCGTCTCATTTTAAGAGTTTATGCCCTCCTTGCTACTTAAGCTCGATGTATACTAAAGTAGCTTAAGTGTTTAGGACTTCTAAGTTAGTAGCTTACGCAAGAAAGTCGAGTTCCACGATTTGTTAGTTGGCCTCCAACTCCTTTCAAATACTTATAACTCTATTTCCAACCTTTACTCTTACGGGGTATCACATCCTGCCTTTCGTAGAGTTATTTGGTAACATGATAGATAATAGGCATCACATGGCGATTTTCAAGAATCTTACGAACACGTCTCAAGGTATAGAAGTACGGGATATAACATCCTTCCCCCCTTCGAGAACATTCGTCCTCGAATGTTAACTTGTCCTATAGGGTTTCAGGGAGATTTTGGACGTTCTCTATAACAGTCGCTATCCGCTCTATTTAGGAGTTCAAATTACCCTTTTATATAGGGAACAAGTACATGTATCTTTCCTCGATCTCTTTTTCGACTTCTCAGGGCATCCCCTCTCTTTGTTTTTGTTTTGCCACACTTCTTTGATGGAAGTCACGTCCTCAATTCGTACCCTTTTAATTTGCCAATCTAAGATGGCGAGAAGTTTCTCCTTGTAGGATAACTCTTCCATTTCATGGACTTCATTTATGGGACATACTCTGGGTGGATCACTAGTAGATTTGTGAAGCATCCATATCTGATAGACTGGGTGTATGGTTTCCAAATCAGGTGGTAAGTTCAATTTACAAGTAACTTTGTCTATCTTACGAGCAACTTGATAAGTTCTAATATAGTTTGGGATAAGTTTCCTTTTCTTGCCGAATCTTATTATTTCCTTTTCTTGTTCTAGGAGAATTTCGGTAGAGTTTTCTTTATATTTCGTAACTATCCCCAAAACCTACACGCAGGAAATACCAACAATGCCTCACAAGGCCAACATATATATTCATCTCACATCACAGCCACACAGGGCTTTCAATATCACCTCATATTGCAGCCATACAAGGCTTTTAATATCAATAATAGTATAAAAATAATAGACTTACCTCGTATGTCCAACTTCTAACTGCATCTGTTACACTTCCCTATCTACTTTCCTTTCAGTTTTCAACTTCATATTTCAATCATACTTCAATACCTTACCTAGTACATATATTTTGTGCCTTGGCTTACCTGCGTGCTTGGTAACTTCTAATATCATCAATCACTTTCTTCTATCAATGTTGTCCTTCTGCTAAAATCAGAGGTTAGTATAAGGAATTTCACTTTCTATGACTCAGCTCTATTGCACGATCTTTAGATATGAAAGAAGAGTAACATCCTAAATGTCCTATAGCCTCATGTTTATAGATATGGCGCGTAACACACCGATAAACAAGACTCTACTAGACACGATCTACAGACAACCCAAGGACAAACTGCTCGATGTCGATTATCTGTATATTATTTGTTACACCCCATATCTTTGAACTCGGAATGTCCCTTAAGTTACTTAGAAGCTAGCATGTGAGCCACTTAAGTTACGACACTATCAAACGGCTCTAAGGAAGGGAAAAAAGACGACATGTGGTAGCCAATGAAGAAGAGACACGTGGCAGCACCTCAAGCAAGCAGGTGACCCACATGCTTGGGTCAAGTAGGTGACCCACCTGCTTGGGAGGGTGGACCCCACTGCCATGTGGCAGCCCATAGTTGGCAGCATGATACGGTGGCCCAATAGGGGCTGGACACGTGTCACCTCTTGGGGGTTGACACGTGTCACACCCTAAAGCCACATATATATGTTGATATATATCATATACTTCAGTTATCCATCAAAACATCAGCCAACATAGAGAAAACAAATGTGAGGGAGAGAAATAGAGAGCCAGCCATGGTTCTTGAAGTTTAAAGGTTAGTTTTCCACTTTTCTTCCGTGAATTAATTATATACGGTGTACCTTAAGTACGTGGATACGTATATATGTATTTTAAGACCTTCATGGAAGTAAAACTCCAGCTTTGCAATTGGAATTTGGAAGAGAAAATAAGAGAAAACGTTAGTTAACAAACCCGTTTTTGGAAGGGACAGTGGTTAGTAATATTGGTATAACTTCTTGTGTACAGATTCGTTTTGAGTGATTTAATATATTTTGGAAAAGTATTTCGTGGGTATGTAACTTTCATTCAGACTCCAACATCCAGTTTTACATGTATCAGCTCGAAAAATGGTGATGAAGCGTAGAGGAGGTACTGCTCAGATTTGGTTTTGGAAATCCTACACGGACAGCTGTAAGTATTTTGGTCATATCTTTTTGTACAAAATTGATGTAGGGATGATTCTAAATTTTTTACGACCCTACGACACATGTCTATAACTTTCATGAAGGACGTAAATCCTGTTTCCCTCCATTACCCCTTCGAAACGAAGCGACAAGGTAAAACAGTAAGCTGTCCAGATTTCACATTTTGGATAGTTTTGGCGAGTTTGACAAGCTTAATGTAAGGTAAGGTTTCTTCTTTAAATTTGAGCTTTATGTGTCTGATGGATCATGTTACACGCCCTATAGGTGGCTGGAAGTGTGTAAATATCATTAGAATACTTGGCGTTCGGAATAAACTAAAGTGTAGTCGTTATAGTCGAATTGTCGTCAAGGTAAGGCGTTGTTCTTGTGAGTTGCTGCTGCAGGGGTGTGGTGTCTTGTTGCAGGGCCTAAATATGTTCTAATGTGGGTTATGGTGCTTCTGGTTGAGTCCACATGACCCCCCGTTGCGTATAATTAAAGGCGTTGTAAAATAAAGACTAGACGCCCTATTTTGATATCGTATTTTTGAATAAGTCGTTTGGAGTTTATGTTGTATATTGTTGGTATGAATTGCTGCAGGTTGTTGTTGTTGGTTAGCTGTAGGTCTTAGGGACCTAATTGGAAATTCGGATAGGGCACATTATACAGGAGGTGCTGCCCAATTTTCGTTAACACCTTAACAAACTAAAGAACTAGTCGAGGAAACGACAAAGGAAATAAATTCCATTAACATTAAGGCGTAACCTCAGATGCTGAAAAGTTAAGAGTAGTTGATATTCATATTACTTTACATTGAATAGGTTCAGAAGACGACGAGGCGAGCAGTATAAAGGGTAACTCCCAAGAGGTATGTAAAGCTTTCTCTTGGCATATTTTGGTATAAGTTCGTAAAGCTATCTTTCTTTCCTTTTGGCAAGTGTTGGCCTTAAGTGAACTGTGTGTGGACTGTGGGGATAATTCCATTCCCAGGATTCCAAGTATGCCTCATAATCCCCACCCACTGCTCAGTATTAGAGTTCTTGTGAAGATTAAGTATTGCCTAGTAGAGCTTCTACGTGTCAGAATGGAATGTGTGGGAAGCTATCTCTCATTTCCCTTGAAATGTATTTGATACGAAAATGAGATTACAATGCCATGGTGGTTCACCGAGCCCCATTAAGGGCTAGGTATGAGATATGTATGTTATGACCACCAGAAGAAAAGTATAGACCACATAGAGTGCACTCACTTTCTTTTTGGCATGTCCTAGTTGTAAGCTAAATGTGATACGAGCTCCAGGGTAATTCCATTCTTAAGTACCTCTTATTTACTACTGGATGTTGAACTCTACGGTAGTTAAACTATTCCCCTGGAAACTCCTATACGTTAAAGAGGTATGAATGTACAGACTCCAAGTCTTAAAACTAGTTGATAAAAAATGTTCTGATTCCATAAGTGAATTGGCCTTACCTTAGTATGCGTCTAGGGTACCTGAGATCTTAACTGATATAGCCCCGAGTGAGAGTTAGAGGGCACTTGAAACAACTACATTCCTACCCTGACCTCCAAGTGATGATTCGCTTGATGACTTCATTGAGTCTCAGATAATGATTTAAATTGTGTTTTGTTCCTCACTACTCTACTCGTGTATATTGTAACACTTCTTTCCTTGAGTCCCGGGCCAGGATATGTTCTCGTGCACAGTTCACTGCATTATTCACTGAGTCCCTCAATAGAGGGCCAGGAAACGTGTATAGATATATGATGATGTGATGTAATAAGGTGGAGATGGCACCGGACCTATGATGGTCCTATAGATATGATTCACTGAACCCCTGAAAGGGCCGGCTATATGGTATGACTTGAGCATGCATGCTTTCCTGATTCACAGAGTACAGGTACAGGTTTCGAATTTGATATATTATCCCCTGCTTCTCTATTTCGAATATACCTCCAGTGTATTATGTTACATTTTACATACTCAGTACATATGTCGTACTGACCCCCTTTCTCGGGGGGCTGCGTTCATGCCCGTAGGTATAGATGCAGGTTTTGGGAGTCCGTCAGCTTAGGATTCCATGCAGCTCAGCTGGAAGAGGCTCCATTGTATCAGGGCCTAGTTTTTGATACTGTCCACTGATGTATAAAAATTATTTCATCTATTCAGGGGTACGGCGGGGGCCCTATCCCACCATATGTTGTCATTTATATGTTTAGAGGTCTGCAGACATATATATGTGGGTTGTGTATGTAAGTTTGATTCAGCTGGGTCTACATAAGATATGATATATGTTATTATGTTATGGCAGCCTTATCGGCTTGCGTGCCCTATCATGTTGTGGTACAAACAAAAAGGGCTACATGTTTATGAAAATGTTATCGCCTAATGGGGCTTTGTTACATGCTACTGTTTATTTACAGTTTAATGTGACCACAGCTGATAGATATGTATACGGAGGGGTCCAGATCGGACCCTAGTCGCGGCCTACGGGGTTGGGTCGTGACAGAAGTGGTATCAGAGCAGTTCGTCCTTGGATTGTCTGCAGACCGTGTCTAGTAGAGTCTTGGTTATCGATGTGTTGCACGCCACATCTATAAACAGGAAGCTATAAGATATTTAGGATGTTACCTTTCTTTTACATCTGAGATCGTGCTTTAGATCTGAGTCATAGGAAAATTCTTTATACTAACATTGGATCTTAATAGAAGGACGATACCAATAGAAGGAAGTAATTGACGACATGGAAAGTTACGAAGCACGCAGGTAAGTAAAGTAAAGCCACAGAAGATATCCGTCGGGTAAGGTATTGAAATATAAAGTTGAAACCTGAAAGGAAAGCAGACAGAAAGTGCAACAGATGCAGTTTGAAGTTGGACATATGAGGTAAGTCCAGTATTTTTATATTATTGTTGACGTTGAAAGCCCTGTGTGGCTGCGATATGAGATGACATTGAAAGCCTTGTGCGGCTGTGATATGATATGTATATATATATATATATATGTTGGCCCTGTGAGGCATTGTTGGTATTTTCTGCGTGCAGGTTTTGGGGTAAGTAAGAAATGTAGAGGAAACTCTGCCGAAATTTTCCCAGAATGGGGAAAAGGAAATGAAACATAGATTTTTGAGATGTCTGAGGAGTTGATACCAAGTACCCCTACTGTGTTCAACTAAAGCTGTAAGAGGTAACCTAGGTGGTCGATAAGGGGCACCCTTTTCACTTGAAGAATTTTATTTCGGGGGAACAAAGGCTTATTTAAGTAGTAAAGTTCAGATTACGGTATCTCCAGCCGTATTTGTACAGTAGGAATATAAACAGAGGGCTCAGGATAAAGGATAAGATTTCCCGCGAATGAGTTTCACTCTTTTTCAAAAAAAAAATACTAAGCCCTCAATTCCTAAATGTAAATTAGATAAGTTGTTCGTAACTCGAGATAAACTCAGAAGGAGTCCAGGTAGGTCGAGTATAAAAAAAAATGGAAGTACTATGATGATGGAGAGATTCGAGTTTCTTCCAACCATGATTGGGAGAGGGGTTACGATAACAGCTTATAGTTCTCCACCAACTAATTGGGGAAAGAGCTTCGAATAGAAGCACCTCAGAGGGATGTCAGGAACTGAGTACGAATACGAATAAAAAGAGGGATATATAAGTATGAATTAAATAGTATGATACGAGTATGAAGGATAAAGTGAGACCGCTAATAAGGCACCATTAGTAGCGGCTAACTAAGTTAAAAGTCTGCGCTGAGTACGCAGTAAGAGTATGGAGCTTAAGATACAAAAAATGACGCGGGTACACCACGTCGCCCCAAAAATAGTGGAACCCTTAAGGGACGAGGATGGCAAACTTAAGGAATAATTAGAACAACTTCCATTCATCCCAAGGAACAAAGGATACAGGTTGGGACAAAGCCACTACTTTAAGAAAACCTGGAATAGTTATTGCCAGAATACTAGTACCGTCTAATTGAAATTGGAATAACTACAAGTACATACAGAGGAAAGTACGAGTACCCTCTAAAGGGGGGAAGTTAATGAGAAAATGGCAAAAGTAAGGTGAAGGCAATCCATATGGGAATATATTTAATATGGGCATCTAAACTTCAATAAGATATCTTACCGAACCAAGTTAGAAAGGTTCGGAGGCTACCAATAGTTGAATGGAAGCCAGAATGCTACGTAAGGCAGTGTCAAGAAGGTTGTAACGAGACCCTGAACAATATAACACCAGAAGGCGACTGCGTATAGAAACGAAGGAGGGTAACCATGAAAGGGTATCAACTAACTTAAGAGACATTACAAAGGATAATGACGGCATGCTAGACCAAAAGCCAAAACGTTGGTAATAGAGTTAGTCGCAAATGATGTTGCGATAGATAAATAACTAAAGGAAAAGGAATAGAAAGCCTCCTGTGGTAGTAAATGGGGAGAACACAAAGTGAATGGAGGATAATGGAGATAAAGGTCTACGCTGACACTGGATGCAAGATAACAGACGAAAGGACAGGTCAAAACATAAAGACTTGTGAGAACGCTGAGGTAAATTGGGAGCTAAGTTGAGTGCCCCACCCATTAGGGTAAGGATTACAATGAAACGCAACACAAAAACTTCCCAGAAAGGTCACCCATCCCAATATTACTCTCGCCCCAGCACGCTTAACTTCAAAATTTGGATGGAACTTAATACGTTAGTGCTGGTATAATCATGCGAGACAGAAGCATCTGACTAGTAACGGAGAAACGAGATGAGATTATGTACCCGGAGTATTATAAGATAGGTAAAGAAAATCGTAACAAGGTCTTAAGAAAAACAAGAAGGATTAGCTATTTGCTAACTGACGACACACTTGAATGCCATAGCTCTTCAACATAGAACTAGTTAATGAGAGAAAAACCGCAGAATGGCTATATAGGCCAGTGGGCGAGGGAATTTCGACACCACTTGGTAGCCAACTCTGAGGGCGAAAAAGCAAAACCCAAAGGTAAGGGTACTAGCGGATGTAATTTACAAATGACAGGAAGCAGTGCCCAAGGTCGAAAATCCCATAATATGACCAGGACTACAAAACTCATTTTGCACTCCAGCGCCAGATAACTCTGCAGGGAATGTTACTTGTGGAATAACGATATTAGTCCCTACTCCTTCGATCAAAGGTTACCTAATCCGCTGAGAAGGTGTAAAATTATAGAGTAAAAAAAAAAGTGGTAGGACCTTACGGAGTCCCCACAGCTATTATCCCAAGCGAAGGAGCCCAAGTTGCAACTAACTACCAAGAGGTGCAAAGATAAGTTCAGCCAAACTACTGAGATGGAATTAGTACTACGGGTGAAGTAAGACATGGCCACGATTGGACCAAAGATCTACCCCGACCTCGAATGTAGGAAGGGAGGAAAAGCAGGGTAAGACATGAGGACTGGCGAGGTAATGCTAGGATGCTTGTTGTACCCTCTCGTATTCTTGTAAAGGTAAAGAATGACACAAGATAATGTGTCTAGAGGATTATAAACGGGGGTAAGGGAAATTGTGAAAAGGTTTAAGTAAAACTGACTGAACTAGCTGGTTACTACAGGATAGCGAGCTTCTATGCCAAAACTCTTTTGGAATTACACCAGATCATGTTAGACAAAGCACAAAACGACTACGAGCGCCGTTATATGGGGGGACTGCAACATTATTCGGTAGCCAACCCTAAGGAGTGGAAAAAGAGGGGAAGAAGGACCCGAAAGATTGAATGCCAGTTAAAGTTCTTAAAGGAGTCGAGAAAGACTATACGAGGCTAACGGTTCCCAAATTATCCACGTCATTACGCACCCATTTTATACTCGGTAAGAGTAGGGTGCTATATGAGTTATTGTGATTAGGCTAATGAATCAGCCCATTTGCTTCCAATCAAGAGCACCTATGCTGCTGAAATTAGAGGGAGTTATAAAACATGGAGAATGGTAAGGTTCCGTGAGGTTTCCTCATTTAATATCCCAGATAAAGGGACTTCAATTATAATTAACGCCTTAAGATTAGTCCAAGAAGAGGTCAGGAGCACAGATAGGTCTTAGTACCGTATTTCTCCCTCGAGCTACTAAACAGACTGAGTGCACTATTAGACGCTAGAAGATATGCCACAAGCCGAGAGATTAACTTTGAAGGTAGCCGGAATGATTATCCATCACTTATCAAGTTGCCTACAATAATAATTACTACTCTAGTATTCCAATGGCCTCGACATGATTAAGCAAGCTATTGACTAAAAGCCCAGAGTCGGCAGGAATAATATACAGATAATCGACGTCGACATACAGAGTTCAAGTTGATGATTGGATGTTCATCATAGGGTCACCTAGAAAAGGAACTTGACCCAGAATATGTTAGACGGTATCAAGTTACTCATAAGGTGGGCAACGTGGCTGGTAAGTTAAGCTTACCACCTCAGTTAGAAACTATACGCCCAGTCCATTAGATACTAACGAGTCACCCAGGTTATATTCCATAAATGAGGTCCAGTAGATGGAATCCTATGAGGAAAACCCTACCACCATCCTGGATCGGCAAACTGGAAGATTGTAGACTAAAGACGTACCTTCCGTCAAGTTACGGTGGAAAAACCAAAACCAGAAACAAGATGATCGGGGAACTGAAGAGAACATGGAATACAAGTATTTGCACCTGTAACCGATGTCTACAGGTAACTCCAACTCTTAAGCACTCATATGTTAATAATATAGATGGGAATATATGTGATAGCATAAAGGAAAGGAACCCCTCTATAATTTATATAAAGTCTTAGAGAAGGTTGCATTTAACATTCGGGGACGAATGTTCTAAAGGGGGGAAGGATGTTACACCCCACATCTTTGAACTCGGAATGTCCCTTAAGTTACTTAGAAGCTAGCATGTGAGCCACTTAAGTTACGACACTATCAAACGGCTCTACGGAAGGGAAAAAAGACGACATGTGGTAGCCAATGAAGAAGAGACACGTGGCAGCACCTCAAGCAAGCAGGTGACCCACCTACTTGGGTCAAGTAGGTGACCCACCTGCTTAGGGGGGTGGACCCCACTGCCACATGGCAGCCCATAGTTGGCATCATGATACGGTGGCCCAATAGGGACTGGACACGTGTCACCTCTTGGGGGTTGACACGTGTCACACCCTAAAGCCACATATATATGTTGATATATATCATATACTTTAGTTATCCATCAAAACATCAGCCAACATAGAGAAAACAAATGTGAGGGAGAGAAATAGAGAGGCGGCCATGGTTCTTGAAGTTTAAAGGTTAGTTTTCCACTTTTCTTCCGTGAATTAATTATATACGGTGTACCTTAAGTACGTGGATACGTATATATGTATTTTAAGACCTTCATGGAAGTAAAACTCCAGCTTTGCAATTGGAATTTGGAAGAGAAAATAAGAGAAATGTTAGTTAACAAACCCGTTTTTGGAAGGGACAATGGTTAGTAATATTGGTATAACTTCTTGTGTACAGATTCGTTTTGAGTGATTTAATATGTTTTAGAAAGGTATTTCATGGGTATATTCATTCAGACTCCAACATCCAGTTTTACATGTATCAGCTCGAAAAATGGTGATGAAGCATAGAGGAGGTACTGCTCAGATTTGGTTTTGGAAATCCTACACGGACAGCTGTAAGTATTTTGGTCATATCTTTTTGTACAAAATTGATGTAGGGTTGATTCTAAATTTTTTACGACCCTACGACACATTTCTATAACTTTCATGAAGGATGTAAATCCTGTTTCCCTCCATTACCCCTTCGAAACGAAGCGACAAGGTAAAACAGTAAGCTGTCCAGATTTCACATTTTGGATAGTTTTGGCGAGTTTGACAAGTTTAACGTAAGGTAAGGTTTCTTATTTAAATTTGAGCTTTATGTGTTCTGATGGATCATGTTACACGCCCTATAGGTGGCTGGAAGTGTGTAAATATCATTAGAATACTTGGCGTTCGGAATAAACTAAAGTGTAGTCGTTATAGTCGAATTGTCGTCAAGGTAAGGCGTTGTTCTTGTGAGTTGCTGCTGCAGGGGTGTGGTGTCTTGTTGCAGGGACTAAATATGTTCTAATGTGGGTTAGGTTGCTTCTAGTTGAGTCCACATGACCCCCCATTGCGTATAATTAAAGGCGTTGTAAAATAAAGACTAGACGCCCTATTTTGATATCGTATTTTTGAATAAGTCGTTTGGAGTTTATGTTGTATATTGTTGGTATGAATTGCTGCAGGTTGTTGTTGTTGGTTAGCTATAGGTCTTAGGGACCTAATTGGAAATTCGGATAGGGCACATTATACGGGAGGTGCTGCCCAATTTTCGTTAACACCTTAACAAACTAAAGAACTAGTCGAGGAAACGACTAAGGAAATAAATTCCATTAACATTAAGGCGTAACCTCAGATGCTGAAAAGTTAAGAGTAGTTGATATTCATATAACTTTATATTGAATAGGTTCAGAAGACGACGAGGCGAGCAGGATAAAGGGTAACTCCCAAGAGGTATGTAAAGCTTTCTCTTGGCATGTTTTGGTATAAGTTCGTAAAGCTATCTTTCTTTCCTTTTGGCAAGTGTTGGCCTTAAGTGAACTGTGTGTGGACTGTGGGGATAATTCCATTCCCAGGATTCCAAGTATGCCTCATAACCCCCACCCACTGCTCACTATTAGAGTTCTTGTGAAGATTAAGTATTGCCTAGTAGAGCTTCTACGTGTCAGAATGGAATGTGTGGGAAGCTATCTCTCATTTCCCTTGAAATGTATTTGATACGAAAATGAGATTACAATGCCATGGTGGTTCACCGAGCCCTATGAAGGGCCGGGTACGAGATATGTATGTTATGACCACTAGAAGAAAAGTACAGACCACATAGAGTGCACTCACTTTCTTTTTGGCATGTCCTAGTTGTAAGCTAAATGTGATATGAGCTCCAGGGTAATTCCATTCTTAAGTACCTCTTATTTACTACTGGATGTTGAACTCTACGGTAGTTAAACTATTCCCCTGGAAACTCCTATACATTAAAGAGGTATGAATGTACAGACTCCAAGTCTTAAAACTAGTTGATAAAAAATGTTCTGATTCCATAAGTGAATTGGCCTTACCTTAGTATGCGTCTAGGGTACCTGAGATCTTAACTGATATAGCCCCGAGTGAGAGTTAGAGGGCACTTGAAACAACTACATTCCTACCCTGACCTCCAAGTGATGATTCGCTTGATGACTTCATTGAGTCTCAGATAATGATTTAAATTGTGTTTTGTTCCTCACTACTCTACTCGTGTATATTGTAACACTTCTTTCCCTGAGTCCCGGGCCAGGATATGTTCTCGTGCACAGTTCACTGCATTATTCACTGAGTCCCTCAATAGAGGGCCAGGATACGTGTATAGATATTTGATGATGTGATGTAATAAGGTGGAGATGGCACCGGACCTATGATGGTCCTATAGATATGATTCACCGAACCCCTAAAAGGGCCGGCTATATGGTATGACTTGAGCATGCATGCTTTCCTGATTCACAGAGTACAGGTACAGGTTTCGAATTTGATATATTATCCCCTGCTTCTCTATTTCGAATATACCTCCAGTGTATTATGTTACATTTTACATACTCAGTACATATGTCGTACTGACCCCCTTTCTCGGGGGGCTGCGTTCATGCCCGTAGGTACAGATGCAGGTTTTGGGAGTCCGTCAGCTTAGGATTCCATGCAGCTCAGCTGGAAGAGGCTCCATTGTATCAGTGCCTAGTTTTTGATACTGTCCACTGATGTATAAAAATTATTTCATCTATTCAGGGGTACGGCGGGGGCCCTATCCCACCATATGTTGTCATTTATATGTTTAGAGGTCTGCAGATATATATATGTGGGTTGTGTATGTAAGTTTGATTCAGCTGGGTCTACATAAGATATGATATATGTTATTATGTTATGGCAGCCTTATCGGCTTGCGTGCCCTATTGTGTTGTGGTACAAACAAAAAGGGCTACAGGTTTATGAAAATGTTATCGCCAAATGGGGATTTGTTACATGCTACTGTTTATTTACAGTTTAATGTGACCACAGCTGATAGATATGTATACGGGGGGGTCCAGATCGGACCCCAGTCGCGGCCTACGGGGTTGGGTCGTGATATTATTTCTGCCGACTCTAGGTTGTTAGTCAATAGTTTGCTTAATCCTGTTTGGCCTACCAGCTTAGTCTTTTCCCCAACAGGGGGACTTATACACTCTGCCTTACAACATCTTGTAGGGGGTCATCTGGATACTAGAATAGTAGCCCTTCTCGTAGGCAAACTCAATAAGTGGTGGACGACCTTCTCAGTTACACTTAAAGCCAACCATATAAGCCCATAATATATCTTCTAACGTCTGATAGTATGGTCAGTCTGTTCAGCAGCTCATAGGACAAACTGGGTAGTAAGATCTACCTGTATTCCCGATCTCCTCTTGGATTGATGCCAAATGTTAATCATTTTTGAAGTCCTTCTATCTAAGATATTAGCCAGGGAAACCTCACAGAACCTTACTATCTCCATGTTCTATAACTCCACCTAATTTCAGCTGCATAGGTGCTCTTGATTGGAAGCAAATGGGCTGATACTTTAGCCTACTCACAATAACCCATATAACACCCTACTCTTACAAAGTATAAAATAGGTTTATAATGACGTTGATAATTTGGGAACCCTTAGCCTCGTATAGTCCTTCTCGACTCTTTTCAGAACTTTAACTGGCATTCGATATTTTAGGTCCTTCTTCCCCTCTTGTTTTCTAATCCTTAAGGTTGGCTACCAAATAATGCTGTAATCCCCCTCATATAATGGCTCTCATAGTCGTTCTGTGCTTTGTCTAACATGATCTGGTATAATTCCGAAGGAATTTTGGCATAGAAGCTCGTTATCCTATAGTAACCAGCTAGTTCTGCCAGTTTCACTTAGACCCTTTCACAATTTTCCTTACCCCCGCTTGTAATCCTCTAGACACATTATCTTGTGTCATTCTTTACCTTTACAAGAATATGAGAGGGTACAAGAAGTATCCTAGTGCTATCTCATTAGTTCTCATATTTTACCTTCCTTTTTTCTCCCTTATACTACACTTGATGTTAGGGTAGATCTTTGGTCCAATCGTGGCCATGTTTTACTTCACCCATAGTACTAATTCCATCTCGGTAGTTTAGCTTAACCTATTACACCCCACCCTTTTTAAACTCGGAATGTCTCATAAGTTCCTTGGACATTATCATGTGAGCCAGATACACTACGACACTATCAAATGACTCCAAGAAGGGGAGGATGTGATACCCCATAATAGAGAAGGTTGGAGATAAAGGCATGAGAAGTCGGAAGAAGTTGGAGGCCAAGTAAGGAGTCGGGGGACTCGACTTACCTACGTAAGTTACTAACTTAGAAGTCCTAAACACTTAAGCTACTTAAGTACCATTGAGCTTAAGTAGCAAGGATTACATGGGTTCTTAAAATAAGATGAGATTACGAACCCACGAGGAAGAGAAAAAGATGACACATGGCAGCCTAGGAAGGCGACACGTGGAAGCACCTCAAGCAAGCAGGTGACCCACCTGCTTGGGGTCAAGTAGGTGACCCACCTGCTTGGGGGAGGTGGACCCCACTGCCACGTGGCAGCACCTTATTGGCAGCATGCATACATGGCCTAATAAGGGCTAGACACGTGTCACCCTATGGGGCTGACATGTGTCACCTCTAAAGACACCCTATATATGTATGTTAAGTGACTAAGGAATTCATTTCTTATCTTGAAACTTAGCCAAAAGCTGAAAAAGCTTGAGAGCAAAGGAACATAGCTACGGATGGCTCTTTTCCAAGGTAAGTTCTAATTTTCCTCTGTGATTTAATTATCTATGGTGCTTATCAACATGTGGAGGTGTATATATATATATCTTTCGATGTCTATGGAATTAATTCTTCAGCTTGGAACTTGAGAGAAAGTTGAAAGAACAAAGAGGGAAAACGTTAAAAACTAGTTAACAAACCCGTTTTTCGAGGGAACAGTTGTTAGTAATATTGGTATAACTTCTTGTGTATAGCTTCTTTTTGGGTTATTCAATATGTTTTGGAAATGTATTTCATAGGTATATAACATTTATTTAGACTTTCAAATCCATTTGTGCTTTTAGCTTCTCGAAACAGGGTGATGAAGTGAAGAGGAGGTACTGCCCAGATTTTGGTTTTGAAACACGGATTGCTATTGGTATTTTGGGCATATAGTTTTGTAAAAAATTGATGTAGGGGTGATTCGAAATTGTATGTTACCCTAAGACACATATATATAACTTTAATGAACGATGTAAATCCTGTTTCCCTCCATTACCCCTTCAAAACGAAGCGACAAGGTAAAACAGTAAGTTGTCCAGAATTCACGTTTTGATAGTTTTGAGTGAGTTGTTGCTGCAGGGGTGGAATGTATTGTTGCAGGGCCTAAATGCATTCTAAAAGGGATGTGGATGCTTCTGGTTGCAGCCACACGACCCCTCGTTGCGTATAATGAAAGGCGTTACAAAATAAAGGATAAACGCCCTATTGTGATATCGTATTTTTGAATAAGTCGTTTGGAGTTTATGTTGTATATTGTTGGTGTGGATTACTTAAACATATGCTGCAGGTTGTTGTTATTGGTTGGATGTAGTTCTTAGGGACCTAATTGGAAATTTGGATAGGGCACATTATAGGGGAGGTGCTGCCCAATTTTCTTTAATGCCTTAACAAACTAAAGAACTAGTCGAGGAAACTACTAAGGAAATAGATTCCATTAATACTAAGGTGTAACCTAAGATGCTGTAAAGCTAAGAGTAGTTGATATTTGTATTACTTTCATATTGAATAGGTTCAGAGGACGACGAGACGAGCAGGATAAAGAGTAACTCCCAAGAGGTATGTGAAGCTTCTCTTGGTATGTTTTTGGTATAGGTATGTAAAACCTATCTTTTCTCTTTTGGCATGTCTTATATGTAAGCAGGATATGATATGAGCTTTGGGGGTAATTCCATTCCCAGGTTCTGAATATGACTTCAGGACCCTCACTCACTTTTGAATGTTAAACTTTAAAGTAGTAAGCTGCTATCTTCGAGTCTTCTATATGACTGTATAACAATTGATTCGACTAAACTCTTGTTTGTAAAAAAAGAAAGGCTCTGAGATAATCAATGCTCGGACTGCTATAAGATATTTCACATTGGCATACATCTAAGATTTCTAAAAACTCATTTTTATATAGACTTAGTGACAGTTAGAGAGTATACGTCAAATACCTTCTGCCCTAATCCCCAGGTGATGGTTCACTTGATGACTTCATTGAGTCTCAGATAATGATTTAAACTGTGTTTTGTTTCTCACTACTCTACTCGTGTATACTGTAATACTTCTTTCACCGAGTAACGAGCCGGGTCCGTTATCGTGAACAACTCACTACATTATCCACCGAGCCCTTCACTAGAAGGTCAGGTACGTATGTATATATATATGATGATGATGTGTTGTAATAAGGTGACGATGGCATGGGGCCTAATACTGATACTATAGATATAATTCACCAGATCCCTGAAAGGGCCGGCTATATTATATAATTTGAGCATGCATGCTTTTATGACTCACAGAGTACTGGTACAAGTTTCCAATTTTGATAGTTTATCCCCTCTTCCTGTACTTCAGATATGCTTCCAGTTGTATTATGTTATGTTTTACATACTCAGTATATATGTCGTACTGACCCCCTTTCTTTGGGGGGCTGCGTTTTATGCCCGCAGGTACAAGTACAGGTTTTGGGAGTCCGTCAGCTTAAGATTCTGCTTAGCTCAGCTAGAAGAGGCTCCATTATATCAGAGCCTAGTTTTGGCACTAGCCACTAATGTATATTATCATTTTATTTATTCAGGGGTACGGCGGGGGCCCTGTCCCGACATATGTTGTCATTATTATTTTTAGAGGTCTGCAGACATGTATATGTGGGTTGTATATGTCAGTTTAGTTCAGCTGGGTCTATATGATATATTGTACATGTTGTTATGTTATGGCAGCCTCGTCGGCTTGCGTGCCCTATCATATTGTGATACAAACGAAAAGGGCTACAGGTATATATAAATGTTATCGCCCAGTGGGGCTTTGTTACATGATATTATTTCATTTACAGTTCAACTTGACCACAGCTGATAGTTAAGTATACGGGGGGTCCAGGTCGGACCCTAGTCGCGGCCTACAAGGTTGGTCATGACAGAAGTGGTATCAAAGTAGTTCGTCCTTGGATTGTCTGCAGATCGTGTCTAGTAGAGTCTTGGTTATCGATGTGTTACGCGCCACATCTATAAACAAGAAGCTACAGGACATTTAGGATGTTACATTTCTTCTATATCTGAGATCGTGCTATAGATCTGAGTCATCAGAAAATTCCTTATACTAACCTTGGATCTTAACAGAAGGACGACATCAACCAAAGGAAGTAATTGACGACATGGAAAGTAACGAAGCATGCAGGTAAGCAAAGTAAAGGCACGAAATATATCTGTTGGGGTAAGTTATGGAAGAAAAATTGAAATGTAAAGTCAAAACCTGAAAGGAAAGTAGACTGGAAAATGCAACAAATGCAGTTTGAAGTTGGACGTATGAGGTAAGTCCAGTATTTTTATATTATTAATGACATTGAAAGCCCTGTGTGGCTGCGATATGAGATGCTATTAAAAGCCCTGTGCGGCTGTGATGTGACATGAATATATATATATATATATATGTGTGTGTGTTGTCCCTGTGAGGCATTGTTGGTATTTTCTGCGTGCAGGTTGTGGGATAGTAAGAAGTGTAGAGGAAACTCTGCCGAAATTTTCCTAGGACAAGAAAAGGAAATGGAACATAAACTTTTAGTATGCCTTAAAAATTGATACCAAGTACCCCTACTATGTTTAACTAAAGCTATAAAAGGTACCCTTCAGGTCATCAATAAGGGACACCCTTTTTACTTAGGAAAGTTTATTTCGGAAAAACAAAAGTTTGTCCAAGCAGTATAGTTCAGACCACAGTATCTCCAGCCATAATTGTGCTGTAAGAACAAAAAAGAAAAAAGCTCAGGTTGAAGGGTAAGATGTCCGATAATTGAGCTTCACTCTTTTTGAAAGTACCAAGCCCCAACTCTTATTGTAAATTAGATAAGTTGTTCGTACCTCGAGATAAAGTCAGAAGGAGACCAGGTAGGTCTAGTATAAAAAGGGAAGTACTATGATGTTTAAGAGGTTTTGGTTTCTTCCAACAGTGGTTGGAAAATGGTTTACGATGACAGTTTATAGTTCTCCACCAACTAATTAGGGAAAGAACTTCTAAACAGAAGCACCTCAAAGAGATGTTAGGAACTTAATATGAGTACGAACAAAAAGGGGGATATGTAAGTATGAATTAAATGGGGTGATACAATTATACAGGGATAAAGTAGGACCACTAGCAAGGCGCACTTAATATACGTTGACTAAGCTAAAAGTCTACATTGAGTACGCAGTAAAAGCATGGAGCTTAAGATACAAAGAAATGATGCGTGTACACAACGTTGCCCTAAAAATAGTAAAACCCTTAAGGGACGAGGATGGCAAACTTAAGGAATAATTGGTGTAACCTACATTACCCCAAGGAATAAAAAGCGCAGCTTCCGTTTATCTTAAGAAACAAAGGATATAGGTTGGGAAAGCCATTACTCCAAGAGAACATGGGACAATGAATGCCGGAATACAAATGTTGCCTAGTTAAAAGAAAATTTAGAATGCCTACAAAGGTATATTAACTTTTTATAAAGATAAGTAGAAGGTGGCCTTAGACGAGTTGTTCCATGGGTCCCATTACTAAAGTACAGATTAATAGAGGAGATGTCGCACTATGTATGGAAAAGCTCTCGTCGCTTCATGATTTAGCCAAGGTTCCGTATGTGGATAATCAGGTTATAAAATATACGGAAAAATGGGGACATGATGCAGTACTAAGTAGACTGGGGAAGGAGACCAGATGAATTTGAAACTGGACATAAATACATAGAGCAAGGTATAAGAAAATAAAAGTACGAGTACACTCTAACGGGGGGGAAGTTAATGAGAAAATAGCAAAAGTAGGAGGAGGCAATTTGTATGGCAATATATTTAAGATAGATGTCTAAACTTCAATAAAATATCTTGCTGAACTAAGTTAGAAAGGTCCGGAAGCCACCAATAATTGGATGGAAGCCAAAATGCTACGTAAGACAGCGTTAAGAAGTTTTGACGAGACCCTGAACGATATAACACTAGAAGGTGGGTACGTATAAAAGAAAAAAAATATACCAATGAAAGGATATCGAATAACTCAAGGGACACTACGAAGGATAATGACAGCATGCGAGATCAAAAGCCACATGTTGGTTGTAGAGTTGGTCGCAAATGATATTGCGATAGATAAATAACCAAGGAAAAGAAATAGCAAGACTCCTATGGTAGGAGATAAGATGAGCAAGGAGTAAATAAGGAAATAGAAAGAAGTGCGACAAGGTGTTTCTTGCACTCTCTCATATTCTCGTAAAGATAAAGAATGACATGAGAATGTGTCAAGAAGGTTACAAGAGGGGGTAAGGAAAAATTGTGAAATGGTTTAAATAAGAAGGATAGGACTAGCTGGTTACTATAGGATTGGCAAGCTTATATGTCAAATTCCTTTAAAACTAAACCATCTAATGATAGACAGAACTCAAAGTGGCTTAAAGGGCACTATATGAACGAACTTTAGCGCTACTCAGTAGCCAACCCTAATGAATGGGTGCGTACAAAAAGGGGTGAATAGAATAGAAGGATTTAAACCAAAATGACCAAAAAGGGACATAGTCATAGTGGAACTAAAGATTTACCCCTATACCGGTTGTAAGATAACAGAGGAAAGGGCAAGGCAACACATAAAGACTAGTGAGACGACGCTAAGGTAAATTTTGGGCTAAGTTGAGTGCCCCGCACATTATTGCAAGGATTGCCATGAAATGCGACATGAGGACTTCCCAAATAGGTCACCCATCCCAGTATTTCTTTCGCCCAAGCACGCTTAACTTCTAAATTCTGGTGGAACTTAGTGCGATAGTGCGGATGTGGTCACGCGAGATGGAAGAATCTAAACTAGCGGCGGAGAAAAGACATGAGATTATGCTCCTGGAGTACTATACGTTACGTTGAGGGTATTGCAAAAAGGATTTAAGCAAGACAAAAAGGATTAGCTAGCTGCTAACTGACGACGCACTCGAATGCCACAACTCTCCAACATAGTACCAGTTAATGAGAGGAAAACCAAAGAATGGCTATATGGGCCAGTGGGCAAGAGAATTTCGACACCACCTAGTAGCCAACTCTAAGGATTGAAAAGCGAAACCCAAAAAATAAAGTGCCAGTTAAAGTTCTGAAGAAAGTCGAGAAGAACTATACGAAGCTAAGGATTCCTAAATTATCAATGTCCTCACGCACCTATTCTATACTCTTCAAGAGTAGGGTGCTATACGGGTTATTTCGAGAAGGCTAACGAATCAGCCCATTTGCTTTCAAGTAAGACCACCTATGCAGCTGGAACTAGGTGAAGTTATAGGACAAGGAGGTAGTAAGGTTCCGTGAGGTTTCCCCAGCTAATATATCAAATAGAGGGACTTCAATTACGATTAACGTCTAGAGATCAGTCCAAGAAGAGATCAGGAGCACAGACAGGTCTTCATACCGCATTTTTCCTTGAGCTGCTGAATAGACTGAGCATACTATCAAATGTTAGAAGACATATTGCGACCTTATATAGTTGGCTTTAAGAGTAACTGGACGATTGTCCACCACTTATTGAGTTTACCTACCATAATGGCTACCACTCTAGTATCCAGATGACCCCCTACAAGATGTTGTAAGGCAGAGTGTATAAGTCCCCCTGTTGGGGAAAAGACTAAATCGGTAGGACAAACAAGATTAAGCAAACTATTGACTAACAACCCAGAGTCGGCAAAAATGATATACAGATAATCGACATCGACATTCAGAGTTCAAATAGATGATTGGATGTTCATAACGGAGTCACCCAGAAAAGAGAACTTAACCTAAAATATATTAGACTGTATCAAGTTGCTCATAAGGTGGGCAACATGGCTAGTAAGTTGAGCTTACCACCTTATTTGGAAACTATACGCCCAGTCCATCAGGTAAGAATGCTTCGCAAAGGTACTGATGAGCCACCCAGGGTATATTCCATAGATAAGGTCCAGGAGATGGAATCCTGTGAGGAAAAACCTATCGCCATCTTAGATCGGCAAACTGGAAGATTGTAGACTAAAGACGTGCCTTCCAGTAAGATACGATAGAAAAACCAAAACCAGAAAGAGGATGATCGGGGAATTGAAGAGAACATAAAATACAAGTATTCGCACCTGTAACCGATATGTACAGGTAACCCCGACTCCTGAAACACATATATGAAGTACTTGTAGGGAAGTATGTGTTAAGAAGATCGCAAAGAATCTCACTACGATTTGTATAAGGTACTAAGAGGAGTTTTGTCTAACATTCGGGGACGAATATTCTATAGGGGGAAGGATGTTACACTCCACCCTTTTTAAACTCGGAATGTCTCATAAGTTCCTTGGATATTATCATTTGAGTCGGATATGCTATGAAACTATTAAATGACTCCAAGGAGGAGAGGATGTGATACCCCATAGTAGAGAAGGTTGGAGATGAAGGCATAAGAAGTCGGAAGAAGTTGGAGGCCAAGTAAGGAGTCGGGGGACTCGAATTACCTACGTAAGTTACTAAATTAAAAGTCCTACACACTTAAGCTACGTAAGTACCATTGACCTTAAGTAGCAAGGATTACACGGGTTCTTAAAATAAGATGAGATTATGAATCCACGAGGAAGAGAAAAAGATGACACGAGCAGCCTAGGAAGGCGACACGTGGCAGTACCTCAAGCAAGCAGGTGACCCATCTGCTTGGGGTCAAGTAGGTGACCCACCTTCTTGGGAGAGGTGGACCCCACTGCCACGTGGCAGCACCTTTTTGGCAGCATGCATACGTGGCCTAATAAGGGCTAGACATGTGTCACCCTATGGGGCTGACACGTGTCACCTCCAAAGACACCCTATTTATGTATGTTAAGTGACTAAGGAATTCATTCCTTATCTTAAAACTTAGCCAAAAGCTGAAAAAGCTTGAGAGAAAAGCAACATAGCTACAGTTGGCTCATTTTCAAGGTAAGTTCCAATTTTCCTCCGTGAATTAATTATCTACGATGTTTATCAACATGTGGAGGTGTATATATATATCTTACAATGTCTACGGAATTAATTCTTCAGCTTGGAACTTGAGAGAAAGTTTAAAGAACAAAGAGGGAAAACGTTAAAAACTAGTTAACAAACCCATTTTTGGAGGGAATAGTTGTTAGTAATATTGGTATAACTTCTTGTGTATAGCTTCGTTTTGGGTGATTCAATATGTTTTGGAAAGTTATTTCATAGGTATATAACTTTTATTTATACTTTCAAATCCAGTTGTGCATTTAGCGTCTCAAAAAAGGGTAATGAAGTGTAGAGGAGGTACTGCCTAGATTTTGGTTTTGGAAATCTTACACGGATTGTTCTTGGTGTTTTGGGCATATATTTTTGTACAAAATTGATGTTGGGGTGATTTAAAATTGTATGCGACTCTAAGACACATGTATATAACTTTAATGAACGATGTAAATCCTGTTTCCCTCCATTACCCCTTCGAAATGAAGCAACAAGGTAAAACAGTAAGCTATCTAGAATTCACGTTTTGATAGTTTTGAGTGAGTTGTTGCTGCAGGGGTGTAATGTATTATTGCAGGGCCTAAATGCATTCTAAAAGTGATGTGGATGCTGCTGGTTGCTGCCACACGACCCTTCATTGCGTATAATGAAAGGCATTATAAAATAAAGGCTAGACGCCCTATTGTGATATCGTATTTTTGAATAAGTCGTTTGGAGTTTATGTTGTATATTGTTGGTGTGGATTACTTAAACATATGTTGCAGGTTGTTGTTGTTGGTTGGATGTAGGTCTTAGGGGCCTAATTGGAAATTTGGATAGGGCACATTGTAGGGGAGGTACTGCCCAATTTTCGTTAACGCCTTAACAAACTTGAGAACTAGTCGAGGAAACGACTAAGGAAATAGATTCCATTAATACTAAGGTGTAACCTAAGATGCTGGAAAGCTAAGAGTAGTTGATATTTGTATTACTTTCATATTGAATAAGTTCAGAGGACGACGAGACGAGCAGAATAAAGAGTAACTCCCAAGAGGTATGTGAAGCATTCTTGGTATGTTTTTGGTATAGGTATGTAAAGCCTATCTTTTCTCTTTTGGCATGTCTTAGATGTAAGCAGGATATGATATGAGCTTTGGGAGTAATTCCATTCCCAGGTTCTGAATATGTCTTCAGGACCCTCACTCACTTTTGAATGTTAAACTTTAAAGTAGTAAGCTGCTATCTTCGAGTCTTCTATATGACTGTATAAATATTGAATCGACTAAACTCTTATTTGTAAAAAAGAAAGGATCTGAGATAATCAATGCTCGGACTGCTATAAGATATTTCACATTGGCATACGTCTAAGATTTCTAAAAACTCCTTTTTACATAGTCCTTAGTGACAGTTAGAGAGTATACGTCAAATACCTTCTGCCCTAATCCCCAGGTGATGGTTCACTTGATGACTTCATTGAGTCTCAGATAATGATTTAAACTGTGTTTTGTTTCTCACTACTCTACTCGTGTATATTATAATACTTCTTTCACCGAGTAACGAGCCGGATCTGTTATCGTGCACAACTCACTGCATTATCTACCGAGCCCTTCACTAGAGGGTCGGGTACGTATGTATATATATAATGATGATGTGTTGTAATAAAGTGATGATGGAATGGGTCCTGACACTGATACTATAGATATGATTCACCGGATCCCTGAAAGGGCCGGCTATATTGTATAATTTGAGCATGCATGCTTTTATGACTCATAGAGTACAGGTACAGGTTTCCAATTTTGATAGTTTATCCCCTGTTTCTCTACTTCAGATATGCTTCCAGTTGTATTATGTTATGTTTTACATACTCAGTATATATGTCGTACCGATCCCCTTTCTTTGGGGGGCTGTATTTCATGCCCACAGGTACAAGTACGGGTTTTAGGAGTCCGTCATCTTAGGATTCTACATAGCTCAGCTAGAAGAGGATCCATTGTATCAGAGCCTAGTTTTGGCACGAGCCACTGATGTATATCATCATTTTATTTATTCAGGGGTACGGCGGGGGCCCTGTCCCGCCATATGTTGTCATTATTATTTTTAGAGGTCTGCAGACATATATATGTAGGTTGTATATATTAATTTGGTTTAGCTGGGTCTATATGATATATTGTACATGTTGTTTTGTTATGGCAGCCTCGTCGGCTTGCGTGCCCTGTCATGTTGTGATACAAATGAAAAGGGCTACAGGTATATGTAAATATTATCGCCCAGTGGGGCTCTGTTACATGATATTATTTTATTTACAGTTCAACTTGACCACAGCTGATAGTTAAGTATACGGGGGTCCAGGTCGGACCCCAGTCACGGCCTACGGGGTTGGGTCAGGACATAACCTATCTTCGCATCTCTTTGTAGTTAATTGCAACTTGGGCTCCTTCTCCTAGGATAATAGTTGTGGAGACTCCGTAAGGTCCTACCACTTCTTTACCCTACAATTTTACACCTTCTCGGCTGAGTAGGTAGCCTTTTATCGAAGGAACAAGGGCTAATATCGTTAAACCATAAGTAACATTCCCTCTAGAGTCATCTAGCGCTGGAGTGCGAAGTGAGTCTTGTAGTCCTGGTCATATTGTGGAATTTTCGACCTTGGGTATTACTTTCTATCATCTGTAAATTACATAGGTTGGTACCCTTACCTTTTGGGGTTTACTTTTTCTCCCTCAAAGTTGGCTGCCAAGTGGTGTCGAAATTCCCTCGCCCACTAGCCCATATAGTCCTTCTTGGTTTCCCTCTCATTAACTAGTACTATGTTGAAGAACTGTGGCATTTGAGTGCGTCGTCAGTTAGCAGTTAGCTAATCCTTCTTGTCTTACTTAAATCCTTTTTGCAATACCCTCAACGTAACGTATAGTACTCCAGAAACATAATCTCATGTCGTTTCTCCACCGCTAGTTTCGAATCTTCCATCTCGGTGATCATACCAGCACTAATGCATTAAGTTCCATCAGAATTTCGAAGTTAAGCATGCTAGGGCGAGAGTAATACTGAGATGGGTGACCTCCCTGGGAAGTCTTCATGTCGCATTTCATTGTAATCCTTGCCATAATGTGCGGGGCACTCAACTTAGCTCCAGATTTACCTCAGCATTGTCTCGCGAGTCTTTATGTTTTGCCTTGTCCTTTCCTCTATTATCTTGCAACTAGTATCGGCGTAGACTTTTAGCTCCACTATTACCATGTCCCCCTATTTTTTTGGTCATTTTAATTTAACTTCTCCTATTGTATTCCCCCCCCCCCCCCACCCATTCTGTACGCACCCATTCATTAGGGTGGGGTACTGAGTAGCGCTAAAGTTAGTTTATATAGTGACCTTTGGAGCCACTTTGAGTTTTGGCTATTATTAGCTGGCATAGCTTTAAAGGAATTTGATATATAAGCTCCGCTATCCTCTATTCACTCCGTGTTCTTCTTATTTTCTACCACATGAGGCTTTCTATTCCTATTTCTTTGGTTATTTATCTATCGCAACATCATTTGCGACTAACTCTATAGCCAACATTTTGGCTTTTGGTCTAGCATGCTGTCATTATCCTTCATAATGTCTCTTGAGTTGGTCGATATCCTTTTATGGTTACACTCTTTTATTTTTATATGCAGCCGCCTTCTAGTGTTATGTTGTTCATGGTCTCGTCACAAACTTCTTAACGCTGCCTTATGTAGCATTCTGGCTTCCATCTAATTATTGGTAGCTTCCTGACCTTTCTAACTTGGTTCAGCAAATATCTTATTGAAGTTTAGACGTCTATCTCAAATATATTGCCATATCAATTGCCTCCTCCTACTTTTGCCATTTTCTCATTAACTTCCCCCCTTTATAGGGTACTCGTACTTTTATCTGCTTGTACCTCGCTCTATGTCTCTATGTGCAGTCTCAATTTCCTATAATCTCTTTCTCCAATCTACTTGGTACTACATTAGGTCCCCGTCTTCTTGTATATTTTACAACCTGGTTATCCGCGTACGGAATCTTGGCTAAATTATGAAACAACGAGAACCTTTTCATATTTAATGTGATGTCTTATCTACTAATCGGTACTTGAATAATGTGACCTAAGGAACAACTCATCCAAGGACACCTTCTACTTTTCCTTTTCCCAGAATTACTTCGCACATGTAGTCGTTCCAACTCTAATTAGGCAGTGCTAGTATTCCGACGATAACTATTTAAGGTTTTATTGAAGTAGTAGCTTTATCCCAACCTATATCCTTTGCTTCTTGAGGCAAATAGAAGTTGCACCATTTGTTCCTTAAGTTTTCCATCCTCGTCCCTTTAGGGTTCCACTATTTCTTGGGCGACGTTGTGTACACACATCATTTTTTTGTATCTTAAGCCCCATGTTCTTACTGCGTTCTCAATGCAGGCCTTTAACTTAGTCAACGCGTACTAAGTGCATCTTACTAGTGGTTCCACTTTATCCCTGCATACTCGTATCACACTGTTCAATTCTTACTTACATATCCCCCTTTTAATTCGTATTCGTGTTCAGTTTCTGCCATCTCTTTGAGGTGCTTCTGTTAGAAGTTTTTTTCCCAATTAGTCGGTGGAGAACTATAAACTGTTATCGTAAACCATTTTTCAATGATTGTTGGAAGAAACCAGAACCTCTTAAACATCACAGTACTTCCCTTTTAATACTTGCCCGACCTGGTCTCCTTCCAATTTTATCCTCAAGTTATGAACAACTCGTCTAATTTACGATAGGAATTGAGGGCTTGAGACTTTCAAAAAGAGTGAAGCTCAATTACTAGACACCTTACCCTTCAACCTAAACTTCTTTTTTTTTTCCTACAACACAATTATGGTTGGAGATACTGCGGTCTAAACTGTACCACTTAAACAGACTTTTGTTTCTTCGAAATAAATTTCCCCAAGTAAAAAGGGTGTCCCTTATCGACGATATGAAGAGTATCTCTTACAGCTTTAATTTAGCATCCTATAGGTACCCGGTATCAATTTCCAAGATATGTTATAAACTATATTTTATTCCCTTCTTTTTGTATTGGGAAAATTTCGGCAGAGT
This sequence comes from Solanum dulcamara, assembly GCF_947179165.1. Lineage (NCBI taxonomy): Eukaryota > Viridiplantae > Streptophyta > Magnoliopsida > Solanales > Solanaceae > Solanum > Solanum dulcamara. Next base: position 46,169,712 of record NC_077243.1, read on the forward strand.
TTCCTCTACACTTCTTACTATCCCAAAATCTGCACACAGAAAATACCGACAATGCCTCACAGGGCCAATATATATATATATATACATATCATATCACAGCCGCACAGGGCTTTCAATGTCATCTCATATCGCAGCCACACAGGGCTTTCAACGTCAAAAATAATATAAAAATACTGGACTTACCTCATATGTCTAACTTTAATGTTACACCCCACACTTGTAAACTCGAAATGTCTCATAAGTTCCTTAGATATTATCATATGAACCGGATACGCTACGACACTACCTAACGACTCTAAGGAAGGGAGAATGTGATACCCTATAGTAGAGAAGGTTGGAAATGAAGTCATAAGAATCCGGAGGGAATTGGAGGTCAAGTAATGAGTCGTAGGACTCGATTTACCTATGTAAGTTGTTAATGTAAAAGTCTTATATACTTGAGCTACTGGAGGACATACCAAGCTTACGTAGCATGGATTACATAGGCTCCTAAAATAAGACGAGATGACAAACCCACGAGGGAGGGGAAAAAAGTGACACGTGGCAGCCTAGGAAGGTGACATGTGGCAGCACCTCAAGCAGGCAGGTGACCCACTTGCTTAGGGGAAGTGGACCCCACTACCACATGGCAGCACCCTATTGGCAGTATGGTTTAGATGGCCCAATAAGGGCTTGAAACATGTCACCCTTAGGGGCTGACACGTGTCACCGCATATATATATGCATTATGTGACTCTTAACTTGTTCTTTATCCAAAATCAGCCAAAAGAATAGAGAGAAAACGTGAGAGGAAGAGGCAGCCATGGTTTGGGAAAGTTTAAAGTAAGTTTTCCAATTTTTCTCCGTGAATTAATTATCTACGGTGTTCCTCAACCACGTGTATATGTATATATGTATCTTACGATGTCTAAGGAACCATCTCTTCATCTTTACATCTAGAAAAGTGAAAGAAAGAAGAGGAAAAAATGTTGGAGGCAAGAAGGAGGGGCTACGGGTTAGGCCCTTTGGAGGTAAGCCTCCGAATTTCGTTCTGTGAATTAATTGATTATGGTATCCTACAGTTATATAACGATGTTTAATAACAAGAAATTCTAATTTTGGGGGAGCGAGGAAGTCATACAAACAGTCCACATAATTTTAACGCGTCTAGAAAAGTTTTGAGGGGCGTCTTGGCAGATTGGGGCCTATTTCGGGTAAGGTAAGGTTTCTCCTTTTAATTTGAACTTTATGGTATTGTTATGTAGTGTGTTATACACCTTGTGTGTGGCTGGAAACGTGAAAATGGTATAGGAATACTTGGTGTTGGAGACAACCCAAATTGTAGTCGTTATAGTTGAATTGTCGTCGAAGTAAAGTGTTGTTCTTGTAAGTTGTTGCTACAAGGTTGTGGTGTGTTGTTGCAGGGACTAAATATGTTCCAAATATGGTTAAGGTTCTGCTGGTGGCAACCACATGACCCCTCATTTGGTATAATTAAAGGTGTTACAAAATAAAGGCTAGACACCCTATTTTGGATATTGTATTTGTGAGCAAGTCGTTTGGAGTTTGTATTGTGTAATGTTGGTATGAGTTGCTTGTATACATGTTACAGATTATTGTTGTTGGTTGTCTGTAGGTATTAGGAGATTAATTGGAAATTCGGATAGGGCACATTATAGGGGAGGTGTTGCTCAATTTTCGTTAACGCCTTACCTAATTAAAGAACTAGTCGAACAGATGGGCAAGGAAATAGATTCCAGGAATGCTAAGGTACAACCTAAGGTGATGGAAAGCTAAGAGTGGTTGATATTCGTATTACTTTCATGTTGAATAGGTTCAAACGACGACGAGGCGAACGGAATAAAGAGTAACTCACAAGAGTTATGTAAAGCTTTCTCTTGGCATGTTTTGGTATAAGTACGTACAACTATCTTTCATTCCTTTTGGCAAGTTTTAGCCTTAAGTGAATTGTATGTGGAATGTGGGGATAATTCCATTCCTAGAACTCCAAGTATGCCTCATAACCCCTACCCACTGCTTAGTATTAGAATTTCTGTAAGGGTTGAGTATTGCCTAGTAATGCTTCTACGTGTTAAACAGTAGTGTGTGGAAAGCTATCTCTCATTTCCCTTGATATGTATTTGGTACGAAAATGAGATTATGATGCCATAGTGGTTCACCGAGCCCATGATGGTCCAGGTGCGAAATGTGTATATGAAGATCACCTGAAGGAAAGTACAGACTACATAAAGCTTATTCTCTTTCTTTTTTTGAGCATGTCTTTGTCATAGTGGTAAGTTGAATATGATTTGAGCTCCGGGGTAACTCCATTATTAAACATCTCTTATTTACTTTTGAATATCGAACTCCTACAGTAGTCGAACTATTTCCCTAGAAACTTTTTATGTTGAAGAGGTACCAAATGTACAGGCTCCAAGTCTTAAAGACTATACCTGATTAAGTATATTTGATTTCATAAATGATTTGTCCCTATGTTAATACATGTCTAGGGTCCCCGAGATTACTTTTGAGATAGCCCATAATGGCATTTAGAGGACACTCGAGATGACTACACCGTTACTCGGGTCCTCAAAAAAAAGCTTAACTTTCTTATTTTGTCGAGTCTCTGATAATGATTTAAATTGCATATAGTTACTCACTTCTCTACTCGTGTATACTGTAACCCTTCTTTTATCGAGTCTCGGGCTGGGTACGTTATCATGCACAATTCACTGCATCACTCACCGAACCCCTCACTAGAGGGCTGGGTACGTATGTATATATATGATGATGTGTTGTAATAAGATGGTGATGGCGTCGGGCCTATGATAGTCCTTCAGATGTGATTCACCGATCCCCTGAAAGGGCCGGCTATATTGTATAAATTGAGCATACATGCTTTTGTGATTCACAGAGTACAGGTACATGTATTTGATTTGATAATTTGTTTCCCCTGCTTCTCTATTTTGAATATACCTCCAGTGTATTATGTTACATTTTACATACTCAGTACATATGTCGTACTGACCCCCTTTCTCAGGGGGCTGCGTTCATGCCCGCAGGTACAGATACAGGTTTTGGGAGTCCGTCAGCTTAGGATTCCATGCAGATTAGCTGGAAGAGGCTCCATTGTATCGGGGCCTAGTTTTTGATACTGTCCACTGATGTATAAGATATTGTCATTTATATCTTTAGAGGTCTGCAGACATGTATATGTGGGTTATGTATATCAGTTTGATTCAGTTGGTTCTATATGATGTATGGTATATGTTATTATGTTATGGCAGCCTTGTCGGCTTACATGCCCCTTTCATGTTACGACACAAACAAAAATGCTATAGGTTTATGAAAATGTTATCGCCCAATAGGGCTCTGTTACTTGATATTGTTTTATTTATAGTTCAATTTGACCACAACTGATGGTTAGGTATACGGAGGGTCCAGGTCGGACCCCAGTCGCGGCCTATGGGGTTAAGTGGTGACATTTAAACTGCATCTGTTGCACTTCCTGTCTCGTTTCCTTTCAGGTTTTAACTTTACATTTCAATGGTACTTCAATACCTTACCCGACGGATATCTTCCGTGGCTTTACTTTACTTACCTGCATGCTTCGTAACTTTCCATGTCGTTAATTACTTCCTTCTATTGGTGTCGTCCTTCTGTTAAGATCCAAGGTTAGTATAAGGAATTTTCCTATGACAAGGATCTAAAGCACGATCTTAGATGTGAAAGAAGGGTAACATCCTAAATGTCCTGTAGCTTCCTGTTTATGGATGTGGCGTGCAACACATTGATAATCAAGACTCTACTAGACACAGTCTGCAGACAATCTAATGACGAACTGTTCTGATACCACTTCTGTTAGGACTCAAACCCATAGGCCGTGACTGGGGTCCGACCTGGACCCCCCGTATACCTAGCTATCAACTGTGGTCAAATTGAACTGTAAATAAAACAATATCATGTAACAGAGCCCTACTGGGCGATAACATTTTCATAAACCTGTAGCGCTTTTTGTTTGTATCACAACATGATAGGGCACGCAAGCCGACAAGGCTGCCATAACATAATAACATATATCATATATCATGTAGACCCAGCTGAATCAAACAGACATAAACAACCCACATATACATGTCTGCAGACCTCTAAAAATATTAACGACAATATATGGCGGGACAGGGCCCCCGCCGTACCCCTGAATATACACAACAATTTTACACATCAATGGTCCGTATAAATAACTAGGCTTCGATACAATGGAGCCTCTTCCAACTGAGCTGAATGGAATCCTAAGCTGACAGACTCCCAAAACCTGTACATGTACTTGCTGGCATGAAACGCAGCCCCCCCAAAAAAGGAGGGTCAGTACGACATATGTACTGAGTATGTAAAACATAACATAATGCCACTGGAAGCATATTTGAAGTAGAGAAGCAAGGGCTAAAATATCCAAATTGGAAACCTGTACCTATACTCTGTGAATCATGAAAGCATGTATGCTCAATTTATACAATATAGCTGGCCTTTTCAAGGATCCGAGGAATCACATCTGTAGGACCATCATACGCCCGACGCCATCACCACCTTATTATAATACATCATTATATATATATACATACGTACCCGGCCCTCTAGTGAGGGGCTCAGTGGACAATGCAGTGAGTTGTGCATGATAACGTACCCGATCTGAGACTCGGTGAAAGAAGGGTTACAATATACACGAGTAGAGTAGTGAGTAACTATATGCAATTAAAATCATTATCAGAGACTCGACAAAATAAGAAAGTTAAGCTTTTGTTTGAGGACCTGAGTAACGGTGTAGTCATCTCGAGTGTCCTCTAAATACCATTATGGGCTGTCTCAAAAGTAATCTCGAGGACCCTAGACATGTATAGGGCCAAATTATTTATGGAATCAAAAACACGTAGTCTCGTATAGTCTTTAAGACTTGGAGCCTATACATTTGGTACTTCTTTAACATATAGAAGTTTCCAGGGAAATAGTTCAACTACTATCAGAGTTCGATATTCAAAAGTAAATAGGAGATGTTAAGAATGGAGTTACTCTGGAGCTCATATCATATTTAACTTACAACTAAGACATGCCAGAAAAGAAAGAGAGTAAACTCTATATAGTCTGTACTTTCCTTCAGGTGGTCATTATATACATCTCGTACCCAACCCATCTTGAGGCTCGGTGAACAAATATGGCATCATAATCTCATTTTCATACAAAGTACATATTAAGAGAAAGGAAAGATAGTTTTCCATACACTACTCTTTAGCACGTAGAAGCCTTAACAGGCAATGCTCAATTCTTGTAGGGGTGTCAATACCTAACTGTAGTTAGGGATTATGAGGCGTGCCTGGAGTTCTGGGAATGGAATTATCCCCACATTCCACATACAATTCACTTAAGGCTAAGACTTGCCAAAAGGAAAGAAAGATAGCTGCACGTACTTATACCAAAGCATGCCAAGAGAAAGCTTTACATACCTTGCCTTAGTTACTCCTTTATCCTGCTCGACTCGTTGCCCTTTGAACCTATTCAACATGGAAGTAATATGAATATCAACCACTTTTAACTTTCCAGCATCTTAAGTTGCACCGTAGCATTCATGGAACCTATTTTCTTGTTCCTCCCCTTAACTAGTTCTTTAATTAGTTAAGGCGTTAACGAAAATTGGGCAGCACCTCCCCTATAATGTGCCCTATCCAAATTTCCAATTAGATCCCTAAAACTACATCCAACCAACAACAACAACCTGCGGCATATGTTTAAGTAATTCACACCAACAATACACAATATAAACTCCAAACGACTTGCTCAAAAATATAATATCCAAAATAGGGTGTCTAGCCTTTATTTTGTAACACCTTTAATTATAAGAAACGAAGGGTCATGTGGTTGCCACTAGAAGTACCTTAACCCTCTTTAGAACATATTTAGGCCCTGCAACAATACACCACACCCCTGCAGCAACAACTCACAAGAACAACACTTTACTTCGACGACAATTCAACTATAACGACTACAATTTGGGTTGTCTCCAACGCCAAGCATTCCTATACCATTTTCACATTTCCAGCCACACATAAGGTGTATAATACACTCCATAAAAACACCATAAAGTTCAATTTGAAAGGAGAAACCTTACCTTACCCGAATTTGGACAAAATTGTGAAATCGCAACTCAGAACTTCTTCAAACGCGCTGAAATTGAGCGGGCTGTTTGTGTTACTTCTACTCTGCCCCAAATTGGAATTTTATGCCATTAAACACTATTATGTAGCCGTGGTATACCCTGAATAATTAATTCACAAAATGAAATCGGACCTTACCTCTTTCTTGGAGAAAACCCGTAGCTCCCTCCCTTGCCCATCTACGTTTTTCTCTTCTCCTTTCTTCCAAGTTTCCAATTGTAAAGCTGAAGTTTTGGTTCTGTAAACATCATAAAATACATATATACATATCCACGTGCTTAGGGAACACCGTAGATAATTAATTCACGGAGGAAAATTAGAAAACTCACCTTAAACTTTTCAAACCATGGCTGCCTCTTCCTCTCACGTTTTCTCTCTTATTCTTGGCTGAATTTTGGATGAACAATGAAGTACTTAGTCAAATATTATACATATATAGGATGGCTTTGGAGGTGACACGTGTCAGCCCCATAGGGTGACACGTGTCCAGCCCCTATTAGGCCACGGATCCACACCTAGCCTCCAAGGCTGCCACGTGCCCTTGGTGGGGCCCACCCGCAAGTAGGTGGGTCATACTTTACCCCAAGCAGGTGGGTCACCTGCTGCCATGTGGCACTTTCCTAGGCTGCCACGTGGCACCTCCTTTTGCTGCCACGTGTCATCTTCTCCTCTCCCCCGTGGGTTCGTAATCTCGTCTTATCTTAAGAGCCGATATAACCCGTACTACGTAAGCTTGATATATCGTTAAGTAGCTCAAGTTTATAAGACTTTAACTTAGTAGCTTACATAGGTAAATCGAGTGCTACGACTCATCACTTGGCCTCCAATTCCTTCCGGATTCTTATGACTCTATTTCCAACCTTCTCTACTATGGGGTATCACATTCTCCCATCCTTAGAGTCGTTTGATAGTGTCGTAGCGTATCCGGCTCACATGATAATGTCTAAGGAACTTATGAGACATTCTGAGTTTAAAAGTGTGGGGTGTAACAGCGTGTCCTTTCATGATATGATTGGTAGCGACTCTTCAGGAGACGAATGATAGGGATATATTTATATGAAGACGTTATGACCCATTGGAGTTCTTATGTAAGTTATCGTATTGTTCGTAGTTCAGCTTGACTACATCTGATAGGTATGTATACGGGGGTCCAGGTCGGACCCCAGTCACAGCTTACGGGGTTGGATCGTGACAAAATGTATTGAAATCTAAGTTAATAGTATTAGTAATATAAAAAGGGAAGCCTTCTTCAATCTATGAAAATGGGAAAGTTACGTGAGTGAGGAAATTGAATGGAGAAGTTGCATGGGTGAAGGGAACATTTGTTCAATTTACTGGGCTTTAAACTATTCTTAAAACTGATGAATTTTATATAAAACTGAAACTGAATAAAAAATGTGGATTTTAAAATTGATATTTATTTAAAATTCATACATTTCATATTTAATTAGTCACAATATTTTTTTTGTTGTTGCTATAAAAAAGGGTTAAAAAATACGTGATTACATTTTAGTACTATCCGTTTTGTGAGTTTGCAAATACCTTTTTAGGAAAAAATTTACTTATATTTTGATAGATAAAATTCTTTCAATATTCAATGTTAAAAAAGAAAAAAGAAGAAGAAGATGTAAATATATAATAGAAACATTATTTTAAAAAAATAAATGTAGAAGGTGCAAATTTGTTTAATATAATTATATATTTTTAATTATAGATCAATAGATTAAAATTAGGTATGTTAAAAAAATAGTTATCAATTAGATGCTTAAAAAAGTATTAAAACCTGTCAAAATTAGAATTTTTCACTAAAAATTTGACAAATTAAAGTAACTGTCAAATTTGAATTGTAAGAAAAAAAATAAAAAATCAGTAAAAGTTAAATTAAAATATTTTAAAAATCGTGTGACGATTAAAATCTGAATTTATTAAAAATTAAAAATAAATTGTAAAAATTTAAAAGTTAGTTAATTATCACATAATTTAACTAATTTTTCCTAAAACTGCCGCATGTCTTTTATCATATACACACACTACTGGGTGTATTGGCTTAACGCAGACATTTCAAAACTGTTGGGGCGTTTCAACCTAGGTAGGCAAATAGTTTAGAGAGAGACTAAGCGAACCGGCCATCATCTCCCGTTTGCTTAACTTGTCCGGTCGTCACTTTAGGTCCATCTACATCTCTCTCATTCTCAGGTAAGTTAAGATCTCAGATCTTACTTTTACGGCCTTGTTATTACTTTTTTCTTTTGTAGAATTTAATTGCTTTAAGCTATTTGACATGCTCCTATATGAGATCTGTAAAAAGTGCTGCTGGAATATCCAATTCCGAATGAGTGTTTCATGATATGTGTACAGGTTTAATCTGTAAGATGAATACAATTTTGATATTTTATAGTTTGATTCTGATTTTAGGTTTGGTAGTTGTTATCTTGTGGTTAAGATTAGCAGGACCTGCATGAATTAATGATTATTAAGTGGATCTGCTCTAGATCTTCCTAGATCTACTGTTTGTTCCATTACAAGATGAATGATTCTTTTTGTTTGAAATTGGGATTGAATTTATGCATGGTTTTCTCCTTGGATCTCTTCCTACTTGTTTGAAATGTGTAATGATATTTATAAATCATTATTGGTTGGGAGGCATCTCTCTTTCCCGTGTTAAAATAAACAAATACAAGAATACTTCTTTTAGAGAACTCTTAATAAGACAACTTATTGAGCACTGGAATGAAATGAATCAAAATGAATAAGAGGACTTATACAGCTGAATGCAACTTGTTTCAATTAGTTTTGGTTTGAGGCGTAGTTGTAATGACCAAGTTGCTTTGCGTCTATTTGTATCTGGATATTATCTTCTTGTTGCATAATACATTAATTTTCCTATGTTTCTAATTGAACTCTAAGCTATCTGATATTAAAGTGGTACTGCTAGTGTGGTTGTTCAATTTTTGATTTATTTTTGTTTTGCAGTTAAATATAAAATGGCTGACGGTGAGGATATCCAACCACTTGTTTGTGACAATGGAACTGGAATGGTGAAGGTTAGTCTATTCATCTAGTTTTATGTACAACAACATACCCAGTGAAATCCCACAAGTGGGGTCTGGGAGGTTAGGAGGTACGTAGACCTTACCACTACTTCATGAAGATAGAGGATTCATCTAGTTTTATGTCTTAAATGGACAACATTCATGATAGTTTGGTTGTTCTTGAAGTACTTCTTGCAGTACTATGTTTACTTAGTGACAATTTGTGCTTGAAATGTAGGCTGGATTTGCTGGTGATGATGCTCCCAGAGCAGTTTTCCCCAGTATTGTGGGTCGTCCCCGCCACACTGGTGTCATGGTTGGGATGGGACAGAAGGATGCTTATGTGGGTGATGAAGCTCAATCGAAGAGAGGTATTTTGACCTTGAAATACCCAATTGAGCATGGTATAGTCAGCAACTGGGATGATATGGAGAAGATATGGCATCATACATTCTATAATGAGCTCCGTGTTGCTCCTGAGGAACATCCAGTTCTTCTAACTGAGGCACCCCTCAACCCCAAGGCCAACAGGGAGAAGATGACCCAGATTATGTTTGAGACATTCAATGTTCCGGCTATGTATGTTGCTATTCAAGCCGTGCTTTCCTTGTATGCAAGCGGTCGTACAACAGGTTCATATTAGTACTTGTGCTTGAAAGTTCATGCTCTTTATAGCAATAACTATGTTGTTTAACTGGCTTAACAAAATACCTTTGACAGGTATTGTGTTGGACTCTGGTGATGGTGTGAGTCACACTGTGCCTATCTATGAAGGTTATGCTTTGCCCCATGCCATTCTTCGTTTGGATCTTGCTGGTCGTGACCTAACTGATAGCCTTATGAAGATCCTCACTGAGAGAGGTTACATGTTCACCACCTCTGCTGAACGGGAAATTGTCCGTGACATGAAGGAAAAGCTTGCTTATGTCGCTCTTGACTATGAGCAGGAGCTTGAAACTGCTAAGAGCAGCTCCTCTGTTGAAAAGAATTATGAGTTGCCAGATGGACAGGTTATTACCATTGGTGCTGAGAGGTTCCGTTGCCCAGAAGTCCTCTTCCAGCCATCCATGATTGGGATGGAAGCTGCGGGTATCCATGAGACTACCTATAACTCCATCATGAAGTGTGATGTCGATATTAGGAAGGATCTGTATGGAAATATTGTGCTCAGTGGTGGCTCCACCATGTTCCCTGGCATTGCTGATCGAATGAGCAAGGAAATTACTGCTTTGGCTCCTAGTAGCATGAAGATTAAGGTTGTTGCTCCACCAGAGAGAAAATACAGTGTCTGGATTGGAGGATCCATCCTCGCATCCCTCAGCACATTCCAGCAGGTACCTCCTTTGTTTGTCCTTTTTTCTCATGATTCCAAATTTGCTAGTTTTAAATTATGTTGGCTTAATATGTTGAAATTCACTTGCTTGTTTTGCCTTGACCAGATGTGGATTTCAAAGGGCGAGTATGATGAGTCAGGCCCATCCATTGTTCACAGGAAGTGTTTCTAAGCTGCTGCTATTCTACTTTGATGCCACTTTCCTTTTTGTTTCGCTTTTTGCTGTTGCATTCCCAGTGAATTAAATTTTACTGGCATGGAGAATTTTGGAGGTGGGGCAATGGTAGAAGGGCGAAATGTTATACGCTAATACATCTTTATGTTAGTGCGATATGGTTTATTTCCTCAACATATTTGTAGGTGCTGAGTGCAATGGCCTTTTCTATGTGGCCGCCGCCTCCCTGCTTGAACAATGTGTTATTTTTATAGGTTTTTAGTTTGGAGAGTGATTGTGGTTTTTGTTTTTCATAATTTGCCTTCTCTTTTCCTCTATTTCACTATTTTATGGCATCTCTTTTCCTGGGAACAATTATGTTAATATTTATTGATTGAGAAATATTCTATATTAGTGTCAGTTTGCAAATATGCCTTTATTAAAACTTATTTAGCACTTTTAACTATACAGGTGTTTAGATGTCCCTTTTTAACAATTTTAAAATGAATTAAATATCCTGAGATCATAAATGTCAGAACCACGTTATTAATTTTTTATTTATTTATTCTTTAACATTTTTTAAATTAATTTATCCTAATTAATTAATTAAAAATATATATTTTTAAAATAAAAATAGAAAATATGACTCATTTTTATTTTTCTCCAAACCCCATATCCGCCTCCACCCCCACCTACCCCTCACCTCTTTCTTTTTCCTTCACTATTTTTGTCATTCACTGTTTCAATTTTTTTCTTCTTCAGATTTTTGGGCGAGCCATTCTCTTTTCCTCCCCCCTCTCCCCCCCCCCCCCGTCCCCTTTTTTTTTTCTTCCCCTTATCATCTTTCTTTCTTTATTTTTCTTTAAAATGAGATAAACAAATAAGAATGGAGGCTTTCTTCCTCTAAAAATAAATCATTATTAATGTATCTTAATTTCTCACTAAGATGTTCATTAATGGCGAATTTGAGAAATTGAAATTTCAAAGCAAACATGTAATTGATATTTTGATGATGGGTATGCCGAAAGGATATGGTAGAGTTGAAATGAAGATGGAGGAAAAAATGATGCTTCTATGGAGAAGAAGCAAATTGTTGCCAACAAGAAAATTCATATATTTTCATTAAAGTTAATATATCAAGAAAATAATATTTAAAATATTAATTATATATTGACCTATAAAAATGTCATATGTATAATTTTATAATATTTTTCTTTTAAAAAAAATGTCTTCACACTCCCGTTAAGGAGAGTGCAATCATTTTTTCTGTCACGTCACCCTTTAAGGTGATATTTAATTCATTTCAAAATTGTTAAGGGGAGTATTTAAACGCCCCTATAGTTAAAATGGTAAAACAAATTTTACTACTAAGTTCGGAGGGTAGGGAGAGGGGTGTTGATGTATTTCCTCTTCAAAAAATGGTCATGTTTATTTTTGTACTCATAAAAATTCATATTTATACCTTGTTATATTTTTTTTTGATATATTTGTCCTTGCTATCTAACTTTTGACCCATTTGTGTTTGGGGTGTCAATCTTATGTCCCTCTTCTTATTATCCTACATGGCACATATGTACAAGCCTATGTGAAAATATTTTTTCCTACTTAAAATTTGCTCTCAATTTAATTCTTCCACCCATCCAATATTATACACAACTCATCTAACCAATTAAACTCAATTCCTAATATCATATTTTCATCGTCACGTTAGCAGGAGAAAACATAGCTCACATATTTGTTGCTAGTTGTAGTGTTGTTTCTATTAGAGATCTCTTTCTAATAAGAACAACTGAAATTGATTCAGTGATGATGCAACTCTACTATTACATCTTAATCGAATCAAAGGCACTAGTTTTCAAACAGTGAACAACAACTATTAAATGCACATATGATATGGTTCATGAGACATCTCCTAATACTCCCCTTGTTGGCAAGGAAATTTGAATTTTCAATTAAAGTAATGTTTGCCAACCTATTTTCGATCTTTTTAAAAGACAACAGTTACGAGAGATACAATATAAAAAGATTAAAGAGACGAGTTGTGCAAAGCTTTTATTGGGTTTAATTGATTAGATGAGTCGGATATAATATTGGATGGGTAGAAGAATTAAATTAAGGGCAATTTAATTGGGGAAAAATATATTCACGTAGGCATCATGTAGGATCCACGTAAGATAATAAGAGTGAGGACATGAAACTTAGTAGGGTGTTTGAATTGACTTTTTAAAAATAGCTCATAAGGTGCGTTTGGCCCCAAGTTTTCAAATTTTCTTTGCAAGTTATTTTTGAGAGAAATTTTGGTGAAATTTCAAAAAATATTATTTTGTACCTGTAAGTTTTAAAAATTATTAAAAATACCCATAACTTTGTGTTATTATTTTATAATGATCATGTTCGGTTAAAAAAATCTTATAACATAATTGATAACAATCAACAACAACAAAATTACAATATAGGCAAGAACAATACATTAATCAAATTAAAAACAAATTATTCTTTTTCCAATTTTGTCACTCAAACTATTCTTTTCTGGAGGAGGTAATAACAAACTATTCTTTTATAAAATCTTGTTATGGCCAAATTCAAGCCTATAAACATCCACTCATTCAAATTCCCCTCCTATTTTATTCATTCTTTAAAAATTTCCCTAAGGCAAGATCACAAATCGTCTCTAGTTGTCCTTCAAATTTCAAGCTAGAGTTTCAATTTCACGAAGTTCTTCTTCAATTTTGGATTGATTTCATCAAGGTATGTGGGGATTGATCCATGGGTTCCCTTCACCCATGGAGTCCCAATATTTCCTCAAAGTTTTCTTCAAATTTCAATTGTCTATTAACTCTAGTTTTAATGAATTGCATTGGGCTGTTTCAATTTTATTTTTAGATATTATCAATGATCATTATAAGCACGTTTCTATATGCATTGAATGATTTTAGGTTATATTATGAATGATCATGTATAAAATTATTTTCAATTATGATTATGAAGCTTAAAGATGATTTTCATGAGTTTGATTATGAGTTCCAATGATGTTCAAAGAAAACTTTTATGAATAAAGTTGAGATTATGATTTAATGATGAAAGTTACGAAGATGAGCAATTATAATCCAAGAAAGTTATTATGGTGTGATAATGACAATTCTCAAACAATCATGTTTAGATGATGATAAGGACAATTCTCACCAAAGTTATGAATTCTAATGAGTCACCAAGTTAATGAGCTACTCTTATGATTATTTTTATGATGAAGTTAATAATGATGTTGTGATGTTTCTAATAAATTTCATTGGTTTATTGACTAAGCAACGAGAGGACTTATAGTTGGGGTTCGATCTAGTAACATAGCTAGTTATCCCAAGGAATCCTAGTAGCAACCTAAAGTCCCAAAATACATTGTCCCCGTAGGTTGCCTTTATGGCCTAGCTAGTGGATCCACATATAGCTCACAAAGTTAAAGTTGTTCTCACAGAGTCTACCTTGGCAAGTAGCCTCTCTCTTCTCAATGTGGGAGTTACATCGTATTCTATGTTATAGCTCGCATGGTCTCAAGATGTCGGTTAAAGGTCTTATCCCACACTCAAGTTATATGTAAAGATGAAAAGTTTACTATGAGATTTTATGATGCACTGACCATAAGTTTTCATGATATTTCAAATGCCTTTTGATTTGTTTCATGTTCATTATGATTGGTCATGCAACTTATTCTATATTGCTCATGTCCTATTACTTGTTCATGTATAACTCGCATACTTAGTACCTTCTATGTACTAACACATATTTTGCCTACATTATCTCATAATATAGGGACGGACGATACTCATGCTCCTCACATTCGTGGCTAGAGTTGGTTTAGTTTTCAAGAGTTGGTGAGTCCTTATTCATCGAGGACATGACTTTTCTTTCATGTTACTACTTTGACTTTCTTTTATGATTTGAGTGAGTTAGGAGCTTGTCCTAAGCTCCATCAATTCTAGTATAGAGGCATGTTTAGACGTTCGAGTTGATGTATGTCCATTTTGGACATTTGGTTGGAGTTTACTTTCCTTTGAATTCTTGTTGGTTTGTTTTTTCCGCTTATCTCTTAATGTTCCTTTACCTTAAATATGCAATGTATGCTAAGATGGCTTGGTTAGGATCCTTCGAGTTTCCAATCGCTGTGTCATGTCTTGGTTGGATCGTGATAAACTTGGTATCAGAGCACAAGGTTTAGGAGTGTCCTATGGAGTGTAACATGCCACGTTAAGTAGAGTGTTGTTCATCGGTATGAAGCACGCCACATCTATAAATAGGAAGCTATGAAGCGTCTTAGGAAGGCCTCACTTCTTCATGATCTATGTCGTGCTGTAGTATGGTACTCTAAGTCTTTCCGTCTAACGCTTATTCTTTGCAATTTTCAGAAAATGCCTCCATGTAGATACCCCGCTCGAAGGAATGTGGTTTAAGAGGGGCAACAAACTCCAAATGATTCCTTGGATGACCAAGTGACTAATATCGAGTTTTGAGTGGCCTTTCAAGTGCTTGCTCAAACCGTGATGGCACAAGCCAATCCTGAGGTCATTTTCTCGTGAACCCAAGTATGGATACGATGGCGACAAGGGTTTGTAACTTCATGAGGATAAATCCTCCAAATTTTGGGGTTTCAAGGTGGATGAGGATCCATAAGAGTTTGTTGATAGCATTCAAAAGATTGTGGAAATTATGGGGATTAGCCCGGTTGAGAGGATGGAGTTGGTTACTTATCAATTGAAGGGTTTTGCTCAAATTTAGTTTGATCAATGAAAGAGCGAGAGGCCTAGAGAGGCGGATCCCTTGACTTGAGAGAAATTCAAAGTAGTGTTTCTTGATCGCTTTTTCCCATTAGAGTTGAGGAAGGATAAGATGAAATAGCTCATCAATCTTAATCAAGGTGGTATTGTTTTGAGGGAGTATGCCCTCAAGTTCACCAAATTTTCAATATATGCTCCATTCATGGTTGTCAACCTAAGACCTTGTATGACCAATTTCGTGTTAGGTGTGTCGGATGTGGTTTCAAAGGAGTTTAAGATGGTCATGCTGATTCGGGAAATGGACATCTCTAGACTCATGACATATGTGGAGAAAATAGAGGGTGAGAAGCTAAGGGAGAAAACTAGGGAGTCCAAAAGGGCAAGGACCGATGGTGGTGATTCCTCTTATGTTAGGTTCGGAAGTGGTGGGCATCCTCATTTTTGCCAAATGTATTCCGGTAAAGTTTTTTTAGATTCTACTACTCCAAGGTTTGACAAGGACAGGGTGCCCAATCCTAAGCCTCAAGGAGGTTCTCCTATGGTCCAAGTTACCCCTGCATGCAAGAAATGTGGAAATAATCACAAGGGAGAGTGTCTAGCGGGTTTGAATGTGTGATATCGATGTGGTAAGCCGGGTCATCATACTAAGGAGTGTAGGGTTAAATATGGTTGTCCTCAAGGCCAAGTTGCTCATGGAGGCCAAGTTCAACAAGGTACCCAAGCTCAACCAAAAGGTGGTCAAAGTAACAATCGCTTTTATGCTCTTCATGGTAGGCAAAAGGTGGAGGAGACTCCTGATGTGGTTATAGATATGTTACGGGTCTTTCACTATGATGTTTATGCTTTGCTTGATCCGGGTGCAAATTTGTAACACCCCCTAAAAACGTTGTATATTGTGTTCTAATTCTCGACGAAAATGATACTACTTATGTATTTTAAACTAACTTTTCATAGGTTAGTCTACATTAGGTGATTCAAATTTTCAAATAACCCTAACATCATTACCTACAACTTTTGTGAGACCATAGCTTAAGAATCAGAGGCTATATAGGTCAAATAAATTAATCTTTGCAAGACCTGATGCTATGATGAAATAAAGTGTTTGTAGAAGAAAAGTCATCTGTCACTATAGGATGATCCCATTCAGTTGATTCTTGAACGATATTGTCACAACCCAACCCCGTAGGCCGCGACTGGGGTCCGACCTGGACCCCCCGTACACATATCTATTAGCTGAGGTCACATTGAATCGTAAATAAGACAATATCATGTAACAGAGCCCCACTGGGCGATAACATTTTCATAAACTGTAGCCCTTTTCGTTTGTATCACAACATGACAGGGCACGCAAGCCGACAAGGCTGCCATAACATAATAACATATATCATATATCATGTAGACCCAGCTTAATCAAACTGACATACACAACCCACATATACATGTCTGCAGACCTCTAAACATATAAATGACAACATATGGCGGGACAGGGCCCCCGCCGTACCCCTGAATGGATAAAACAATTTTTATACATCCGTGGACAGTATCAAAACTAGGCCCCGACACAATGGAGCCTCTTCCAGCTGAGCTGCATGGAATCCTAAGCTGACGGACTCCCAAAATCTGTATCTATACCTGCGGGCATGAACGCAGCCCCCCGAGAAAGGGGGTCAGTACGATATATATACTGAGTATGTAAAACATAATATAATACAACTGGAAGCATATCTGAGATAGAGAAGCAGGGGATAAGATATCAACTTAGAAACCTGTACCTATACTTTGTGAATTACAAAAACATGCATGTTCGAGTCATATCATATAGCCGGCCCTTTCGGGGGTCCGGTGAATCATCTCTGTAAAATCATCATGGCCCCAGTGCCATCACCACCTTATTACAACACATCATCATATATTTATACACGTATCCTGACCCTCTATTGAGAGACTCAGTGAGTAATGCAATGAACTGTGCACGAGAACATATTCTGGCCCGGGACTCAGGAAAAGAAGTGTTACAATATACACGAGTAGAGTAGTGAGTAACTATATGCAATTTAAATCATTATCAGAGACTCGACAAAATAAGGAAGTTAAGCTTTTGTTTGAGGACCAGAGTAACGGTGTAGTAATCTCGAGTGTCCTCTAAATACCATTATGGGTTGTCTCAATTATAATCTCGGGGCTCCTAGACATGTACTAAAGTAAAGACAAATCGCTTATGGAACCAGAAACATTTGCTAACATATAGTATGTAAGACTTGGAGCCTGTATATTTGTTATTTCTTTAGCATATAACAATTTCCAGGGAAATAGTTCGGTTACCGTAGGAGTTTAATATTCAGAAGTAAATAAAAGATGTTCGAGAATAGAGTTACCCTAGAGCTCAGATCATACTCAACTTTCAACTAAGACAAAGGCATGCCCAAAAGAAGAAAGAGAATAAGCTTTATGTAGTCTGTACTTTCTTTCAGGAGATCTGCATCCACATATTTCGTACCCAGCCCATCATGGGGCTCGGTGAATCATTATGGCATCATAATCTCATTTTGTACCAAATACGTGTCAAGGAAAATGAGAGATAGCTTCTCACACACTACTGTTTAACACGTAGAAGCCTTACTAGGCAATACTCAATCCTTACAGAAATTCCAAAACTAAGCAGTGGATAGGGGTTATGAGCCGTACTTGGAGTTTTGGGAATGGAATTATCCCCACATTCCACACACAATTCACTTAAGGCTAAAACTTGCCAAAAGGAAAGGAAGATAGCTGTACGAGCTTATACCAAAACATGCTAAGAGAAAGCTTTACATACCTTGTCTGAATTATTCCTTATCCTACTTGCTTCGTCATCCTTTGAACCTATTCAACATGAAAGTAATATTAATATCAACTACTCTTAAATTTCCAGCATCTTGGATTACGCCTTAATGTTAATGGAATCTATTTCCTTAGTCGTTTCCTCGACTAGTCCTTTAGTTTGTTAAGGCGTTAACAAAAATTGGGCAGCACCTCCCCTATAATGTGCCCCATCCAAATTTCCAATTAGGTCCCTAAGACCTACAGCCAACCAACAACAACAACCTGCAGCAATTCATATCAACAATATACAGCATAAACTCCAAACGACTTATTCGAAAATACGATATCAAAATAGGGCGTCTAGCCTTTATTCTTGTGACGCCTTTAATTATACGTAACGAGGGGTCATGAGGTCTCAACCAGCAGCACCCTAACCTACATTAGGACATATTTAGGCCCTGCAACAACAAGCCACACCCCTGCAGCAGCAACTCACAAGAACGACACTTTATTTCGATGACAATTCACTTCTAGCGACTCCAATTTAGTTTATTTCGAACGTCGAGCATTTCTACGACATTCTTAAACTTCCAGCAGCATACAAGGGGTGTAATACACCATATAACAATACCATAAACTCCAATTTAAAAGGAAAGGCCTTACCTTACGTTACACTTGTCAAACTCGCCAAAACTATCCAAAATGTGAAATCTGGACAGCTTACTGTTTTACCTTGTCGCTTCGTTTCGAAGGGGTAATGGAGGGAAAAAGGATTTACGTCCTTCATGAAAGTTATATACATATGTCTTAGGATCGCAAACAATTTCGAATCATCCCTACATCAATTTTGTACAAAAAGATATGACCAAAATACTTACAGCTGTCCGTGTAGAATTTCCAAAACCAAATTTGAGCAGTACCTCCTCTACACTTCATCACCACTTTTCAAGCTGATACAAGTAGAACTGGATTTTGGAGTCTGAATGAAAGTTATAGAACCACGAAATACCTTTCCAAAACATATTAAATCACTCGAAATGAATCTGTACACAAGAAGTTATACCAATATTACTAACCACTGTCCCTTCCAAAAACGGGTTTATTAATTAACGTTTTCTCTTATTTTCTCTTCCAAATTCCAATTGCAAAGCTGGAGTTTTACTTCCATGAAGGTCTTAAAATACATATATACGTATTCACGTACTTAAGGTACACCGTATATAATTAATTCATGGAAAAAAATTGGAAAACTAACCTTAAATCTTCAACAACGATGGCTGCCTCTCTATTTCCCTCTTTCACGTTTTTTTTCTCCAAGGCTGCTGCTATTTTTGGATAATGAACAACTAAGGAGTCATATACACATATATATATATATATAGGGTGACATGTGTCATCCCCTAAGGGTGACACGTGTCAAGCCCTTATTGGGCCACCTCAACACACGGCCAATGGGGTGCTGCCACGTGGCAGTGGGGTCCACCTCCCCCAAGCAGGTGGGTCACCTACTTGACCCCAAGCAGGTGGGTCACCTGCCTGCTTGAGGTGCTGCCACGTGTCGCTTCTTCATTGGCTACCGCGTGTCGTCTTTTTTTCCCTTCCTCGCGGGCTCGTAATCTCGTCTTATTTTATGTATCTATGTAATCCGTGCTACGTAAGTTTGATATATGCTTAAGTAGCTCAAGTGCATATGACTTTTAACTTAGTTGCTTACATAGGTAAATCGAGTCCTACGACTCATTACTTGGCCTCCAATTCCTTCCGGACTCTTATGATTTCATCTCCAACCTTCTCTAGTATGGGGTATCACATTCTCCCTTCCTTAGAGCCGTTTGATAGTGTCGTAACTTAAGTGGCTCACATACTAGCTTCTAAGTAACTTAAGGGACATTTCGAGTTCAAAGATGTGGGGTGTAACAGATATGAACGGAGACTTCTAGAGATACAATTTATATGAAGACACCAAATCTAAATTAGAAAGTTATCTTGTTCAAATGTAGCTCCAAAAAAGGGTATTTCGTTAAAAGAAGATTCATCTCACAATCATGGAAGATCTAGATCCATTTGACAACACCAATGACATCAATAGTCCTCCATTTTACATCACCCATGACATCACAATCCTCCATTAAATTTTCAAATTTTTCTTTTTAATTATTTTAATTATTGTTAGGCTCCTCCTTCACACCTATAAATATCCACCCTATTTCATCATTTTGTTCATCAAGCTTTCTCAAGAAACTCTTCTATCTATACACTTCTTTATTCATTCTCAAAATATAGTTTTAGTTCTTAATAGTGTAGAAATACTATTCCGGTGATTTATATACTGTGGATAGTACACAAAACATTCCGGCGAGGAGAAAAGGCTAGGATTCAAGAGTATTCATTAAGTAGTTCAATTCTGAGTAAAGATTCAGATTTCAGGTATGTAGGGCTTCAATGATGTCACAACCCAACCCCGTTGTAACATCCCCTAAAAACGTTGTATACGAAGTTTTAATTCTCGCCTAAAAATGATATAGCCTCTGTATTTTGGGCATAACCTTTTATAGGATTGTCCAAATTGGGTGATTCAAATTTATAAATAACCAAACGATCATTATTTACAACTTTTGTGAAGACCATAATTTACGTTTCAGAGGTTAAGTAGATCAAATAAATTAATTATTGTAAGACAGTGTGCTGTGACGAAATGGAGTATTTGTATAAGAAAATTTATATCTCACTGTAGAATACTCCAAATTTGTTGATTCTTGAACGACATGAAACTAGACTTCTATAACTACAATTCTTATGAATATACCAAATTCTAATAAGTAATTTATCTTGTTCAAAAGCAGCTCTGAAAAGGAGTATTCTGTCAAAGATAACTCATTTCACCTACCAATGGAAAGATCTAGATACATTTGACATCACTCATGACATAAATTGTCCTCCAATTAACATCATCTATGGCATCATAATTTTCCACTAAATTTTTAGATTTTTTTTTATAATTATTTTATTTATTGTTAGGTCCCTCTTTCCCACCTATAAATACCCACCTTATTTTCTCATTTTATTTATTAAGCTTTCTCAAGCAAGTCTTCTCTCTATACACTTCTTTACACTTTCTCAAATATAGTTTTAGTTCTTAGTAGTGAATAAATACTATTCCGGTGATTTATATACTCCGGGTAGTACACAAAATATTCCAGCGAGGAGAAAAACTAGGATTCAAGAGTGTTCATTAAGTCTTTCGATTCCGACTAAAGCTTCGGATTCCAGGTATGTAAGGCTTCAATGAGAGTATTTCTTCCACTCTCATGTCTAAATTATTTTGATTATATGATAAATTATATTTATTTTCTTTAAGCTCTACTCTAAGTTATGTGTGTGTTTATCCATGGATTCTTCCACCCATGTAGTCCAAAAACTCTTTCAATTAAATCTCTTGATTTCAAGTAATATTTTCTTATGGTAAATTCTTATTTTTACTTAATAGTATGAATCATGGTTAAACTAATGATTATTGATCTATTTTGATGCGATATAATTTCATATTATGAATTGATGGATTGCAAGTAATTCCTCTATTTATATATTTAAAGGTTCTTGAAATTCATGGTGGGTTGTTTAAAACATGATTTTTAATTAATGGATTTCAAAGTATTTATGTATATTTATTTACATACATATTTGCAAGTTGAAGTGATTTTAACCCACCTAGTTTTACTATGTCTTTAATAAAGTTTGATTTGAAAGCCTTGAATCTAAATGGATATTTGTGAAAGCAATATCTATGATCAAAAGGGAGTCTTATGAAAATAAAGAATGATGAAATTATATGAATGATAGATTCTTTATGCAATAAGGAAAATTCTTGCATATTTGAATTTTTAAATATTTTAATGAGCTATTCTACCGAATATGATGTTTGAATTCTCAAGTTATATGCTATGAATATTTTAAAGTATTAAACTATTCTGTGGGATTGATTTAGCACCGAATGAGGCATTGAGGTGGGATTCGGTAAGGGAATCCTAGTAGTAACCCCTTGTCTCATTAACTATGTGCCAACATAGGAGACCTTGTAGGCTTAGTCTAATGGATCCATAAATAGCCCTTAAAGTTAAAATTAGAGAAATGAATGAAGTTGACGGAGTTCTACCTGGCAAGTAGTCTCCCCGGCCAACGTAGGGGGTTATGTTGGATTCCATGTAATAGCTCGCATGGTCTTAAATGTCAGTTATGGTTATTTTCCCACAAAATAAATGTTTTAAAGGATATCTATATGATTTATTATGCATGCATTACATTATGTTCCATATTACATAATTGTTATAATGTTTCCTCAATGTTCATGCATCCTTACATACTTAGTACATTCAAAGTACTAACGCATACTCTTTTGCCTACATGATATCACCATGTAGGGACCAGTGCTCCTCCTCGTTCTTCTCCACGTGGCTAGTTGAGATTTTGTTGAAGACTACTTTTGATGAGTTTCTATGCTCCGGGAACAATATGTCACGACCCAATCCCGTAGGCCGCGACTGGGGTCCGACCTAGACCCCTCCGTATACCCAACTATCAGCTGTGGTCAAATTGAACTGTAAATGAAACAATATTATATAATAGAGCCCCATTGGGCGACAACATTTTCATAAACTTGCAGCCCTTTTCGTTTGTATCACAATATGACAGGGCACGCAAGCCGACAAGACTGTCATGACATAATAACTTATATCATATATCATGCGAACCCAGCTAAATAAAACTGACATACACAACCCACATATACATGTCTGCAGATCTCTAAAAATATAAATGACAACATATGGCGGGATAGGGCCCCCGCCGTACCCCCAAATGGACAAAATAATGTTATACATTAGTGGACAATATCAAAAACTAGGCCCCGATACAATAGAGCCTCTTCCAGCTGAGCTGCATGGAATCCTAAGCTGACGGACTCCCAAAACCTGTATCTGTACCTGCGGGCATGAACGCAGCCCCCGAGAAAGGGGGTCAGTATGACATATGTACCGAGTATGTAAAATGTAACATAGTACAACTGGAGGTATACCCAAAATAGAGAAGTAGGGGAACCAATTATCAAATCAGAAACATGTACCAGTACTCTCTAAATCACAAAAACATGCATGCTCAAATTTTGAATATAGCCGGCCCCGTCAGGGGTCTAGTGAATCATATATCTAGTATCAGTATCAGGCCCCGTGCCATCATCATCTTATTACAACACATTATCATAGTATCAGTATCAGGCCCAGGCCATCATCTCTTTATCACAACACATCATCATAGTATCAGTATCAGGCCCCAGGCCATCATATATATACATACAGATGTCGGTCCTCTAGCGAGGGACTCAGTGAACCATGCAGTGAATTGTACGAATCTGACAACCGGCCCGGGACTTGGAGAAGAAGTGTTACAGTATACACGAGTAGAGTAGTGAGAAACAAAATACAGTTTAAATCATTATCTGAGACTCACCTCTATAAGAGGACTAAGTTATTGTTCAAGAATTCGAGTAACAGTATAGTCATTCTGGCTGCCCTCTAAATGCCATTAGGGGCTACATTGATTACATCTCGAGGTTCCTAGACATATACCAAAGTAAGACTATTCACTTAAGAATTCCTGAGTATTTGTCTTCGAATAGTTTTATGACTATGAGTTTGTACATTCATACCTTTTAAACATATAAGAGTTTCCAGGGAAATAGTTTAACTACCATAGAGTTCAACATCCAGTAGTAAATAAGAGATACTTAAGAATGGAATTACCCCGGAGCTCGTATCACATTCAGCTTACATCTAGGACATGCCAACACAAGAAAGAGAATGAGCTTTGCTTACCTATGCCAAAACATGTCAAGAGAAAGCTTTACATACCTTGTCTGAATTATTCCTTATCCTGTTTGCCTCGTGTCTTTTGAACCTATTCAACATGAAAGTAATATGAATATCAACCCCTTTTAACTTTCCATCACCCTAGGTTACACCTTAGTATTAATGGAATCTATTTCCTTAGTCGTTTCCCCGACTAGTTCTGTTATTCGCTAAGGCGTCAACGAAAATTGGGCAGCACCTCTCCTATGATGTGCCCTGTCTAAATTTACAATTAGGTCCCCAATACCTACATCCAACCAATAGCAACAACCTGAAACAATTCACACCAACAATATACAACATATACTCCAAACGACTTATTCAAAAATACGATATCACAATAGGGCGTCTAGCCTTTATTTTGTAAGGCTTTAATTATACACAATGAGGGAGGGTCATGTGGCTTCTACCAGAAGCACCCTAAAACACATTAGAACATATTTATTCCCAGAAACAACAAGCCATACCCCTACAGCAGCACCTCACAAGAGCAATACTTTATTTCGACGACAATTCAACTATAGCGACTCCAATTTAGTTTGTCTTCAACGCCCAGCATTTCTATACTATTGTCACGTTTCCAGCAACACACAGGGTGTATAATACACTCCATAACAATAACATAAAGTCCAAATTGAAAGGATAAACATTACCTTACCCGAAATTGGCCAAAATTGTCAAATCGCAACTCGGAACTTCTTCAAACGCGCTGAACTTGAGCGGGCTGTTTGTGCGACTTCCTCGCTGCCCCAAATTGGATTTTCTCGTTATTAAACATCGTAATATAACCACGGGATACCATAATTAATTATTTCACGGAACGAAACTCGGAGGCTTACCTCCAATAGCCAAACCCGTAGCCCCTCTCTCTTGTCTCCAACGTTTTTCTCTTCTTCTTTCTTCCAAGTTTCCAATTATAAAGCTGAATTTTTGATTCCGTAGACATCGTAAAATACATATATACCTATCCATGTGCTTAAGGAACACCGTATATAATTAATTCATGGGGAAAATTGAGAAACCTACCTTTAATCTTCCAAAACCATGGCTGCCATCTCCCTCATATTTTCTCTCTATTTTGGCTGATGTTTTTGGATAATTGAACAAATGAAGAGTCATATACACATATATATATGAGGTGACACATGTCAGCCCCCAAGGGTGACATGTGTCAGGCCCTTATTGGGCCACCTCAACCATGCGGCTAATGGGGTGCTGCCATATGGCAGTGGGGTCCACCTCCCCCAAGCAGGTGGGTCACCTACTTGACCCCAAGCAGGTGGGTCACCTGCCTGCTTGAGGTGCTGCCACATGTCACCCTCCTAGGCTGCCACGTGTCCAATTTAGTTCCTCCCTCGTGGGTTCGTAATCTCATCTTATTTTAAGAGCCTATGTAACCCATGCTACGCAAGCTTGGTACGTACTCCAATAACTTAAGTATGTACGAATTCCAAGTTGGTAGCTTACGTAGGTAAATCGAGTCCTACGATTCATTACTTGGCCTCCAATTCCTTCCGAATTCTTATGACTTCATCTCCAACCTTCTCTACTATAGGGTATCACATTCTCCCTTCCTTAGAGTCGTTCAATAGGGTCGTAACTTAAGTGGCTCACATACTAGCTTCTAAGTAACTTAAGGAACCTTCCGAGTTCAAAGATGTGTGTAACATCCTTCCCCCCTTTAGAACATTCGTCCCCGAATGTTAAATGCAACTTCCTTTAAGACTTTATATAGATTATAGAGGGGTTCCTTTCCTTTATGCTATCACATATATTTCCACCTATATTATTAACATACGAGTGCTTAAGAGTTGGAGTTACCTGGAGACATCGGTTACAGGTGCGAATACTTGCATTTCATATTCTCTTTAGTTTTCCCGGTCACCCTCTTTCTGGTTTTGGTTTTTTTTTCACCATATCTTAACGGAAGGCACGTCTTTAGTCTACAATCTTCCAGTTTGCCAGTCTAAGCGGGCGATAGGTTTTTTTTTCTCACGGTATTTCATATTTAGACCTTATTTATGAAATATACCTTAGGTGGCTTGTCAGTATCTTTGCGAAGCATTCCTATCTGATGGACTGGGCGAACAGTTTCCAAATAAGGTGGTAAGCTCAATTTACCAGCTGTGTTTCCTACCTTATGATCAACTTGATACAGTCTAATATATTTTGGGTTAAGTTCCCTTTTCTGGGTGACTCCGTTATGAACATCCAATCATCAATTTGAACCCACTTCTATCATGACCTAACCCCGTAGGCCGCGACTGGGGTCCGACTTGGACCCCCCCATATACCCAATTATCAGTTGTGGTCAAATTGAACTGTAAATGAAACAATATTATATAACAGATCCCCATTGGGCGACAACATTTTCATAAACTTGTAGCCCTTTTCATTTGTATCACAACATGACAGGGCACACAAGCCGACAAGGCTGCCATGACATAATAACTTATATCATATATCATGCGGACCCAGCTGAATCAAACTGATATACACAACCCACATATACATGTCTGCAGACCTCTAAAAATATAAATGACAACATATGGCGGGACAGAGCCCCCGCCGTACCCCCAAATGGACAAAATAATGTTATACATCAGTGGACAGTATCAAAAACTAGGCCCTGATACAATAGCGACTCTTCTAGCTGAGCTGCATGGAATCCTAAGCTAACGGACTCCCAAAACCTGTATCTGTACCTGCGGGCATGAACGCAGCCCCCCAAGAAAGGGGGTCAGTACGACATATCTACTGAGTATGTAAAACATAACATAGTACAACTGGAGGTATACCCAAAATAGAGAAGCAGGGGAACCAATTATCAAATCAAAAACATGTACCAGTACTCTGTGAATCACAAAATCATGCATGCTCAAATTTTGAATATAGCCGGCCCTGTCAGGGGTCCGGTAAATCAGATATATAGTATCAGTATCAGGCCTCGTGCCATCATCATCTTATTACAACACATCATCATAGTATCAGTATCAGGCCCCAGGCCATCGTCTCCTTATCACAACACATCATCATAGTATCAGTATCAGGCCCTAGGCCATCATATATATATATACAAATGCCGGCTCTCTAGCGAGGGACTTGGTGAACAATGAAGTGAATTGCACGAATCTGACAATAGGCCCGGGACTCGGAGAAGAAGTGTTACAGTATACATGAGTAGAGTAGTGAGAAACAAAATACAGTTTAAATCATAATCTGAGATTCAGCTCTATAAGAGGACTAAGTTATTGTTTAAGAATTCAAGTAACAGTATAGTCATTCTGGCTGCCCTCTAAATGCCATTAGGGGCTACATTGATTACATCTCGAGGTTCCTAGACATATACCAAAGTAAGACTATTCACTTAAGAATTCCTGAGTATTTGTCTTCGAATAGTTTTATGACTATGAGTTTGTACATTCATACCTTTTAAACATATAAGAGTTTCCAGGGAAATAGTTTAACTACCATAGAGTTCAACATCCAGTAGTAAATAAGAGATACTTAAGAATGGAATTACCCTGAAGCTCGTATCACATTCAGCTTACAAATAGGACATGCCAACAAAAGAAAGAGAATGAGCTTTGCTTACCTATGCCAAAACATGTTAAGAAAAAGCTTTACATACCTTGTCTGAATTATTTCTTATCCTGTTTGCCTCGTCTTCCTTTGAACCTATTCAACATGAAAGTAATATGAATATCAACCCCTTTTAACTTTCCATCACCCTAGGTTACACCTTAGTATTAATGGAATCTATTTCCTTAGTCGTTTCCCCGACTAGTTCTGTTATTCGCAAAGGCATCGACGAAGATTGGGCAGCACCTCCCCTATGATGTGCCCTATCCAAATTTACAATTAGGTCCCCAATACCTACAGCCAACCAACAACAACAACCTTCAGCAATTCACACCAACAATATACAACATAAGCTCCAAACGACTTATTCAAAAATACGATATCACAATAGGGCGTCTAGCCTTTATTTTGTATCGCCTTTAATTATACGCAATGGGGGGGGCATGTGGATTCTACCCGCAGCACCCTAAAACACATTAGAACATATTTAGGCCCTGAAACAACAAGCCACACTCCTGCAGCAGCACCTCACAAGAGCAATACTTTATTTCGACGACAATTCAACTATAGCGACTCCAATTTAGTTTGTCTTCAACACCCAGCATTTCTATACTATTTTCACGTTTCCAGCAACACACAGGGTGTATAATACACTCCATAACAATAACATAAAGTCCAAATTGAAAGGATAAACATTACCTTACCCGAAATTGGCCAAAATTGTCAAATCGCAACTCGGAACTTCTTCAAACGCGCTGAACTTGAGCGGGCTGTTTGTGCGACTTCCTCGCTGCCCCAAATTGGATTTTCTCATTATTAAACATCGTAATATAACCACGGGATACCATAATTAATTATTTCACGGAACGAAACTCGGAGGCTTACCTCCAATAGCCAAACCCGTAGCCCCTCTCTCTTGTCTCCAACGTTTTTCTCTTCTTCTTTCTTCCAAGTTTCCAATTATAAAGCTGAATTTTTGATTCCGTAGACATCGTAAAATACATATATACCTATCCATGTGCTTAAGGAACACCGTATATAATTAATTCATGGGGAAAATTGAGAAACCTACCTTTAATCTTCCAAAACCATGGCTGCCATCTCCCTCATATTTTCTCTCTATTTTGGCTGATGTTTTTGGATAATTGAACAAATGAAGAGTCATATACACATATATATATGAGGTGACACATGTCAGCCCCCAAGGGTGACACGTGTCAGGCCCTTATTGGGCCACCTCAACCATGCGGCTAATGGGGTGCTACCACGTGGCAGTGGGGTCCACCTCCCCCAAGCAGGTGGGTCACCTGCCTGCTTGAGGTGCTGCCACATGTCACCCTCCTAGGCTGCCACGTGTCCAATTTGGTTCCTCCCTCGTGGGTTCGTAATCTCATCTTATTTTAAGAGCCTATGTAACCCATGCTACGCAAGCTTGGTACGTGCTCCAATAACTTAAGTATGTACGAATTCCAAGTTGGTAGCTTACGTAGGTCAATCGAGTCCTACGACTCATTACTTGGCCTCCAATTCCTTCCGAATTCTTATGACTTCATCTCCAACCTTCTCTACTATGGGGTATCACATTCTTCCTTCCTCAGAGTCGTTCAATAGGGTAGTAACTTAAGTGGCTCACATACTAGCTTCTAAGTAACTTAAGGAACCTTCCGAGTTCAAAGATGTGGGGTGTAACACAATACTCCTTTATCTTTCTAGCTTATGATATGTTAAGATGTTTTACTATGATATTTCTTCTATTATGATTGAGGGTGAGCTAGGGACTTGTCTTAGCCCCATTAAATAAAATAGTTAGAGGTATTGTTAGACATATATAAGTTGAAGATTTACTATTTTGATTTCCTCTTGTTTATTTATCATCATTACCTATGAAAGGCTAAAAGAATGCTAAGAGGCTTGTTTGAGGTACTTTCAGGTTCCTCATTCGCCATGTCACATGTAGGCCCTAGGCTTGGGTCGTGACACCTGTAGACCGCGACTAGGGTCCGACCTAGACACCCGTATCCATACCTATCGGATGTAGTCAATCTAAACTACGAACAGTATGCTAACTTACATAAGAACCCCAATGGGTTATACATCTTCATTTACATATAGCCTTATTATTTGTCTCTTGAGGGCATGAAAATCGACAAGGCTTGTCACGACCCAACCCCGTAGGCCGCGACTGGGGGTACAACCTGGACCCCCCCTTATGCATATCTATCAACTACACCTAAATTGAACCGTGTGTGATGTGATACTATACCCAAAAACCTCAATAGTTGAAAATTTTTCATATACATGTAGCCTCTTTCATTCGTATCATATCATGAAAGGGCACGCGAGCCGACGAGGCTGCCTTAACATAAAAATATTTACAACCTGCCGTATAGGCATAGTCGAAACAAACTTATAAACAACCTACATATATATATGTCTACAGACCTCTAAGAATAGTAACAGCAACATATGGCGGGACAGGGCCCCCTCCGTACCCCTGGACAATTAAATACATACATATTACAAGACTAGTATCAAAAGTTAGGCTCCGTAATAGTGGAGCGCTCTCAATATCACTGAGTGGAAACCCTAAGCTTGCGGATCTCCAAACTAAACATCTGTACCTGCGGGCATGAAACGCAGCCCCCCAAAGAACGGAGGGTAAGTACGATATATGTACTGAGTGTATAAAGCATAACAATACATAACTGAGCTGACAACTGAAGTAGGGATGCAGGAAACAAATATAATAGTTAACAAATTTCTCTACCTGCATCTTATGACATGAGGGCATGTATACCTTCCTTACATACCATACCTGGCCCGCTATGGGACTTGGTGCTACAAGTGTGTCACTATATTTCCACACGCATGCCTACAGACTATATCCGGCCCTTCAATGAGGGACTCAGTGAAGATGTCATTTCATTGTGTGTCATGCCCAGCCCTTCATCGGATGCAGTGAATAATCATTTCATCATATATCATGCCCGGCCCTTCATGGGATGCGTTGAATTATTATTTTATCATTTATCATGCTCGGCCCTTCATGGGACGTGGTGAATTTATCATGACCGGCCCTTCATGGGATGTAGTGAATTTATCATGCCCGGCCCTTCATGGGACACGGTGAGTTTATCATGCTTGGCCCTTTATGGGATGCGGTGAGTTCATCCTGCCTGGCCCTTTATGGGACGCGGTGAGTTTATCCTGCCCGGCCCTTCATGGGACACGGTGAGTTATGTATTAACAGCCTACATAAGTAGAGTAATGAGGAACTATATGCAATTAGCTCATTATCTGAGACTCGGTATAAAAATCATCACAGACTATCATTTGAGGATCAAAATGATTATCATCTCACGTATCCTCTAAATGCCATTAGGGGCCATATCGACGGAGTCTCAAGAGTCCTAGACTTTTATTGAGGTATTACCAAATGGCTTATGCAATCAGAGATATTTGTCATTATAGAGTTCTTAGGCACGGGATCTCATACATTTAATTAGTATTCATCATATAGGGACTCGAGGGTAGTAGTTCAACTATTTCAAGAACTTTGATATTAAGAAATGAATAGGAGTTATAGTTCATGCTTCTCATGCATCCCGTTACTATTTCATGTACAGAAGGCCCGGGGGTGATAGCTCAGCTACCTTAAGCGCCTTAGCATTTAGAAGTGAACACGAGTCAAGAGGCTCTACATATATTACCTTTTATCCTATAGAAGCCTTAAAAAGGCAACAGCTCAACTATTACAGGATTTCTACCATTACGAAGTGGATAAGAATTATAGACTGTACTCGGAGCTTTACTAATGGAATTATCCCCAAGTTCCATAAACAAACCATTCATAGCTTATATCTAAGACATGCCAAAATAAAGAAGAATAGCTTTACATACCTCTTGCGGACTTCCCTTAATCACGTCCACATCATCGCTCCTCCATTGGCTGCCACGTGTCATCTTTTCCCCTTCCTCATGGGTTCGTAGTCTCGTCCTATTTTAAGAGCCTATGTAATCCATGCTATGCAAGCTTGGTATGTACTCAACTAGCTTACGTATATAAGGCCTCTAAATTAGTAGCTTACGTAGGTAAATCAAGTCCTACGACTCACTACTCTGCCTCCAATTCCTTCCGGATTCTTGTGACTCTATTTCCAACCTTCTCTACTACGGGGTATCACATTCTCCCTTTCTTAGAATCGTTTGATACTATCGTAGCTTATCCGTCTCTCATGATAATGTGTCAGAAACTTAAGAAACATTCCAAGTTTAAAAGTGTGGGGTGTAACAAGGCTGCCATTACATATTAACATTCATAACACATCATATAGATGCATCTGAACAAAACTTACATACAAACCACATACACATGTCTACAGATCTCTAAGAGTATCAACGGTATCATATGGCGGGATAGGGCCCTTGTCGTACCCCCGAATGAATGAATATGTACATCAAAAACATTAATACCAATAAGCTAGGCTTTGGTACAATGGTGCACTCTAAAATGGCTGAGTGGGAAGCCTAAGCTGGCAGATCCCTGAAGTGCATGTCTGTACCTGTAGGCATAATACACAGCCTCCCAAAGAAAGGGGGTCAGTACGATATATGTACTGAGTATATAAAGCATAACATAGCATAAATGAGATCACATCTAAAGTAGAGGTTCAGAAGACAAGTATAACAATTAATAAATTACTGTACCTGCATCTTATGAAGTGAAGTCATGTATATGATCATCATATATCGTACCTGGCCCGTTTTGGGACTTGGTGTCACAATTATATCATGATATGATCATATGTATATATATACCATACCTGGACCTCTAGTGAGGGGCTCGGTGAATAGATTAGTGTACACTTATACCATACCCGACCTATTATGGGACTTGGTGCCATAACCATATCATTGCATCATCATATCACCATATACATATATCATACCGTACCCGATCCTCTAGTGAGGGACTCGGTGAAGATGTAGTGAAGCTGTGCATGATAACATAACTGGACTGGGACTTGGTGAAAGATGTATTGACAGTATGCACAAGCAGAGTAGTGAATAACCATATGCAAATTAAATCATTATCTGAGACTCAATAGAATAGTCAAGTGAACCATCACTTGAAGATCAGGGTAGTAATCATCTCAAGTACCCTCTAAATGTCATTAGGGATCATATCAAATGGAGCCTCAGGAATCATAGACATGTATCAAGAAAATGCTAAACAATTTCATCATAGAGTCCTTAGGAATAGGAGCTTATACATCCAATTACTATTCAACATATAGAAGGCTCGATGACAATAACTCAACTACTTTAAGAGTTTTAACATCAAGAAGTGAATAAGAGTCATGAATCATACTCGGAGCTTATGAATGGAATTATCCCTAAAGCTCATATCACACATCACTTATATCTAAGACATGCCAAAAGAAAAGAAGGGATAGGCTTTACATACATTCTATGGATCAACCGTAACCAAGCTTGCTTTGTTACCCGTTGAACCTATTTAACACTAAAGTAATATTATTATTAATAAACTACAACTTTCTAACTTATAAATCTACAACCAACTACCCATAGGAATCATTTCCTCGTTCACACTTCTCGATTAGTATTTTGGTTAGTTATGAACTTAACAGAAATCGGGCAACATGTCCTCTATAAAACTCGCCTAATCCAAACTTCCAATTAACCAACGATTAGCACAACAATACGACAACAATAATCACCATACATATACAATAAAACTACTTCAATATTATCCAATACAAGCTCTAAACAGCCCACCCAAAACCACAACATGAAAATACGGTTTTCGATCTTTATTTCATAAAATTACAACCACACGGAAAGGAGTATAACGTGGATGCGAACATCAGAACTTATCCTCATTTGTAACCACATTTCCATCCCTTCAACATATACAACTTACCTTCAAATACAATACCATAGTAATGACAACACTAACCAAACTTTAATCTAACTAGAGCGGCCTCAATTCTGTCCATTTACAACGTCAACAATAACTATGTAATTTTCCTACCTCCAACATTATTTAATACAAGTAATATTTTCATTACAACATCATTAACTCCAATTTGAAAGGAAGAAACCCTACCTTAGCAACTTGGCTCCGCAACTCGACTTAAAATTTATGGACTTCTCGTTGAACTTTCTTGCTGCCCCAATAATTAATTTACGTTGTTAAACACCTTTATTTGATCGAAGAATACCTTAGATAATTAATTTATTGATCGAAATTCGAGGCCTTACCTTGTTGCTTGTTTGGCCGTAGCTCTCTCTCTTTCTTTCTCTCTATTTTTCTCTAAATTTCTAAGTGTAGAAGATGATAATGAAACCCTAGTCATTAGTAGCTATATATATTCCTCCATTGAGAGTGACACATGTCATCCCCTAAGGATGACACATGTCTATCTCCTAGGCATACACCTCAGACAATGCACCCATCCAGGTGCTGCTACATGGCGGGGTAGGGTCCACCTTAGTAGGTGCATCACCTACTCACTCTAAGTAGGTGCATCACCTCCTTATTCCAAGTAGGTGTATCAACTACTTACTCCAAGTAGGTGCATCACCTACTTACTCCTTTTTCATGGGTTCGTAATCTCGTCTCACTTTAATAACCTATGTAATCCTTGCTACTTAAGCTCGACATGTACTTAAGTAGCTGAATTATATAAGACATCCAAGTCGGTAGCTTACGTAAGTAGGTCGATTACCATGACTTACTACTTGGCATCCAACTCCTTTCAAATCCTTCCAAACCTCTTTTCAACCATCACTACTCACATAGAACTAGCCTATACAAAATATGAGGCGTTACATCCTCCCTTCTTTAGAGTTATTTGATAACGTCATGAATAACATGGATCACATGGTAACTTTAGAGAAGCTAAATAAATGTTACCATGTACCAATAGTGTGGGGTATAACATCTTTCCCCCTTTAGAATATTTATCCTCAAATTTTAACTAATCTCATAAGGTCTCACAAGGATTTTGGGAACTCTCTGTAATAGTTGTCATCCATTGGCCTCGTATTAACCAATACAATTTGGATTACCTGTAGACATAGGAAAAAAGTATGGATATTTATTTTTCATCTCTTTTTTGGCTTTCCAGGTCATCTCATCTCTATTGTTATTTCACCACAATACTTTGATGGAAGCCATGTCCTTAGTTCACAACCTTTTAATCTGCCGATCCAAGATGGAGATAGGTTGCTTCTTATAGGATAACTCCTCTATTATGTGGACCTCATCCATGAGAAATATTCTGGAAGGGTCGTCTATACATTTTCGGAGTATTGACACGTAAAAAACTGAATGTACTGCTTCCAAATCAGATGATAGGTCTAACTTATAGGCAACCTTTCCTACCCTACAAACGATCTGATAAGGGTCAATGTACCTTGGGCCAAGTTTTCCTTTTTTGCCGAATCTCATTACACCTTTTATCGGTGATGTTTTCAAGAACACTCAACCCCCAACTTTAAACTCTAAATGTCAACATTGGTTATCTGCGTATGACTTTTGTCGACTCTTGGCTGCTAATAGTCTCTCCTAAATAAGCTTCACTTTCTCAATAGTTTGCTGAATTATGTCTAGGCCTATTAGTTTAGTCTCACCAATCTCAAACCAACCAATAGGTGATACTTTCTGCCATATAAGGCTTTATATGGTTCCATTTGGATACTAGAATGATGGCTATTATTTTAAGTGAACTCAATAAGTGACAAGTGATCCCCCCAGCTACCTTTAAAGTCAATACTGCAGGCCCACAACATATCTTCTAGCGTCTTGATAGTGCACTCGGCCTGTCCATCAGTCTGAGGGTAAAATATTGTACTAAGATTCACCTGTGTTCCCAATCCCTTCTGGAATGGTCTACAGAAGTTAGCTGTAAATTGAGCTTCTCTGTCTGGGGTAATAGATGTGGGAACCCCGTTAAACCTTACTACTTCTCTGATCTATAACCTCGTATAGTCCTCAACTGAATATGTAGTCCTAACTGGAAAGAAATGGGCTAATTTTGTCAGCCTATCTATAATAATCCATATGGAGTCATACTTCCGTAGAGTGAGAGGTAAGCCTGTAATGAAGTCTATATTAATTGCTTTCTATTTTCAAGTCAGGATTTCTATCTCCTATAATAGTCCACCAGGCTTCTGATGCTCAATCTTGACTTGTTGGCAATTCGGGCATTGGGCTATGAATTCTGCTATGTCCTTCTTCATGCCATCCCACTAATGTAAACATCTGAGGTCATGATATATCTTGGTTGACCTTGGATGAAAAACATATCGGGCATAGTATGCCTCTCCTATTACCTATTGCTGTAGCCTTACAATCTCAAGTATACATAACCTACCTCTATACCTCAACACTCCGTCAGGTGTGATCTCGAATGGAGTATTTTTCTTTTGAAGAGATACATCCTTGTACTGTGCCAGAACAGGGTCCTCGTATTGGAATTGCTTTACTTATTCCATGATAGAGGATTCAGCAACTCCTCAAACAAAAACACCACCATCATCCGAATCAGCCAAACAGACTCCAAGGTTAGCTAACTGGCAAATCTCACGGACTATCTCTTTCCGTTCTATTTGTACATCTGCCAAGCTACTCATTGATTTATGGTGGAGTGCATCTGCTACCACATTTACTTTCCCTGGGTGGTATAGGATGTCAATATCATAATCTTTCAGCAACTCGAGCCATTTTCTTTGCCGTAAATTTAGCTCCTTCTGCTTAAAGATGTATTGGAGACTTTTGTGATTCGTATAGATATCAACATGCATGTCATGAAGATAATGTCTCTATATTTTCAAAGCATGAATTACTACTACTAACTCCAGATCATGAGTTGGATAATTCCTTTCGTGCTTTTTGTGCTGCCGGGAGGTATAGGCTACGACTCTACCACGTTGCATCAATACACAATCTAACCCAACACCAGAAGAATCATACTAAATAACATAGCCATCCAATCCTTTAGGATAAGTTAGAGCAGGGGCCATAGTCAACTTATCTTTTAGCAATTGAAAGCTTCGTTTACAAACATCCATCCACTGGAACTTAGGTTTCTTCTGAGTTAACCTTGTTAAAGGCGCTGAAATAGAAGCAAACTTCTTTACGAATTTCCTGTAGTATCCTGCTAGCCCCAGGAAACTACATACCTCAGTAGGTATCGTAGGTCTAGGCTAAGTCTTTACGGCCTTAATTTTTCTATGTATCTTCTTGAGTACCATCAGTTCTAACAATATGCCCCTTTCTGCCTTATGCCTTGTTACTCTTATTGTGTACCCAACACAGGCTTCTAACTTACTCAACAACATACCAAGTTTGCCTCCATAATGGTCATACATTATCACCATGTCATCGTACCACCCTTTCAGTCCATAACTATATATTCCTCTTTCATTCCATACTCATATTCAATTAATTACGTCTAACTTGAGTGCTTCCGTTAGAATTTCCTTATCAGTTCTCCCGTCTATGTCTATCTTTTATTTTGCACATAAGAAATCTTATGCTACCTCTGTATCATTCGGAACACATTACTTCCACATAATCTTTCTCCTTATTTCCAAAATGCATTCTGTTCATCCATTTTTATGTATATCATACCAGTCATTTCCTATCACTAATTGTACCTCGTTATCATCTTTGTACAACTTGGTCTTTAGCAGTTCTGTCGCCTTTAGCATTTGTATCCTCGGCTACACATGTCATGACTTATTACTATATTGTTATCTCGCTCTTTTCTTGTTTCCTCCTTTCAGTTACCCTTATTTCCTTATGCTCGCTATCATTTCCGTTGTCATATAACCTTTATTCGAAACTTTCCCTACAGAACTTGATAAGTCTTCCTTATTTGTTTCATAGCTCGCTTTTCCGTTTCACACTTACCTTTATATTCTAGTTACATGGATCATGTCATATCTTTGGCCACTTTCTCACTGGGCTTTCTTTATTTCCATAACAATCCTCATTATATTAACATTATATCCTGTTCGCATTCAATTCCATAGTATAACATTTCTTAACCTTTTTCACGATTCCTTTTATGGGTTAATTACACTCGGTGAAGTAAGCGTACTTAACCTTTTACCCTTCCTAGTCAGTCTTATCCTTTATATCTCAAAGATATTATCCCTACTTACCAATTCAGTCAGTACCTTAATATGACACTCCATCAAGATTTGCCAGCCTCTTTTAAATCATCTCTTAGTATTACAATCCCTTCTGAATCATCGTAGCATTTCATCAACAACATCCGAAATACACGATCCTGAATAGCCATAAGTTTGTTTCCCTTCCATAAATTCTATCTCTAATTAGTTGTTGAATAACTAATAAAATGTTACCATGAAGCACTCTTCAACCACCACTAGAAGGGAACTAGAATCCAATAAGCACCACAATACTTCTTAGTGCTTGATTCACATGGTTTCCCTCTAGGTTTATTCTTGAGTCGTGAAAAAATTATCTAGTTCACAACTAATGGTCGAGGGTTTTGTACTTTTCAACAAAAGTGAAATTCAATCGCTAGACATTTTGCCCTTCAACAAGAGCTTTTTCTAAGGAAAAAATACAGCTAGAAAATATCTTGGTCTGTTTAAATAAATTCTGAACTTTTCTTCTCATATAGGCTTTTACCGAAATTGTGTAATGTTGAAGTGGTATAATTATGTATTGGCTGTTGGTTGTTTTTGTGATATAGCTGTACTAATCGGAGGTATAATTGGAAGTTAGGATAAGGCAAGTTATAGGGAAGATGCTGCCCGAATTCCGTTAACTTCTAACTAACTAATAGACTAGTCGAGACTAGTCGAGAAAGGCGAATAAAGAATTGGTTCCTATGGGTAATTGATGGTAGAATTACAAGATGGAAATTCGAAAGTTACTAACCTTAGTATTACTTTCGTGTTAAATAGGTTAAAGGAGTAGTGAAGCGAGCTTGAATGCGATTAACCCATAACAGGTATGTAAAGCTATCTTTCTTCTCTTTTGGCATGTCTTAGCCGTAAGTGGGTTGTATATGAAATATGGGGATAATTCCATTCCAAGAACTCCAAGTATGCCTCATAATCCCTATCCACTGCTTGATGTTGGAACCCCTACAAGAATTGAGTATTGCCTTTCAAGGCTTCTACGTGTTGAAAAGTAGTGTATGTGAGGCTACCATTTCTTCTCTTTTGGCATATCTTAGATGTAAGTATTATGTATGTGAAATTGGGAGTTATTCCATTCTTAAAGCTCTGAGTATGAGTTAAGACTCTTGTTCACTTCCTACTGATTAGAACTTCTGTAATAAGTTGAGTCATTACCTTTCAAGTCTTCCATGTGATGAAAAGTAGTACATGTAAAGCTTGTCTTTTCCTACCTCTAGAAAGACTGGACTATATATAGTGTAGGACATGGATTTGGAGGTGACTCCATTTATAAGTTCTGGGTATAACTCGTTACTTGTAGTCATCATTGAATATTAAAGGTCTGAAAGTAGTTAAGCTACTATTCTCGAGCCTTCTATATAATGAATAGTAAGTGAAGATACCTGACTCTTCTTCCTAAAGGCTCTACAGTGATAAATGTTTCCGATTGTATAATTTGTGTCTCTGATTGCATGAGTTATGTTTTTGATTGCATAAGTTGTGTCTTTGGTTACATGAGCTATATGGCATTGCCTTAATATATGTCTATGATTCTTGAGACTCCATTTGATATGGCCCCAAGGGCATTTAGAGGATACTTAAGATGACTACTATTCTAATCCTCAAATGATAGATCATTATGATTGTGTTATTAAGTCTCAGAGGATGATCCAATTATAGGTGATTCCTACCCTGGTTTCTAAATAATGGTTCACTTGATGACTTCATTGAGTCTCAGATAATGATTTAAATTTTGTATGGTTTCTCACTATTCTACTCATGCATGCTGTTAGTACATCTTTCACCGCATCCCATGAAGGGCCGGACAGGCATGATATATGATAAAATGATTATTCACTACATCCCATAAAGGGTCGGGCACGAATGCGTCCCATGAAGGGCCGGGCAGGCATGATATGTGATGAAATGATTATCCACCGCATCCTATAAAGGGCCGGGCACAACTATGTCCCATGAAGGGGTAGAAAGGCATGATATATGATGAAATGATTATTCACCGCGTCCCATAAAGGGACGGGCATGACCATGTCCCATAAAGGGCCGGGCAGGCATGATATATGATGAAATAATTATTCACCGCATCCCATAAAGGGCCGGGCACGGCCGCATTCCATAAAGGGCCGGGCAGGCATGATATGCGATGATATAATGAAATAATGATACCGGTTCCCCCACTAGAGGGCCGAGTATGATATGATATGTACATTACTCTTTCACCGAGTACCTCACTAACGGGACGGATATGATAGATAGGCATGCATATAAAAATATATTGATGTATGAGATAATGTCGTATACGATGGTATAATGTCGTATATGATGATATGATATGATATACATGCCCTCATTTTATAAGATGCAAGTACAGTGAATCATTAAATATTATACCTATTTCCTATATACCTATTTCAATTGTTATCTCAGTTGTGTTATGTTATTCTTTATACTCAGTACATATATCGTACTGACCCATCATTCTCCCGGGGGCTGCGTTTCATGCTTGCAGATATAGATATTCATTTTGGAGATCTACCAGCATAGGATTTCCGCTCAGCCATGTTGGAAGTGCTCCACTGTTTCACAATCTTGCTTTTTGGGTACTTGTCCTCCTATATATATATTTGTTTGTTTAGGGATACAGCGGGGGCCCTGTCCCTCCATATGTTACCATTACTATTCTTAGAGGTCTATAGACATGGGTGTGTGGGTTGTTTAAAAGTCATTTCAATTGTTCCTATAGAGTTGTAAATGTTTTTATGTTATGGTAGCTTTGTCGTCATGCGTACCCTTTCATGATATGGTGCGAATAAAAGAGGCTACATGTACATGAAAAAATGTTGACCTATTAGGGTTTTTGTGAGAAGTATCACATTCTACATAGTTTAACTTGACTATAGCTAATAAATATGTATACGGGGGTCCAGGTTAGAACCCAGTCGCAGCCTATGGGGTTGGGTCGTAACAATGCTGCCTGATTTCCGTTAACTTCTTAATTAATTGATACACTAGTCGAGAAGTGTGAATGAACAAGTAATTCCTATAGGTAATTGGTTGTAGGTTTAGAAGATGGAAAGTCGAAGGTTATTCATAATCATGTTACTTTCGTGTTAAATAGGTTTAAGGGTAACGAAGCAAGCTCGGTTACGGTTGATCCATAAAAGATATGTAAAGCAATTCCTCTTTTCTTTTGGCATGTCTCAGATATAAGTGTTATGTGATATGAGCTTTGGGAATAATTCCATTCATAAGCTTCGAGTATGATTCATGACTCTTATTCACTTTTGAATGTAAAGACTCTTAAAGTAGTTAAGATACTACCCCTGAGCCTTCTATAAGTTGAGTAGTATTTGGATGTATAAGCTCATTGTCACAACCCAACCCCGTAGGCCATGACTGGGGTCCGACCTGGACCCCGTATACATACCTATAAGCTGTAGTCAAATTGAACTATGAACAAAGTGATACTACTCCCAAAACCCCCAATGAGTCAAAACTTTTTCATATACATGTAGCCTCTTTCATTTATGTCATATCATGAAAGGGCACGCAAGCTGACAAGGCTGCTGTAACATAAAAACATTTACAACATGCCGTATAGGTACAACCGAGACACATTCACAAATAACCCATATACATATGTCTACAGATCTCTAAGAGTTATGAACGGTAATATATGGCAGGACAGGGCCCTCACCGTACCCCTGAATAAACAAATGCATATATCAAATGACCAGCACCAAAAGCTAGGCTCCAGAATAATGGAACACTTCCAACATAACTGAGCAAAAATCCTAAGCTGGTGGATCTCTGAAATGAACATCTGTACCTGCGGGCATGAAATGTAGCCCCCCGAAGAAAGGGGGTCAGTACGATATATGTACTGAGTATATAAAGCATAACATTTCATAAACGAAGTCACATCTGAAGTAGAGATCCAGGAAATAAT
The DNA here is from genome assembly GCF_947179165.1 of Solanum dulcamara. NCBI lineage: Eukaryota > Viridiplantae > Streptophyta > Magnoliopsida > Solanales > Solanaceae > Solanum > Solanum dulcamara. The sequence goes on from NC_077243.1 coordinate 46,211,621, forward strand.
ATGATACTCAATAAGGCACTGTACCTGTGTCCTACGAGATAAATCGTGCATATCGTTATCATATATCACACCCGGCCCATTATGGGGCTCGAGGCCATAATTATACATCGTACCTCAACACCACATCATCATATTATATCATTACATACATATACCATACTCGGCCCTTTATGGGAATCAGTGTCATCACATTATCATATACCATACCCGACCCTTTATGGGACTCAGTGTCATCATATCATCATATACCATACCCGACCCTTTATGGGACTCAGTGTCATAATAATCATCATATACCGTACTCGGCCCTTTATAGGTCTCGATGTCATAATCATCATCTACTGTACCCGACCCTTTATGGGACTCGGTGTCATAATCATCATATACCATACCTGACCCTTTATAGGACTCGATGTCATCATCATGTCATTATATACCATACCCGACCCATTAGGGGACTTGGTGTCATAGGCAACCACACACAGGTGGTCATTATCTGAAACTTAATAAGGTAGTCATACAGAACTGTCATTCGTGGATCAAGATAATAATCATCTCAGGTGCCTTTTGAGTGCCACTAGGGCTACATTAAGTGAAGTCTCAGGAGTTGTAGACATATTTTTGGGTAATGCCAATCGACTTAAGGAAATCAGGGACATCTGTCATCATAGAGTCCTTAGGAATAGGGGCTTTACATACCACCCCTAATTGACATATAGACGGTTCAGCGAAGGTGGATCAACTACGATGAGAGTTTTCCTACCAACGAGTGAATATGAGACATATAGCATATTCAGAGCTTAAGAATGAAATTACCCTAAAGCTCATATCATTTTTCATCTATATTTAAGACATGTCAAATGAAAGGAAGGGTAGGCTTTACCTGTTTATCACTTTCCATCCCAAAGGAGTATGAGAGACAATAACTCAACTACAGTAGGCGTTCTAATATTCAGAAGTGGATAAGGATCAGGAGGTATGCTCAAGGCTTTATGCTTGGGATTATCCCCACTTGCATATGCATATATACACACTGCACTTCTATCAAGGATATGCCAAGAGGAAGGAAACAACTTTACGTACCCTCTACTTCTCATCATCTAGGGGACAGTGAGAGGCCCTAACTCAATTAACATGAGAGCTCTCACTTCCAGAAGTAGGTAGGGGTCGTGTATCATATTTGGAACTTCATGAGTAGATTCGTCCCCACATTTCATATACACATCATACTTAAGACTATGACACGCCAAGAGAAAGGAAGGATAGCTTTACATACTCATCACTTTCTAATGTATGGAAGGCTTGAGGAGCCCTAGTTCAATTAATGTAAGAGTGCTTTCATCAAGAAGTAAATGAGGACTGTGAATTACGCTTGGCATTTATGAGTAGATTTACCCTCAAGCTCATATCATTCTTTACTTAACTTGAAGACATGCTAAAAGAAAAGAAAGGGTAGCGTCATATACCTGTTTATGGGTTAACTGTAATCCAGCTTGACTCGTTATCTCCTTAACCTATTAACATAAAAGTAGTACTAAGGTTAATAACCTTTCACTTTCCAATTTCCAAATCCACAACCAAGTACCCATAGGAATCATTTCCTTATCCATTTCCTTTGACTAGTTTATTACTAGTTCCAAAGTTAGCGGAAGTCGGGTAGCATCTCCCCTATAACTTGCCCTATCCAAATTCTAACCTTAGAAGCCATATTATCAAACAACCAGAAGCTATACAACATTGAATTACTAAAATACGACGCAACACAAGTTCCCAACGACTCACCCAAAATTAGGATACCAAAATAAGGTTTTTAGTCTTTATTTCGTAAAACCTTTAACCATACTGTTACTGTTACACCCCACACTTTTAAACTCAGATTGTCTCATAAGTTCCTTAGACATTATCATGTGAGACGGATATGCTACTACACTATCAAATGACTCTAAGAAAGGGAGAATGTGATACCCCATAGTAGAGAAGGTTGGAAATGGAGTCATAAGAATCCGAATGGAATTGGAGGCTAAGTAATGAGTCATTGGACTTGATTTACCTATGTAAGCTACTAAATTGGAATTCCTACATACTTAAGCTATTGGAGTATGTACCAAGATTGCATAGCATGGATTACATAGGCTCTTAAAATAAGACGAGATTACGAACCCACGAGGAAGGGGAAAAGATGACACGTCGCAGCCAATAGAGGAGTGACACGTGGCAGCACCTCAAGAAAGAAGGTGACCCACCTGCTTGGGGTCAAGTAGTGACCCACGTGCTTGGGGGAGGTGGGCCCCACTACCACGTGGCAGCCTCTCCTTGCTTGCAGAGATACGGTGGCCCAAAAGAGGCTGGACACGTGTCCCCTTAGGGGCTGACACATGTCACCTCCTAGGACCACCAATATACATGTATATCATGAATTATCTTCAGTTTATACTCACAAAACTGCAGCAGCAAACAAAAGAAAGCAAACCCTAAAGTTGAGAGAAAATAGTGACGATTTGGAGGAAAAAATAAGGTAAGTCCCGATTTCATTCAGTAAAATAATTATCTAGCGTATAACACGATGATATGGAGGTATTAGTAGTATAAAATCATGGCTTGGTGCAGCAAAAATCGTACAGAAAGCAGCCACGACATTCAAGTCGCGCTAGAAAAAGTTCCGAGGCACAATTTTGGCTAGTTTTGGCCAATTTCGGGTAAGGTAAGGCTTCTCCTTTAAATTTGGAATTTATGGTGTTATTATAGGGTGTATTAAACACCTCTTAGTCTGATGGAATTTTTAAAAAATCGTGTAAATGCTCGACGGTAGAAACAATCGAAATTGAAGTCGTCGTAATTAAATTGTAGTCGAAATGAGGCGTTGTGTGTGTGGAGGCTGCTTCTGGTTGTGTGGTGCGTATTTCAGGGTATAAATATGTTCTAAATGAGGTGGGAGAGATGATGGTTTCATCCACATGACCCCCCACTTCGTACGGGTAAAGGTTTTACAAAATGGAAACTAGAAACCCCATTTTGATATCATAATTTCGAGCGAGTCGTTTGGAGGTTATGCTGTATATTGTTGGTGTGAATTTATTAAATGTATGTTGTATATTGTTGTTTTTGGTTGTCTGTAGTATTTAGGTATCTAATTGGAAATTTGGATAGGGCCCATTATAGGGGAGATGCTGCCCAATTTTCGTTAACGCCTTAACCAATTAAAGAACTAACCGAGGAGACGAACAAGGAAATAGATTCCGTGAATACTAAGGTACAACCTGAGATGCTGGAAAGTTAAGAGTGATTGATTTTCGTATTACTTTCATGTTGAATAGGTTCAAAGGACGATGAGGCGAACGGGATAAGGAGTAACTCACAAGAGGTATGTAAAGCTTTCTCTTGGCATGTTTTGGTATAAGTACGTGCAGCTATCTTTCTTTCCTTTTGGCAAGTCTTAGCCTTACGTGAATTGTATGTGGAATGTAGGGATAATTCCATTCCCAGAACTCCAGGTATACCTCATAATCCCTAACTACAGTTAGGTGTTGACACCCCTACAAGAATTGAGCATTGCCTGTTAAGGCTTCTACGTGCTAAAGAGTAGTGTATGGGAAACTATATTTCCTTTCTCTTGATATGTACTTGGTATGAAAATGAGATTATGATGCCATAGTTGTTCACCGAGCCCCAGGATGGGCCGGGTACGAGATATGTATATAAGGACCACCTGGAGGAAAGTACAGACTATATAGAGTTTACTCTCTTTCTTTTCTGGTATGTCTTAGTTGTAAGTTAAATGTGATGTGAGATCCAGAGTAACTCCATTATTAACATCTCCTATTTACTTTTGAATATCGAACTCTGATAGTAGTTGAACTATTTCCCTGGAAACTACTATATGTTAAAGAGGTACCAAATGTACAGGCTCCAAGTCTTAAAGACTATACGAGACTAAGTGTTTTTAATTCCATAAATGATTTGGCCCTATATTAATACATGTCTAGGGTCCCCGAGATTACTTTTGAGACAGCCCATAATGGCATTTAGGGGACACTCGAGATGACTACACCGTTACTCGGGTCCTCAAACAAAAGCTTAACTTTCTTATTTTGTCGAGTCTCTGATAATGATTTAAATTGCATATAGTTACTCACTACTCTATGTTACACCCCGTAGTTTTGTACCTTGGAATGCTTTGTAAGCTTCTTAAGTTTATGGGAAGGCTCTTAAGGTTTTTAGAAGTCATCATGTGAGCCGTATAAGCTACGACACTATCAAATGACTCCAAGGAAAGGAGAATGTGATACCCTATAGTAGAGAAGGTTGGAAATAAAGTCATAAGAATCCGGAAGGAACTGGAGGCCAAGTAATGAGTCGTAGGACTCGATTTACCTACGTAAGCTACTAATTTAGAAGTCTTATACACTTGAGTTGCTTAAGGACATACCAAGATTATGTAGCATGGATTACATAGGATCTTAAAATAAGACAAGATTACGAATCCGCGAGGAAGGGGGAAAAGATGACACGTGTCAGCCAATGGAGGAGCGACACGTGGCAGCACCTCAAGCAAGCAGGTGATGCACCTACTTAGGGTCAAGTAGGTGATGCAGCTGCTTGGGGGGGTGGACCCCACTGCCATGTGGCAGCGCCTAGTTGGCAGCATGATACGGTGGCCAATTATAGCTTGACACGTGTCACCCTAAGGGGCTGACACGTGTCACCTCCAAGGCAGCACATATATACATGTTAAAATGACTCTTAGCTTCAGTTAATTATCCAAAAACCTGCAGCAAAGCACCAAAAACTTGAGCAACACAAAGAGAGAAAAGTGTGGCGGCTAGGAGGAAAAAATAGGTAAGTCCCAATTTCGTTCCGTAAATTAATTATTCAGCGTATACCAAAATAATATGGAGGTATTAGAAGTATAAAATCATGACTTGGTGCAGCCAAAACGGACAGCAAACAGTCCACACAGTTTCAGCGCGACTAGAGAAGTTCCGAGATGAGTTTTGGTGTGTTTTGGCTAATTTCGGGTAAGGTAAGACTTCTACTTTAAATTTGTACTTTATGAGGTTTTTATTTAGTGTATTATATACCTTTTTTACTGCTGGAAGTATAAAAAAAGTCGTGGAGATGCTTGACGATAGAAACAATCAAAAGTGAAGTCGTCGTAGTTAAATTGTAGACGAAATAGGGTGTTGTGCATGTGGGATGCTGCTGCAGGTGTGTGGTGATTTGTTGCAGGGACTAAATGTATTTTAAAAGGTGTGTGGGTGCTTCTGGTTAAATCCACACGACCCCTCGTTTGGTATAATTAAAGGTTTTGCGAAACAAAGACTAGAAACCCTATTTTGGTATTACAATTTTCAGAAAGTTGGGTGCAGTTTATATTGTGTAATGTTTCCATGTTTTACTTGTATATGAGTTGCAGGTTGTTGTTGTTGGTTGGCTGTAGTAATTAGGTATGTAATTGGTAATTTGGATAGGGAATATTATAGGGGAGATGCTGCCTAATTTCCGGTAACTCTTTAAACTAGTTAAAGAACTAATCGAGGAGGCGAGCGAAGAGTTGAGTTCTATGAATACTCATACGTAACTTAAGATGCTGTAAAGCCAAGGGTTATTAATATTCATGTTGCTTTTATATTACTTAGGTTCAGAGGACGACGAGACGAATGAGATAAAGAGCCATAAGAGGTAAGTAAAGCTTATTCCTTCTCTTGGCATGTTTTTGGCATAAGTAGGTAAAGCAATTCTTCTTTATTTTGGCATGTATTAGATATAAGTTATAAATGATTTGTATATGGAACTTGGGGCTAGTTCCATTCGTAAAGCTCCGAGTACAGTCCATAATTCTTATCCACTTCGTAATGGTAGAACTCCTGTAATATATGTAGAGCCTATTGACTTGTGTTCACTTCTAAATGCTAAGGCTCTTAAGGTAGCTGAGCTATCACCCTCAAGACTTCTATATAGGAAATAGTAACCGAATGCATGGGAAGCATGAACTATAACTCCTATTCATTTCTTAATATCAAAGTTCTTGAAGTAGTGGAACTGCTACCCTCGAGTCCCTATATGATGAATACTAATTGAATGTATGAGCTCCCATGCCTAAGAACTCTATAATGACAAGTGTCTCTGATTGCATAAGCCATTTGGTATTACCTTAATAAAAGCCTAGGACTCTTGAGACTCCGTCGATGTGGCCCCTAATGGAAGTTAGAGGATACATGAGATGATGATAGTTTTGATCCTCAAATGATAGTCCATGATGATTGTTATACCGAATCTCAGATAATGAACTAATTTCATATGGTTCCTCATTACTTTACTCGTGCAGGCTGTTAATACGTCACTTACCGCGTCCTATGAAGGGCCGGGCATGATAAATTCACCGCGGCCTATGAAGGGCCGGACATGATAAATTCACCACGCCCGATAAAGGGCCAGGCATGATAAATTCACCACGCTCCATGAAGGGCCGGGCATGATAAATTCACTGCGTCCCATGAAGGGCCGGGCATGATATATGATGAAATAATTATTCACCGCATCCCATGATGGGCCGGGTATGATATATGATGCAATGATCATTCACTGCGTCCCATGAAGGCCCGGGCATGATAAATGATGAAATGACATCTTCATTGAGTCCCTCACTGAAGGGATGGATACAATCTGTAGGCATGCATATGGAAATATAGTGACACACTTGTAGCACCAAGTTCCATAGTGGTCCAGGTATGGTATGTAAGGAAGGTATACATGCCCTCATGTCATAAGATGCAGGTACAGAAATTCGTTAACTATTATATTTGTTTCCTGCATCCCTACTTTAGTTGTCAGCTCAGTTATTTATTGTTATGCTTTATATACTCAGTACATATATTGTACTGACCCCTCGTTCTTTGGGGGGCTGCGTTCATGCCCGCAGGTACAGATGTTCAGTTTGGAGATCTGCCAGCCTAAGGTTTCCACTCAGCAATATTGGGAGCGCTCCACTATTCCGAAGCCTAACTTTTGATACTAGTCATGTAATTTATATGTATTTAATTGTCCAGGGATACGGCGGGGGCCCTGTCCAGCCATATGTTGTTGTTACTATTCTTAGAGGTCTATAGACATATGTATATGTGGGTTGTTTATAAGTTTGTTTCGATAGTGCCTATACGGCAGGTTGTAAATGTTTTTATGTTATAACAGCCTCGTCGGCTTGCGTGCCCTTTCATGATATGATACGAATGAAAGAGGCTACATGTACATGAAATAGTTTTCAACTATTAAGGCTTTTGGGTATAGTGACACATCACACATGGTTTAACTTAGGTGTAGCTGATAGATATGCATAGGGGGGTCAAGGTTAGACCCCAGTCATGGCCTATGGGGTTGGGTCGTGACACTCTACTCGTATATATTGTAACCCTTCTTTCACCGAGTCCCAGGCCAGGTATGTTATCATACACAACTCACTGCATTGTCCACCGAGCCCCTCACTAGAGGGTCGGGTACGTATATATATATATATGATGATGTGTTGTAATAAAGTGGTGATGGCGCCGGGCCTATGATCGTCCTACATATGTGATTCCCCGGATCCCTGAAAGGGTCGGCTATATTGTATAAATTGAGCATGCATGCTTTCATGATTCATAGAGTACACGTACAGGTTTCCAATTTGGATATTTTAGCCCCTGCTTCTCTACTTCAGATATGCTTCCAGTGGCATTATGTATATTTTACATACTCAGTACATATGTCGCACTGACCCCCCTTACTTCGGAGGGCTGCATTTCATTCCCCCAGGTATAGGTATAGGTTTTGGGAGTCCGTCAACTTAGGATTCCATTCAGCTCAGTTGGAAGAGGCTCCATTGTATCGAAGCCTAGTTATTTATACGAACCATTGATGTGTAAAATTGTTGTGTCTATTCAGGGGTACGGTGGGGGCCCTGTCCCGCCATATATTGTCGTTAATATTTTTAGATGTCTGCAGATATGTATATGTGGATTGTGTATGTCAGTTTGATTCAGCTGGGTCTACATGATATATGATATATGTTATTATGTTATGGCAGCCTTGTCAGCATACGTGCCCTGTCATGTTGTGATACAAACGAAAAGGGCTATAGGTTTATGAAAATGTTATTGCCCAGTGGGACTCTATTACATGATATTGTTTTATTTACAGTTCAATTTGACCATAGTTGATAGCTAAGTATAGAGGGGGTCTAGGTCGGACCCTAGTCACGGCCTACGGGGCTGGGTCATGACAGAAGTTGTATCAGAGCAGTTCGTCCTTGGATTGTCTATAGACCGTGTCTAGTAAAGTCTTGATTATCGATTTTTTGTGCGCCACATCCATAAACAGGAAGCTACAGGTCATTTAGGATGTTACCTTTCTTTCACATCTGAGATCATGCTTTAGACCCGAGTCATAGGAAAATTCCTTATACTAACCTTGGATCTTAACAGGAGGACGACACCAACAAAAGGAAGTAATTGACGATATAAAAAGCTACGAAGCATGCAGGTAAGTAAAGTAAAGCCACAGAAGATATCCGTCGGGTAAGGTATTGAAGTACTATTGAAATGTAAAGTTGAAACCTGAAAGGAAAGTAGACAGGAAGTGCAACAGATGCAGTTTGAAGTTGGACATATGAGGTAAGTCCAGTATTTTTATATTCTTGTTGATGTTGAAAGACCTGTATGGTTGCGATATGAGATAACATTGAAAGCCCTGTGCGGCTGTGATATGATATGTATTGTTGGCCCTGTGAGGCATTGTTGGTATTTTCTGCATGCAAGTTTTGGGATAGTAAGAAGTGTAGAGGAAACTTTGCCGAAATTTTTCTAATATAAAAAGAAGGGAATAAAACATAGTTTATAACATATCTTGGAAATTGATACTGGGTACCTATAGGATGCTAAATTAAAGCTGTAAGAGATACTCTTCATGTCGTCGATAAGGGACACCCTCTTTACTTGGGGAAATTTATTTCGAAGAAATAAAAGTCTGTCTAAGAAGTACTGTTCAGACCGCAGTATCTCCAACCATAATTGTGTTGTAGGAAAAAAAAAGAGAAGCTCAGGTTGAAGGGTAAGGTTTCTAGTAATTGAGATTCACTCTTTTTGAAAGTCCCAAGCCCTCAATTCCTATTGTAAATTAGACGAGTTGTTCATAACTTGAGGATAAATTTGGAAGGAGACTAGGTCGGGCAAGTATTAAAAGGGAAGTACTGTGATGTTTAAGAGGTTCTAGTTTCTTCCAAAAATGATTAAAAAATGGTTTAAGATAACAGTTTATAGTTCTCCACCGAGTAATTGGGAAAAGAACTTCTAACAGAAGCACCTCAAAGAGAAGTCAGGAAGTGAACACGAATACAAATTAAAAGGGGGATATGTAAGTATGAATTGAACAGTATGATACGAGTATGCAGGGATAAAGTGGAACCACTAGTAAGATACACTTAGTACGTATTGACTAAGTTAAAGGCCTGAGTTGAGAACACAGTAAGAGCATGGGGCTTATGATATAAAAATGACGCGTGTACACAACGTCGCCCTAGAAATAGTGGAACCCTTAAGGGACGAGGATGGAAAACTTAAGGAACAAATGGCGCAACTTCTATTCTCCCCAAGAAGCAAAGGATATAGGTTGGGATAAAGCTATTACTTCAAGAAAACCTTAAATAGTTATCATCAGAATACTAGCACTGCCTAATTGGAGTTGGAACGACTACAGGTGTGAAGAAATTCTGGGAAAAGGAAAAGTAGAAGGTGGACTTGGATAAGTTGTTCCTTGGGTCACATTATTCAAGTACCGATTAGTAGACAAGACATCACATTAAATATGGAAAGGTTCTCGTCACTTCGTAATTTAGCCAAGGCTCCATACGCAGATAGTTCAATTATAAAATATGCAGATAGATGGAGACATGATGCAGTACCAAGTAGATTGGAGGAAGAGATTGGGCGAAATTGAGACTGGACAAAAAGACATAGAGCAAGGTACAAGCAGATGAAAGTAAGAGTACCCTCTAAAGGGGGGAAGTTAATGAGAAAATGGCAAAGGTAGGAAGAGGCAATTTATATAGCAATATATTTGAGATAGACGTCTAAACTTCAATAAGATATCTTGCTGAACCAAGTTAGAAAGGTCCAGAAGCTACCAATAATTGGACGAAAGCCAGAATGCTACATAAGGCAGCGTTAAGAAGTTTGTGACGAGACCCTGAACAACATAACACTAGAAGGCGTCTGCATATAAAAACAAAAGAGTGTAACCATGAAAGGATATCGACCAACTTAAGAGATATTATGAAGGATGATGACAACATGCTAGACCAAAAGCCAAAATGTTGGTTATAGATTTAGTCGCAAATGATGTTGCGATAGATAAATAACCAAAGAAAAAGGACTAGAAAGCCTCCTATGGTAGAAAATGAGGAGAACACAAAGTGAATAGAGGATAAGGGAGCTTATATGTCAAATTCCTTTAAAGCTATGCCAGCTAATAATAGCCAAAACTCAAAGCGGCTCCAAAGGTCACTATATGAACTAACTTTAGCGCTACTCAGTAGCCCACCCTAATGAATGGGTACGTATAGAAAGGGGGGGAATACAATAGGAGAAGTTAAATCAAAATGACCAAAAAAAAGGGGGGACATGGTCATAGTGGAGCTAAAGGTCTACGCCGATACTGGTTGTAAGATAAATGAGGAAAGGACAAGGCAAAACATAAAGACTCGCGAGACAACGCTGAGGTAAATCTGGAGCTAAGTTGAGTGCCCCGCATATTATGGCAAGGATTACAATGAAATGCGACATGAAGACTTACCATGGAGGTCACCCATCCCAGTATTACTCTCGCCCCAGCATACTTAACTTCGAAATTTTGATGGAACTTAATGCGTTAGTGCTGGTATGATCACGCGAGATGGAAGAATCAGAACTAGCGGTGGAGAAACGATATGAGATTATGTTCTTGGAGTACTATATGTTACGTTGAGGGTATGGTAAAAAGGATTTAAGAAAGACAAGAAGGATTAGCTAACTGCTAACTGACAACGCACTCAAATGCCACAGCTCTTCAACATAGTACCAGTTAATGAGAAGAAAACCACAGAAGGACTATATGGGCTAGTGGGCGAGGGAATTTCGACACCACTTGGCAGCTAACTTTGAGGGCGAAAAAGCAAAACCCAAAAGGTAAGGGTACCAGCCGATGTAATTTATGGATGAAAGGAAGTAATACCCAAGGTCAAAAATTCCACAATATGACCAGGACTATAATACTCACTTAGCATTCCAGCGCCAGATATTAGCCCCTACTCCTTCAATAAAAGGCTACCTACTCAGACGAGAATGTGTAAAATTATAGGGTAAAGGAGTGGTAGGACCTTACGGAGTCCCCACAGCTATTATCCCAGGTGAAGGAGACCAAGTTGCAATTAACTACCGAGAGATGCGAAGATAGGTTAAGCCAAACTACCGAGATGGAATTAGTACTACGGGTGAAGTAAAACATGGCCACGATTGGACAAAAGATCTACCCCAATATCGAGTGTAGTATAAGGGAGAAAAAGGCAAGGTAAAACATGAGAACTAATGAGATAGCGCTAGGATACTTCTTGTACCCTCTCATATTCTTGTAAAGGTAAAGAATGACACAAGATAATGTGTCTAGAGGATTACAAGCGGGGGTAAGGGAAATTGTGAAAGGGTCTAAGTGAAACTGGCAGAACTAGCTGGTTACTATAGGATGGAGAGCTTCTATGCCAAAATTCCTTCGGAATTATACCAGATGATGTTAGACAAAGCACAAAATGACTATGAGAGCCATTATATGAGGGGGACTGCAGTATTATTTGGTATCCAAACTAAGGATTGGAAAAAAAGAGGGGAAGAAGGACCCAAAAGATTGAATGCTAGTTAAAGTTCTAAAAAGAGTCGAGAAGGACTATACGAGGCTAAAAATTCCCTAATTATCAACGTCATTATGAACCTATTTTATACTCTGTAAGAGTAGGGTGCTATATGGGTTATTGTGAGTAGGCTAAGGTATCAGCCCATTTGCTTCCAATCAAGAGCACCTATGCAACTGAAATTAGGTGGAGTTATAAAATATAGAGATAGTAAGGTTCCGTGAGGTTTCCCCAGCTAATATCTTAGATAGAAGGACTTCAAAAATGATTAACATTTGGCATCAATCCAAGAAAAGATCAGGAACACAGGTAGATCTTAGTACCCCAGTTTGTCCCTCGAGCTGCTGAACAAACTGAGCATACTATTAGACGTTAGAAGATATATTGCGGTCTTATATGGTTGGCTTTAAGAGTAACTGAGACGACCTTCCACCACTTATTGAGTTTGCCTATGAGAAGGGCTACCATTCTAGTATCCAGATGACCCCCTATAAATCCCCCTGTTGGGGAAAAGACTAAGTTGGTAGGCCAAACAGGATTAAGCAAACTATTAACTAACCCAGAGTCAGCAAAAATGATATACAGATAATTGACATCGATATTTAAAGTTCAAATGGATGATTGGATGTTCATAACGGAGTCACCTAGAAAAGAGAACTTAACCCAAAATATATTAGACTGTATCAAGTTGCTCATAAGATGGGTAACATGGATGGTAAGTTGAGCTTACCACCTTATTTGGAAACTATGCGCCTAGTCCATCAGATAGGAATGCTTTGCTAGGGTACTAACAAGTCACCCAGGGTATATTCCATAGATGATGTTAAGGAGATGGAATCCTATGAGAAAAAAACCTATCGCCATCTTAGATCGGCAAACTGGAAGATTGTAGACTAAAGACGTGCCTTCCGTCAAGATACGGTGGAAAACCCAAAACCATAAAGAGAATGACCAGGGAAACTGAAGAGAACATGAAATACAGGTATTCGCACCTATTTCCGACGTTAGCAGGTAACCCCAACTCCTGAAATTCATATATTAAGTACTTGGATAGAGTAGGTGTTATGGAAACAATAAAGAATCTCCCTACGATTTGTATAAGGTGCTAAGAGAAGTTTTGTCTAACATTCGGGGACAAATGTCCTAAAGGGGATAAGGATGTTACACCCCACACTTTTAAACTCGGAATGTCTCATAAGTTTCTTAGACATTATCATGTGAGCCGGATATGCTACGACACTATCAAACGACTCTAAGGAAGGGAGAATGTGATATCCCATAGTAGAGAAGGTTGGAAATGGAGTCATAAGAATCCGGAAGGAATTGGAGGCTAAGTAATGAGTCATTGGACTCGATTTAACTATGTAAGCTACTAACTTTGAAGTACTACATACTTAAGCTATTGGAGTATGTACCAAGCTTGCATAGCATGGATTACATAGGCTCTTAAAATAAGAAGAGATTACGAACCCACGAGGAAGGGGAAAAGATGACACGTGACAGCCAATGGAGGAGTGACACGTGGCAGCACCTCAAGCAAGAAGGTGACCCACCCGCTTGGGGTCAAGAAGGTGACCCACCTGCTTGGGGGAGGTGGGCCCCACTGCCCCGTGGCAACCTCTCCTTGCTTGCATAGATACGGTGGGCCAATAGAGGCTGGACACGTGTCCCCTTAGGGGATGACATGTGTCACCTACTAGGACCACCAATATACATGTATATCATGAATTATCTTCAGTTTATACTCAGAAAACTTCAGCAGCAAACAAAAGAAAGCAAACCCTAAAGTTGAGAGAAAATAGTGATGGCTTGGAGGAAAAAATAAGGTAAGTCCCGATTTGTTTCCGTAAAGTAATTATCTAGCATATACCACAATGATATGGAGGTATTATTAGTATAAAATCATGGCTTGGTGCAGAAAACATCAGACAGCAAGCACCCATGACGTTCAAGTCGCGCTAGAAAAAGTTCCGAGGCACAATTTTGGCTAGTTTTGGCCAATTTCGGGTAAGGTAAGGATTCTCCTTTAAATTTGGACTTTATGGTGTTTTTATAGGGTATATTACACACCTATTAATATGCTGGAAGTTTAAAAAATCATGGAAATGCTCGGCGGTAGAAACCACCGAAATTAAAGTCGTCGTAATTAAATTGTAGTCGAAATGAGGCGTTGTGTGTGTGGAGGCTGCTGCTGTTTGTGTGGTGCGTGTTTCAGTGTCTAAATATGTTCTGAATTAGGTGTGGGAGCTTATGGCTTCATCCACATGACCCCCTGCTTCGTACGGGTAAAGGTTTTACAAAATGGAAACTAGAAACCCCATTTTGATATCATAATTTCGAGCGAGTCGTTTGGAGGTTATGCTGTATATTGTTGGTGTGAATTGCTTAAACGTATGTTGTAGATTGTTGTTGTTGGTTGGCTGTAGTATTTAGGTATCTAATTGGAAATTTGGATAGGGCGCATTGTAGGGGAGATGCTGCCCAATTTTCGTTAACGCCTTAACCAATTAAAGAACTAGCCGAGGAGACGAACAAAGAAATAGATTCCGTGAATACTAAGGTACAACCTAAGATGCTGGAAAGTTAAAATTGGTTGATATTCGTATTAGTTACATGTTGAATAGGTTCAAAGAACGATGAGGCGAATGGGATAAGGAGTAACTCACAAGAGGTATGTAAAGCTTTCTCTTGGCATGTTTTGGTATAAGTACGTGCAACTATCTTTCTTTCCTTTTGGAAAGTATTAGCCTTAAGTTAATTATATGTGGAATGTGGAGATAATTCCATTCCTAGAACTCTAGGTACGCCTCATAATCCCTAACTACAGTTAGGTGTTGACACCCCTACAAAAATTGAGCATTGCCTGTTAAGGCATCTACGTTCTAAAGTGTAGTGTATGGGAAACTCTCTTTCCTTTATCTTGATATGTACTTGGTATGAAAATGAGATTATGATGCCATAGTTTTTCACCAAGCCCCAGGATGGGTCGAGTGTGAGATATGTATATAAGGACTACCTGAAGGAAAGTACAGACTATATAGAGTTTACTCTCATTCTTTTCTGGCATGTCTTAGTTGTAAGTTAAATGTGATGTGAGCTCCGGAGTAACTCTATTATTAAAATTTCCTATTTACTTTTGAATATCGAACTCTGATAGTAGTTGAACTATTTCCCTGGAAACTTCTATATGTTAAAGAGGTACCAAATGTACAGGCTCCAAGTCTTAAAGACTATACGAGACTAAGTATTTTTGATTCCATAAATGATTTGGCCCTATATTAATACATGTCTAGGGTCCCCGAGATTACTTTTGGGACAGTCCATAATGGCATTTAGAGGACACTCGAGATGACTACACCGTTACTCGGGTCCTCAAACAAAAGCTTAACTTTCTTATTTTTTCGAGTCTCTAGTAATGATTTAAATTGCATATAGTTACTCACTACTCTATTTGTGTATACTATAACCCTTCTTTCACTGAGTCCCAGGCTGGGTACGTTATCGTACACAACTCACTACATTATCCACCGAGCCCCTCACTAGAGGGCCGAGTACATATGTATATATATATGATGATGTGTTGTAATAAGGTGGTGATGGTGCGGGGCCGATGATGGTCCTATAGATGTGATTCCTCGAATCCCTGAAGGGCCAGCTATATTGTATAAATTGAGTATGCATGCTTTCACGATTCACAGAGTACATGTATAGGTTTCCAATTTGGATATTTTAGCCCCTGCTTGTCTACTTCAAATATGCTTCCAGTGGCATTATGTTATGTTTTACATACTCAGTACATATATCGTACTGACCCTCCTTTCTTTGGGGTGCTGCGTTTCATGCCCGCAGGTACAGGTACAAGTTTTGGTAGTCCGTCAGCTTAGGATTCCATAAAGCTCAGTTGGAAGAGGCTCTATTGTATCGAGAATGGAATTTCAAGTACAAGTAGTCGTCTAGTGTAAAATTGTTGTGTCTATTCAGGGGTACGGCGGGGGCCCTGTCTCGCTATATATTATCGATAATATTTTTAGAGGTCTGCAGATATGTATATGTGGGTTGTATATGTCAGTTTGATTCAGCTGGGTCTACATGATTTATGATATATGTTATTATGTTATGGCAGCCTTGTCGGCTTATGTGCCCTGTCATATTGTGAAACAAACGAAAAGGGCTACAGGTTTATGAAAATGTTATCGCCCAGTGGGGCTCTATTACATGATATTGTTTTATTTGCAGTTCAAATTGACCACAGTTGATAGCTAAGTATATAGGGGGTCTAGGTCGGACCCCAGTCATGGCCTACGGGGTTGGGTCATGACAGTTACACCCCACACTTTTAAACCCGGAATGTCTCTTAAGTTCCTTAGACATTATCATGTGAGCCGGATAAGCTACAACACTATTAAACGACTTTCATAAAGGGAGAATGGGATACCCTATAGTAGAGAAGGTTGGAAATAGAGGCATAGGAATCTGGAAGGAATTGGAGGCTAAGTAATGAGTCGTAGGACTCAATTTACCTTTGTATGCCACTAACTTAGAAGTCGTACGTACCTAAGCTACTTGAGGATATACCAAGCTTACGTGCACCAGATTACATAGGTTCTTGAGATAAGACGAGATAACGAACCCACGAGGAAGGAAAAAAATGATGCGTGGTAGCCAATGATGGAGTAACACATGGCATCACCTCAAGCAAGTAGGTGACCCACCTGCTTAGGGGAGGTGGACCCCACTGCCACGTGGCAGCCCCACCTTGCTTGCTTGGACACGGTGGCCCAATAGGGCTGGACACATGTCCACCTTAGGGACTGACACGTGTCACCTCTTGGTACCACCCATATATATGTATATGTAACGTATACTTCAGTTCCTACACTTAAACATCAGCCAAAGATCAAGAAAACAAACCCTAATCCTAGAGAGAAAAACATGACGGCTTGGGGAGAAAAATAAGGTAAGTCCTGATTTTTCTCCATAAATAAATTATCTAGCATATATCACGATGGTATGGAGGTATTAATACTATAAAATCATGGATTGGTGCAGCCCAGAACGGACAGCAAGTAGCCACGGCGTTTAAAGTGCGCTAGAAAAGTTTCGAGGCATAATTTTGGCGAGTTTTAGCCAATTTCGGGTAAGGTAAGGCTTCTCCTTTAAATTTACAATTTATGGGGTCGTTATGAAGTGTATTATACACCTTTTATACTGATTTAAGGGTAAGAAAGTTGTGGAAATGCTCGACATTCGAAATAAACTAAATTGTAATCGTTATAGTTAAATTCTTGTCAAAATGAGGCGTTGTGCATGTGGGGGCTCTGCTGGTCGTGTGGTGGTGTGTTGATGCCTAAAATTGTTCTAAAGGAGGTGGGGGATCTTCTGGTTGCATCCACACGACCCTTCACTTCGTACGGTTAAAGGTTTTATGAAATAAAGATTAAAGACCCTATTTTAGTATCATAATTTTAAGCGAATTAGTTGGGGTTTGTATGGTGTAATGTTGCCATGTTTTACTTGTGTATGAGCTGCAGGTTGTTATTGTTGGTTTTCTGTAGTTATAGGGGAGGTGCTGCCCGATTTCCGATAATGCCTTAAATAACTAAAGAACTAGTCAAGAAGACGAGCGAGAAAATGAATTCTATGAATACTCGTATACAACTTAAGGTACTGAAAATTCAAGGGTTATTGATATTCATATTGCTTCCATGTTGAATAGGTTCGAAGGATGACGAGGCAAATGGGATAAAGAGTAACCCATAAGAGGTATGTGAAGCTTTCTCTTGGCATGTTTTGGGCATAAGTATGTAAAGCTATCTTTCTTTCCTTTTGGCATGTCTTAGACCTAAGTGCATTGTGTATGAAATATGGGGATAATTCCATTCCCAGAACTCTGAGTACGCCTCATAATCTCGATCTACTGTTTGCTGTTAGAATCCCTACAAAGCTTGGGTACTGCCTTTCAAGGCTTCTACGTATTAAAAAGTAATGTAAGTAGAACTATCCTTCCTTTCTCTTGAGATGTATTTGGCATGAAAATGGGGTTATGATGCCATGGTTGTTCACTGAACCCCCTGATGGGTTGGGTACGAAATATGTATATGATGATCACTTGAAGGAAAGTACATAATATATAGAGCTTACCTTTTTTCTTCTTTTTGCATGTCCTAGTTGTAAGTTAAATATGATACGATCTCTGGGGTAATTCCATCCGTAAACATCTCCTATTTACACTTTGAATATCGAACTCTTATAATAGTTGAACTATTTCCCTGGATAATTCTACATGATAGAAAGAAAATAAAGGTACAGGCCCCAAGTCTTACCGACTATATGATAACAAACGTATCTAGCTCCATAAGCAATTTGGCCTTACTTTAGTACACATCTAGGGTCCCTGAGATCCTAATTGATATAGCCCCAAGTGACAGTTAGAAGGCACTTGACATAATTATATTACTACTCTGATTCTCAGACAATAGCTTATTCCTCTTATACGGTCGAGTCTATGATAATGATTTAAATTGCATATAGTTACTCACTTCTCTACTTATGTATACTGTAACACTTCTTCGCCAAGTCCCAAGCTGGTTATAAGGTTCGTGCAATTCACTGCATTGTCCACCGCCCCTCACTAGAGGGTCGGGATATGTATGTATATATATGATGATGATGTGTTGTAATAAGAGGATGATGGCACTGGGCCTATGATGATCTTACAGATGTATTCACCGGATCCCTGATAGGGACGGCTATATGGTATAATTTGAACATGCATGCTTTTATGATACACATGATACAGGTCTAGAGGTTTCTTATATGACATTTTATCCCCTGCTCTCTATTTCAGATATGCTTCCAGTTGTATTATGTTATGTTTTACATACTCAGTACATATGTTGTACTGACCCCCTTTCTCGGGGGGCTGCGTTTCATGCCCGCAGGTACAGATATAGGATTTAGGAGTCGGTCAGTTTAGGATTCCACTTAGCTCAGCAGAAAGAGGCTCCATTGTGTCGGAGCCTAGTTTTTGGCACTGGCTACTAATGTATATAACTGTTTTGTTTAGTCAGGGTTATGGCAGGGGCCCTGTCCCGCCATATATTGTCGTTAATATTTTTAGAGATCTGCAGACATGTATATGTGGCTGCGGACTAACAATCCAGCAAAAGGGCTGAAAAGCTCCTCTCCTTAGAGTCAAGTGGCTTTCAGCTCCTTTATTAAACCTTCCCCTTTTAATAATAAGAAGGTAAGCATCAAAGCCCAGAAAACCCAACCTATACAAAGAGCTCTTTTCAGCCCCTATTCCTAACAAGTGAAAGTTGCTAGCACCCACCATATCTTGCTTCGGGGCCGATCTCTTGTATCGGAGCTTGTGTATGTCAGTTTAGTTCAGTTGTGTCTACATGATATTTGGTACATGTTGGTGTGTTATGGCAGCCTTGTCGGCTTGCATGCCCTTTCATGATATGATACCAATAAAAGAGGCTATAGGTTTATGAAAATGTTATCGCCCAAAGGGCTCTGTTGCATGGTATTATTTTATTTACAGTCAACTTGACCACAACTAATAGTTATGTATACGGGGGTCCAGGGTGGACCCCAGTCATGGCCTACGGGGTTGGATACTGACACATATGAACCAGAGGGCTATGTGGCTGCAACCAGCAAATAACACACCCCTTTTGGAACGTGTTCCAGACCTGCAAAACTACAAAACATCGCCCCACACAACACCACAATAACAACGACTCTAGCCAAACTTTAACCCGTTAAAATCGTATCAAATCAGCCCCTACATGACTTGTAATGTTCTTTAGTCGCAACACATATATTTTCATATTTCCAATCCATATTTATACCTTCATAACATGTCTAAACCCTTAACAAAATGTGGGAGAAGAGAATCAAGCCATACTTTATTAAAAGTCAACTTCGGAAGCTCCTTAACATGCTGAAAGTTGCGGGCTAGTCACGTCACTTCTTTCTACCCCAAATAGTTAATTTATGTTAATAATACCTTCCTTTCATCGTAGTATACTATATATAATTAATTTATGGAACGAAATCAAAAAGCGTACCTCAAATTGGCCAAAGCCATGGCTGCCGTAGCTCTCTCCCTCTCTACATTTTTCTTTTCTTTTTCCAAGTTGAAAGATGAATTCTAAATGAAAGACTAGTCATCTTTACATGTATTTATACACTCCCTTACAGTGTTACGCATGGAAGCCCCCTAGGGGTGACATATGGCAGCCCCTAGGGCGCCACCTCATCCATGCGACCACTCACATGCTGCCACGTGGCAGGGGGGTCCACCCCAAGAAGGTGAGTCACCTACTTGTTTCAAGTAGGTGCATCACCTACTTGTTTCAAGTAGGCGCTCGTCTCCTTATTTCCCTTCCGTGGGTTCGTAATCTCGTCTCACTTCAAGAGCCTATGTATTCCTTGCTACTTAAGCTCGATGTATACTCAAGTAGCATAGTTACGTAAGACATCTAAGTCGGTAGCTTACGCAAGTGAGTTGAGTTCCATGACTTGTTATTTGGGCTCTAACTCCTTTCAAATCCTTATAACTCTATTTCCAACCTTCCCTATTATGGGACACCACCTTCTTCCTTCCTTAGAGTTATTTGATAAATTTTACATACTCTGGGTCACGTGGAAACTTTTAAGAAGCTTAAAAAAGCATTCTGAGGCACAAAAGTATGGGGAATAACATCCTTCCCCCCTTTAGAACATTCTTCCTCGAATGTTAATTAATCTCACGAGGTCTTGTTTTATCACCTTTTCATCGTACTATACCTTCTATTCATAGCTGTCTATTTCTCTTTTTTTATGATTCTCATACTTAATTAATCACTTCCATTTTGAGTGCCTCCTTTGGTAGTCCTTTCATTTCCCCAGCCTATGTCCCTTTTTTGTGCCCGAAGAATTTCATGTTACTCCTATATCCTTTGGAGAACACTATTTGTACATAATCTCCTTTCTCATTTTCAAAACATCTTTTGTTCACCTCTATTTGTTCCTAGCATACCAGTCACTTCTGGTATTCACCCTGTCTTGTTGCTCACCTTCACTGTTGTTACCCCTTAACCCTTCATTCTGAACTTTCTTCACAAATCTGTGTAAGCCTTTCTTACTCATTCTCTATTTGCTTTTCTATTCTTCATAAATCACATCATATACTTTAGTCACTTCCTTACTAGGCTTTACTAATTCTCGTAACGATCTTCGTTATATTCACCTGGCATCCTGTTCGCATTCAATCCCATAGTATAACAATTTCTTTTAACTATAACTTATCACAACTTATCCATGTGTATCAATTCAGTCGGTGCCTTAATATATCACACTACATACCGATCTACCAGTCTTCTCTAAATCAATTTCTCAGGCTTACAAATTTTGTTTCCAACTTTATTTTACCATATACCAATATCAACCTCCTAGTTTTTATTGCTATCAATTTAGCAATTAACTTATTTCTCGAGGTCCGCCCTACTCATAGTTTAGTCAAATCTCATTCTTATTATGGGAAAGGCATACTATAATCTTGTATCTAATTCTCAATTTATTTCTAGGAAAATTTGAGCAGAATTTCCTCTGTATTTCTTACTATCTCAACACCTGCATACAGAAAATGCCAATAGTGCCTCACAGGGCACACATATATATATAGTCATATCATCTCATATTGCAGCACACAGGGCACCCAATATCAACAGTATAAAAATAGACTTACCTTGTATGTCCACTCAAACTGCACCTGTTGTACTTTCCTGTTTACTTTTCCTTTCACTTTTTGAATTTACATGTCAATTGTATTTCAACACCTTACTTGACGTATATCTTTCGTGCCTTTGCTTACCTGCATGCTCTGTAACCTCCAATATCGTTAGTTACTTTCTTCTATCGATGTTGTCTCTCTGCTGAAATCACAAGTTAGTATGAGGATTTTCATTCCCTATGACTCGGCTCTATCATACGATCTTAGATATTAAAGAAGGGTAACATCCTAAATGTCTTATAGCCTTCCTGTCTATATATGTCGTGCACAATACACCGATAAATAAGACTCTACTAGACATGGTTTGTAGACACTCCAAGGACGAACTGCTTTGATACCACTTCTATCACGACCCAACCCCATAGGCCACAACTAGGGTCTGACATGGACCCCGTATACATACCTATAAGTTGTAGTCAAATTGAACTATGAACAAAGTGATACTACTCCCAAAAACCCTAATGAGTCAAAACTTTTTCATGTACATGTAGACTCTTTCATTTGTATCATATCATGAAAAGGCACGCAAGCCGATAAGGTTGATGTAACATAAAAACATTTACAACATGCCATATAGGTACAACCTAGACAAATTTACAAACAACCCACATACATATGTCTACAGACCTCTAAGATTTATGAACGGTAACATATGGGGGGACAGGGCCCCTACCGTACCCCTGAATAAGAAAATGCATACATCATATAACCAACACCAAAAGATAGACTCTAGAACAGTAGAGCACTTCCAACATAGCTGAGTGGAAATTCTAAGCTAGCGGATCTCCGAAATAAACATCTGAAGTAGAGATCTAGGAAATAATATGATACTCAATAAGTCACTGTACCTGTGTCCTACGAGAAAAATCGTGCACATCGTTATCATATATCGCACCCAGCCCATTATGGGGCTCAGGGCCATAATCGTATATCATATCTCAACACAACATCATTATATTATATTATTGAATACATATACCATACCCGGCCCTTTATGGGACTCAGTGTTATCACATTATCATATACCATACCCGATCCTTGATGTGTTTCGGTGTCATCATATCATTATATACCATACCTGGCCATTTATGGGTCTCAGTGTCATCATATTATCATATACCATACCCGACACTTTATGGGACTTGGTGTCATAATCATCATATACCATACCCGGCCTTTTATGGGTCTCAGTGTCATAATCATCATATACCATACCCAACCCTTTATGGAACTGTCATAATCATCATATACCGTACCCGGCCCTTTATGAGATTCAGTATCATCATCATGTCATTATATATCGTACCCGACCTAATAGGAGACTCAGTGTCATAGGCGACCACACACAGGTGGATCATTATCTGAAACTTAATAAGGTAGTCATACAGAACTATCATTCGTGGATCAAGATAATAATCATCTCAGGTGCCCTTTGAGTGCCACTAGGGCTACATTAACTAAAGTCTTAGGAGTTGTAGACATATTTTAGGGTAATGCCAACCGACTTAAGGAAATCAGGGACATTTTTCATCACAGAGTCCTTAGGAATAGAGGCTTTACATCCCACCCCTAATTGATATATAGATGGTTCAGCGAAGGTGGCTCAACTACGATGAGAGTTTTCCTGCCAATGAGTGAATATGAGACATATAGCTTATTCAGATCTTAAGAATGAAATTACCCTAAAGCTCGTATCATGTATCATCTATCTTTAAGACATGTCAAATAAAAGGAAGGGTAGGCTTTACCTATTTATCAATTCCTATCCCAAAGGAGTTTGAGAGACAATAACTCAACCACCGTAGGCATTCTAATATTCATAAGTGGATAAGGATCAAGAGGTATGCTCGAGGCTTTATGCATAGGATTTTTCACGACCCAACCCCGTAGGTCGTGATTGGGGTCCAACCTGGACCCCTGTATGTGCATAAGTCAGGTGTATTCAAACCAGACTACAAATAATATGATAACGTACAAGAGAATCTCAATGGGTCATAGTATTTCATATATCTGTAGCCTCTTTCACTTGTATCATAATGTGAAAGGGACCGCAAGCAGACAAGGCTTCCATAACACACACCTATATAATATATCATGTAGACCCAGCTGAACAAAACTTACACATACAACCCACATATACATGTCTACAGACTTCTATTAAGTAGTGACAATGAAATATGATGGGACAAGGCCCCCGCCGTACCTTAGAATAAATGAAAGTAATATGTACACCAGGGACTAGTACCAAAAACTAGGCTCCGATACAATGGAGCTTCTTCCAAATTAGTTGAGCAGAATCCTAAGATGGTGGACTACCAAAACCTATATCTGTACCTACGGGCATAAAATGCAGCCCCCCAAAGAAAGGGGAGTCAGTACAATATATGTACTGAGTATGTAAAGTATAAAACATCATAAAGAGGGCACAACTAACATAGGGATACAGGGGACAAGCATAACATTCACAAAACTACAGTACCTGCATCTTATAAATTGAAGTCATGTATACCCCCATCAACCTTGTACCTGGCCCGCTAGGGGACTCAGTGTAATGAATACATCATCTATCATGATAGCCATATGTATGCCATTAGCGCTGTGGAACGTACAACCCGATCCATGTATATAGCAAGTACATACCGAGGAACGATGGCCCGATCCGCATATCGTGTAAAAATGTCGACGAACGATGGCCCTATCCGTATATCATATGATAATGCTGAGGGATGACAACCTAATTCGTATATTGTATAGTGATGCCGAGGAACGTACAGCCCAATCCATATATAATGTAATGTGTCGAGAAATATATGTATCATGACCCAACTCCGTAAGCCGTGACAGGGGTCCGATCTGGACCCCTCCGTACACATATCTATTAGCTGTGGTCACATTTAATCGTAAATAAGACAATATAATGTAACAGAGCCCTACTGGGCGATAACAATTTCATAAACCTATAGCCTTTTTCATTTGTATCACAACATGACAGGGCACACAAGCCGACAAGGCTGCCATAACATAATCACATATATCATATATCAGGTAGACCCAACTGAATCAAATTGACATACACAACTTACATATACATGTCTATAGACCTCTAAGAGTAATAACTGCATCATATGGCGGAATAGGGCCCTCGCTGTACCCCTAAATACAGAAATATATGCATATTACATGACCGGTATCAAAATTTAGGCTCCAGAATAGTGGAGCACTTCCAACATAGCTGAGAGAAACTCCTAAGCTGACGGATCTCCAAAATGAACATCTGTACCTGCGGGCATGAAACACAGCCCCCCCGAAGAAAAGAGGTCAGTACGATATATGTACTGAGTATGTAAAACATAACATACTACAACTGGGGGTATATCCAAAATAGATAAGCAGGAGAATAATTTATCAGATCGGAAACATGTACCTATACTCTGTGAATCATAAAAACATGCATGCTTAAATTTTCAATATAGCCGGCCCCGTTAGGGGTTCGGTGAATCATATATGTAGTTTTAGCATCAGGCCCCGTGCCATCATCATCTTATTACAACACATCATCATAGTATCAGTATCAGGCCCCAGGCCATCATCACCTTATTACAACACATCATCATCATATATATACATGCGGATGTCGGCCCTCTAGCGAGGGACTCGGTGAATAATACAGTGAATTGCACAAATCTGACAACCGGCCCGGGACTCGGAGAAGAAGTGTTACAGTATACACGAGTAGAGTAGTGAGAAACAAAACACAGTTTAAGTCATTATTTGAGACTCAATGAAGCCATCAAGCGAATCATCACTTGGAGTTCAGGGTAGGAATGTAATTGTTTTAAGTGCCCTCGAACTGTCACTTGGGGTTATATCAGTTAGGACTTCAGGGACCCTAGACACATACTAAAGTAAGGCGAATTCACTTATGGAACCAAGACATTTGTTATCTAATAGTTTTAAGACTCGGAGTCTGTACATTCATACCTCTTTAACATATAGGAGTTTCCAGGGAAATAGTTTAACTATCATAGAGTTCAACATTCAGTGGTAAATAAGAGATACTCAAGAATGGAATTACCCCGGAGCTCGTATCACATTCAACTTACAACTAGGACATGCCAACAGAAGAAAGAGAATGAGCTTTACTTACCTATGCCAAAATATGTCAAGAAGAAGCTTCACATACCTTGTTTGAATTATTCCTTATCCTGTTTGCCTCGCCGTCCTTTGAACCTATTCAACATGAAAGTAATATGAGAATCAAACCCTCTTACCTTTCCATCACCCTAGGTTACACCTTAGTATTAATGGAATCTATTTCCTTAGTCGTTTCCTTGACTAGTTCTCTTATTCGCTAAGGCGTCGCCGAAATTTGGGCAGCACCTCCCCTATAATGTGCCCTATACAAATTTCTAATTAGGTCCCTAAGACCTAAAGACAACCAAAAATAACAACCTGCAGCAATTTACACAAACAATATACAACATAAACTCCAAATGACTCATTCAAAAAGATGATATCAAAATAGGGTTTCTAGTTTCCATTTTGCAAAACCTTTAACCGTACGAAGAGGGGGGTCGTGTGGTTGCAAAAAGAATCTCCCCAACTCATTTAGAACATATTTAAACCCTGAAATGACACATAACACCCCTGCAACAGCAATTCACAAGAACAACGCCTTACTTCGACGACAATTCGACTATAGCAACTCCAATTTAGTTTATTCCGAATGTCAAGTATTTCTATGCCATTATCACACTTCCATCCACCTATATGGCATTTAAAACACTATATAACAACTCCATAAAGTAAAAATTAAAAGGAGAAACCCTACCTTACCCGAAATTGGCTAAAATTGTCAAATCGCCACTCGGAACTTCTTCAAACGCGCTGAAATTGAGCGGGCTGTTTGTATGACTTCCTCGCTGCCCCAAATTAAATTTTCTCATTATTAAACATCTCTATACAAACACAGTATACCATAATTAATTAATTCACAGAAAAAAACTCGGAGACTTACCTCCAATAGGCCTAACCCGTAGCCCCTCTCTCTTGTCTCCAATGTTTTTCTCTTCTTCTTTATTCTAAGTTTCCAATTGTAAAGCTGAAGTTTTGGTTCTGTAAACATCATAAAATACATATATACATATCCACGTTCTTAAGGAACACTGTAGATAATTAATTCACGGAAGAAAAATCGAGAAACTTACCTTTAAGCTTCCAAAGCCATGGCTGCCTCTCTCTCACGTTCTCTCTATACTTGGCTGATTATTTGGATAATGAATAAGTGAAGAGTCACATACACATATATAGAGGAGGTAACACATGTCATCCCCAAAGGGTGACATGTGTCAGGCCCTTATTGGGCTACCTCAACTATGCGGCCAATGGGTTGCTGCCACATCATCTTTTTTTTTCTCCCTCATGGGTTTGTAATCTCATCTTATTCTAAGAGACTATGTAATCTGTGCTACACAAGCTTGGTACGTACTCCAATAGCTTAAGTATGTAAGACTTCTAAGTTAGTAGCTTACGTAGGTAAATCGAGTCCTATGACTCATTACTTGGCCTCCAATTCCTTCCGGATTCTTATGACTCCATCTCCAACCTTCTCTACTATGGGGTATCACATTCTCCCTTTCTTATAGTCGTTTGATAGTGTCGTAGCATATCCGGATCACCTGATAATGTCCAAGGAACTTGTGAGACATTCTAAGTTTACGAAAAGGGTGGGGTGTAACTTCCTTCCCCCCTTTAGAACATTTGTCCTTGAATGTTAGACAAAGCTTCTCTTAGCACCTTATACAAACCGTAGGGAGATTCTTTGCCATTTTCCTAGTACATACTTCCATACAAGTATCTCATATACGTGTTTCAGGAGTTGGGGTTGCTTGTAAATATCATTTACAAGTGCGAATACTTGTATTTCATGTTCTCTTCAATTCCCCGATTATCCTCTTTCTAGTTTTTGGTTTTTCCACCGTAACTTGATAGAAGGTACGTCTTTAGTCTTCAATCTTCCAGTTTGCCAATCTAAGATGGCGGTAGGTTTTTCCTTATAGGATTCCATCTCCTGGACCACATTTATGGAATATACCCTGGGTGGTTCGTCAGTATCCTTACGAAGCATTTTTATTTGAGGGACTGAGCGTATAGTTTCCAAATGATGAGGTAAGCTCAACTTACCAGCCACGTTGCCCACCTTATGAATAACTCGATACAGTCTACTATATTTTGGGTCAAGTTCCCTTTTCTGGGTGACCCCATTATGAACATTCAATCATCAATTTGAACTCTGAATGTTGATGTCGATTATCTGTACATCATTTCGGCTGACTCTGGGTTATTAGTCCATAGTTTGTTTAATCCTGTTTGGCCTACAAGCTTAGTCTTTTTCCCCAATAGGGGAACTCATACACTTTGCCTTACAACATCTTGTAGGAGGTCATCTGGATACTGGAACGGTATCCCTTCTCGTAGGCAAACTTAATAAGTGGTGGACGAAAGTCCTAGCTACACTTAAAGCCAACTTCATAAGCTCGCAATATATTTTCTAGCAGTTGATAGTATGCTCAGTTTGTTCAGCAACCCCAGGAAAATATGGTACGAAGGCCGGTCGGTGCTCCCGACCTCTTCTTGGACTGAGGTCCAAATGTTAATCATAATTAAAGTCCTTATATCTAAGATACTAGCAAGGGAAACTTCCTGGAGCCTTACTATCTTCATGTTCTATAATTCCACCTAGTTTCAGCTACATAAGTGCTCTTATTTGAAAGCGAATGGGCTGATTCGTTAGCCTCGTATAGTCCGTGTCGACTTTTTTCAAAACTGTAATTGGCATTCTATCTTTTGGGTCCTTCTTCTTCTCTTTCTTTCCATTCCTTATGGTTGGCTATCGGAAAATGCTGCAGTCCCCTCATGTAATGGCTCTCATAGTTGTTCTGTGCTTTGTCTAACTTGATCTGGTATAGTTCTGACGGAATTTTGGCGTATATACTCACCATCCTATAGTAACCAGCTAGTTCTACCAGTTTCGTTAAAACTCTTTCACCACTTTCCTTATCCCCACTTAAAACCCTCTAGACACATTATCCTGTGTCATTTTCTCCCTTACAAAATGACGAGAGGGTACAAGAAGTATCCTAGCGTTATCTCGCTAGTCCTCATGTTTTACCTCTCTTTTTTCTCCCTTATCCTACATTCATTGTCGGGGGAGATCTTTGGCCCAATCGTGGCCATGCATTATGTCACCCATAGTACCAATTCCATCTCGATAGTTTGGTTTAACCTATCTTTGCATCTCTCGGTAGTTAATTGTAACTTGGGCTTCTTTTCCTGGAATAATAGCTATGGGGATTCCGTAAGGTCTTACCATTTCTTCACCCTACAATTTTACACCTTCTCGGCTGAGTAGGTAGCCTTTGATCAAAGGAGCAGGGGCCAATATCATTAATCCACAGGTAACATTCCCTTCAGAGTCAGCTGTCGATGGAGTGTGGAATGAGTCTTGTAGTCCTGGTTATATTATGGAATTTCTGACTTTGGGTATTACTTCTTGTCTTCCTTAAATTATATCAATTAGTACCCTTACCTGCTTGGGTTTTGCTTTTCAATCCTTAGAGTTGGCTGCCAAGTGGTGTCGAAATTCTCTCGTCCACTGGCCCGTATAGCTATTCAGTCGTTTGCCTATCATTAACTAATACTATGTCGACGAACTGTGGCATTCAAGTGCGCCATCAGTTAGCAGTTAGCTAGTCCTTTTTGTCTTGCTTAAATCTTTTTACAATATCCGCAACATAGCGTATAGTACTCCAGGAACATAGTCTTGTGTCGTTTTTCCATCGTTAGTTTAGATTCTTCCATCTCGCGCGATCATACCAGTACTAAGACATTAGGTTCCATCAGAATTTTGAAGTTAAGCGTGCTGGGGCGAGAGTAATATTGGGATAGATGACCTTTCTGGGAAGTCTTCGTGTCGCGTCTCATTGTAATCCTTTCCATAATGTGTGGGGCACTCAACTTAGCTCCAGATTTACCTCAGCGTTGTCTCGTCACAACTTCTTACCACTGCCTTATGTAGAATTCTGGCTTCTATCCAATTATTGGTAGCTTCCGGACCTTTACAACTTGGTTCAGCAAGATATCTTGTTGATGTTTAGATGTCCATCTCAAATATATTGCCATATCAGTTGTCTCCTCCTACTTTTGCTATTTTCTCATTAACTTCCCCCCTTTAAAGGGTACGTGTACTTTCATTTGTTGGTGCTTATAAGCATTCTAGCTTCAATTAGGCAGTGCTAGTATTCTGACGATAACTATTCTAGGTTTTCTCGAAGTAGTGGCTTTGTCCCAACCTATATACTTTGCTTCTTGGGGCGAATAGAAGTTGCGCCATTTGTTACTTAAGTTTTCCATCCTTGTCCTTTAAGGGTTCCACTATTTTTGGGGCGACGTTGTGTATATGTGTCATCATTTTTTTTGTATCTTAAGCCCCATGCTCTTACTGCATTCTCAACGCAGGCCTTTAACTTAGTCAACGCGTACTAAGTGCGTCTTACTAATGGTTGCACTTTATCCCTGCATACTTGTATCACACTGTTCAATTCATACTTACATATCCCCCTTTTAGTTCATACCCATATTCAGTTCCTGACATCTCTTTAAGGTGCTTCCGGAGCTCATATCATATTAAACTTATGACTAAGATAAAGACATGCCCAAAAGAAGAAAGAGAATAAGCTCTATATAGTCTGCACTTTCCTTCAGGTGATCTTCATATACATATTTCGTACCCGGCCCATCATGGGCTCGGTGAACCATTATGGCGTCATAATCTCATTTTCGTATTCAATACATATCAATGGAAATGAGAGATAGCTTTCTACACGCTACTGTTTAACACGTAGAAGCCCTACTAGGCAATACTTATTCCTTACAAGAACTCTAATACTGAACAATGGATAGGGGTTATGAGGCGTACTAGGAATTCTTGAAATGGAATTATCCCCGCACTTCATATACAATTCACTTAAGGCTAAACATTGCCAAAAGGAAAGAAAGATAGCTGTACGAACTTATACCAAAATATGCCAAGAGAAAGCTTTACATACCTGGTCTGAATTATTCCTTATCCTGTTTGCCTCGCCGTCCTTTGAACCTATTCAACATGACAGTAATATGAATATCAACACCTCTTAAATTTCCATCACCCTAGGTTACACCTTAGTACTAATGGAATCTATTTCCTTAGTCGTTTCCTCGACTAGTTCTGTTATTTGCCAAGGCGTCGCCGAATATTGGGCAGCACCTCCCCTATAATGTTCCCTATCCAAATTTCCAATTAGGTCTCTAAGACCTAAATCCAACCAAAAACAACAACCTACATCAATTTACATCAACAATATACAACATAAACTCCAAATGACTCATTCAAAAAGATGATATCAAAATAGGGTTTCTAGTTTCCATTTGGCAAAACCTTTAACCGTACGAAGCAGGGGGTCGTGTGGTTGAAAAAAGAAGCTCCTTCAACTCATTTAGAATATATTTAAACCCTTCAATGACACATCACACCCCTTCAACAGCAACTCACAAGAACAACGCCTTACTTCGACGACAATTCGACTATAGCGACTCTAATTTAGTTTATTCCGAACGTCAAGGGTTTCTATGCCATTTTCACACTTACATCCACCTACAGGGCGTGTAACACACTCCATAACAACACCATAAAGTCCAAATTAAAAGGAGAAACCCTACCTTACCTGAAATTGGCCAAAATTGTCAAATCGCCACTCCGAACTTCTTCAAACGCGCTGAAATTGAGCGGGCTGTTTGTATGACTTCCTCGCTGCCCCAAATTTGATTTTATTGTTATTAAACATCTCCATAAAAACACGGGATACCATAATTAATTAATTCACAGAACGAAACTCGGAGACTTACCTCCAATAAGCCTAACCCGTAGGCCCTCTCTCTTGTCTCCAATGTTTTTCTCTTCTTCTTTATTCTAGGTTTCCAATTGTAAAGCTGAAGTTTTGGTTCTATAAACATCGTAAAATACATATATACATATCCACGTGCTTAAGGAACACCGTAGATAATTAATTCACGAAAGAAAAATCGAGAAACTTACCTTTAAGCTTCCAAAGCCATGGCTGCCTCTCTCTCACATTTTCTCTCTATGCTTGGCTGATTATTTGGATAATGAATAAGTGAAGAGTCACATACACATATATATAGGAGGTGACATGTTTCAGCCCCTAAGGGTGACACATGTCATACCCTTATTGGGCTACCTCAACTATGCGGCCAATGGGTTGCTGCCACATCATCTTTTTTTTTCTCCCTCATGGGTCTGTAATCTCATCTTATTCTAAGAGCCAATGTAATCCGTGCTACGCAAGATTGGTACGTACTCCAATAGCTTAAGTATGTAAGACTTCTAAGTTAGTATCTTACATAGGTAAATCGAGTCCTATGATTCATTACTTGGCCTCCAATTCCTTCCAGATTCTTATGACTCCATCTCCAACCTTCTCTACTATGGGGTATCACATTCTCTCTTCCTTAAAGTCATTTGATAGTGTTGTAGCGTATCCGGCTCACCTGATAATGTCCAAGGAACATATGAGACATTCCGAGTTTACAAAAAGGGTGGGGTGTAACAGTACGACTCGATCCTTATATAGTAAAATATGCATACACGTGCACATAAAACTCTATAACATATCAAACATCCCTCAGGTATCACCATAAAGTATGCTCAAGAGCTCTTAGGTATAGGAGCTTACACATCCTATCACTATTCAGCCTATAGAAGGCTCAAGGGTCGTAGTTCAACTACTCTAAGACCTTTACCATTCAAAGGTAAGTATAAGTCATGAGTTACATCCCAGAATCTATAAATGGAACTATCTCTAACTCATCTCACATATTATTTCACTTACATTAAGCCATTTCAAGAGAAGTGAGGGATAGGCTTTACGTGTAATACTTTTCTTCACGTAAAAGGCTTACAAGACAATAACTCAACTATCGAAGGAGTTCTAATATCAAGAAGTGAATAAGATTTATGAACCATACTCGGGGTTCTATGAATTGAATATCCCCACATTACATCTACCATCCACCTATGGCTAAGACATGTCAAGAGAAAAGAAGAGTTAAGCCTTACATACCCTCTGCTTTTCATCATCTAGGAGACAGTGGGAGACACTAACTCAATTAGCATATGAGCTGTCACCTCCTGAAGTAGGTAGGAGTCGTGAATCATATCCAGAGCTTCCTGAGTAGATTTTTCCCCATATTTCATATGCAAAACATACTTAAGACTAAGACACGCCAAGAGAAAGGAAGGATAACTTTACATACTCATCACTTCCTAATGTATGGAAGGCTTGAGAAACCCTAGTTCAATTATTGTAAGAGAACTTTCATCAAGGAGTAAATAAGGAATGTGAATTACGCTTGGCATTTATGAGTAGATTTACCCCCAAGATCACATCATTCATTACTTAACTTGAAGATATGCCAAAAGAAATGAGAGACAAGCTTTACATACCTTTTATCGAGTAATCGTAACCACTCTTGCTTCGTCGCCTTCTGAACCTATTTAACACAAAAGGTAATATTAACATTAATAACCTTCAACTTTCCAGCTTCTCAAACCATCTCTAAGCATCTATAGGAATCATTTCCCTAGGTGCCTTTCTCAAGTAGTTTATTAATCGGCTAAGAAATTAACGGAAATCGGGCAGCACTTCCCCTATAACTTTCCCTATCCGAATTTCCAATTACATCCTCAACCACTACAGAAAAACAACACAAAAATCAGCAGATCGTACACAATTAAACCACTTCAATATTACGCAATACAAATTCCAAACGACTCTCTTAAAACTATGATATCAAAATAAGGTTTTCAATCGTTAATTTGTAAAATCTTTAACCATGCAGAATGGAGGGTTAGGTGGCTGAAACCAGCATAAACCACACCTATTTTGACCCACGTTCTATCCCTTAAACATGCCATAAAACCATTTACAAAGACAACACCATGCTAACGACAACACTAGCCAAACTTTAACTTGCTAGAATAGCGTCAAAACAGTCCCTACATGACCTGCAACATCTTTCAGCCGTAAAGTGCATATTTTCACTTTTACAACTCATATTTATACCCCCACAACATGTTTAAACACTTTCCCAAATGTGGGAGAAGAGAATCGAGCCATACCTTAACAAAAAACTTCCCCAAACTTGCTGAAAATTGACTTTGAGATCTCTTAACGTGGCTGAAGAGTTGGTGGCTGCTCGTTGTACTCTTTCGCTGACCCAACTATTAATTCAAGTTGTTAACACCTTATATAATTAATTTATTTATCGAAAATTTGAGGGCTTACCTTGTTGCTCTTGGCCGTAGCTAGTCTCTCTAGCTCCTCTTAGCTTTCCTTTCAATTTTCTCTCAAGTTTCTAAGTGTAGGGCTGAAGAAATGAATCCTTAGTCATCATAATATACATACATATACCTCCATGTTATCGAGTAACACCTTAGATAATCAATTCACGAAGCAAAATCGGAGGACTTACCCTTTTTTTCTTTGTTGCCGTAGGTACCCTCTCTTAGTCTTTAGGTTTTCTTTTGTTTCTTTGTTCAAGTTCTTGGATGGAAAATGAATTAATAGTCATCCAAACATACATATATAAACCTACTTAGGAGGTGACATGTGGCATCCCCCTAGGGTGCCACCTCATCCATGCCCCCAATCCAAAGCTGCCACATGGCAGCATGGGGCCCACCTCAAGTAGGTGTGTCACCTACTTGATCCAAGTAGGTGCATCACCTACTTGCTTCCGAGTAGGTTCTATGCTTCCTTTTGCCTCTTCTGTGGGTTTGTAATCTTTCGGTACTTTAAGAACTTATGTAATTCTTGCTATGTAAGCTCAACATGTATTCTAGTAGCTTACATATGTAAGACGTCCAAGTTGGTCGTTTACGCAAGTAAATCGAATCCCACGACTTGTTATTTTGGCCCCCAACTTGTTTTAAATCCTTATAGCCCTATTTCCAACCTTCACTCTTATAGGGCATCACGTCCTCCCTTCCTTAGAGTTACTTGATAATATTATAGATAATCTAGGACATAGGGCAACCTTTAAGAAGCTCAAGAAGATGTTCCAAAGTACAAAGGTAAGGGGTATAACATCCTTCCCCCCTTTAGAAAATTCGTCCTCGAATGATAACTAGTCTCATAAGGACTTACGAGTGCTTCAAGATTTCTCTGTATTGGGTGTCATCCATAGGCCTCTTATTAACCCATATGATCAGTTTAAAAAAGTAGATTACATGTATGCATAGGGGACAGGTACAGATATTTGTTTTCCATTTCTTCTTCATCTTCTTAGGTCGTTCCTTCTGTATGCTTATTTCGTTACCATACTTTGACGGAAGCCACGTCCCTAGTTTGTAACCTTTTAATATATCGATCCAAGATGGCGATAGGTTGCTCCTCGCAGGATACTTCTTTGTATATGGACCTCATCTACGAAGAATATTTTGGGAGGGTCGCTTATATATTTACGGAGCATTGATCTATAAAAATGAAATGTATTGCTTCAAATCGGCTGGTAGGTCCAACTCATAGGCAATTTTGCCTATTCTACCCTTGATTTGATAAGGGCCAAGTTTCCTTTTCTTGTCGAGTCCCATTACACCTTTCAATAGTGATGCTTTTACGAATGCCAAGTCCTCAACTTCAAACTCTAAGTATGACTTCTGTCGACTTAGGGCTGCTAATAGTTCCTCCTAAATGGGTTTCACTTTATCAATAGCTTGTTAGCTCATGTCCGGTTCCATTTGGATGCTATTATAAGTAACTTCAATAAGGGATAGGTAATAACTCCATCTATTTATGAAGTTAACAGTGTAGGCTCACAACCTATTTTATAATGTTTGCATAGTGCGCTCGGCCTATCCACTAATCTGAGGGTAAAATATTGTACTAAGATTCACCTATATTCCCAATCCCTTCTGGAATGATTTCCAAAAGTTAGCCATAAATTATGCCCCTGTCCAAAAAAATAGGTGTGGGGACTTCATGAAATCCCACTACTTCTCTAATACATAGTCTCGTATAGTCCTCAGTTGACTATGTAGTCTTAACTGGAGGAAATGGGCTGATTTTGTCAGCCTATCCGCAATAACCCACATGAACTCATACTTCCATAGGATGCGAGGTAAGCTTGTATTACAATCCATATTAATTGCTTTCTACACCCAAGTTGGGATTTTCATCTCCCGTAATAGGCTACTAGGCTTCTAATGCTCAATTTTGTTTAGGCCATCATACCATTTTCTTTTAATGCATTCGAACTATGGCAATCACTTTGCTATTACTGTCTTCTCATTATCTTTATCACGTAATCACTTGATCTCAGATATCATGGGTTTTACCCGTCCGTTGCCGGCTTTTGGGATCTTGTCGACTCATTCCAATATGGGATCTCACTTGGAATTTAAGTATTCACATTAACGTGTTGTAATATCAGTTAATTTCATCTTATGCTGGTATTTCTCTATCCACTTCCCCTTTTTAGGGTATATATTTATGTTATTATCTGCTTACTTTCAACTTTCCAAATGCATATAAGTCTTTTCCAATGTATTTGGTATACCTATGCTTTTGGTTACCCATGTACGATACCTTAACACACTCGTAAGGTGATGACCTAGTCTAATTGTTGGTACTCGAGTCACGTAGCAATTTATTCAAAGCCAACTTCTATTTATCCTAATCAGTAGTCAGCCCGTGCATTTAGTCATTTTGGATTCTCTATTCGGGAGCACTTATGTTCCGATGACACATGTCTTAAGCTTTGTCATAATGCTTTCTTTATCCTGGTGGATACTACTTGTTCCTTTAGGAAATTCGCAATGCATCGGTTTTTTTTCATATCTACTTTCCCTATACGCTGAGGATCTTACTATTTTCTATGGTGGAGTCGCATATACACAATACTCCTTCATGATTCATGAGCTTTAATCTCTGTCGTGTACCTGATGCTAACTTCTAATCTTACTTAAAAATATATTAACTTTGTTCTAATAGAGGCCTTGTCTTATCATTTTTTCATCGCACTACACCTCTAGTTCATAGCTGTCTATTTCTTTTATTGTCGAATACTCATACTTAATTAATCACGTCTATCTTAAGTGCTTCCTTTCTGGGATTTACTTTTCCTCATAATGATCCCCGTTATATTCACATAATACCCTGTTCGCATTCAATCCCATAGTATAACAGTTCTTAACCTCTTTCATAATTCCTATTATGGGTTAATTACACTAGGGGAGGTAAACGTTCTTGACCTTTGTTTAAATCATCCCCTAGTATCACAAGCCCTTCTAAATTACATTAGCATTTAATCACTAACACCTGACCTTGAATAGCCCATGAATTTATGTTTTCCGTTCGCAAGTTACACCTCCAATTAATAGGCGGAGAACTAGTAAAATGTGGTCATGAAACATTATTCAACCACCGCCTGAAGGGAACTAGAATACAATAAGCCCCACAGTACTTTTTAGCACTTGACTCAGCTGGTCTCCCTCTAGGATTATTCTTGAGTCGCGAACAAATTGTCAAGTTCACAACTGGGGGTTGAGGGCCTTGTACTTTTCCATGGAAGTGAAACTCAACTGCTGGACATTTTTTCCTTCAACTTGAGCTTTTCCTAAAGTAAAAATACAGTTGGAAAATATCTTGGTTCTACTCAAATGAATTCTAAATTTTGCTGCTCACATAGGCTTTGTCCGAAATAAAATTCCCCAAGTAGAAGTAGTTCCCCTCACTGATAACCTAGAGGGTACATCTTTCAGCTTTATTTTAACATAATAAGTTCACCCTATCTGTATCAACTTCTAAGACGTATTACAAAGTTCTATCTCATTCTCTCCCCGTTTTTTTCTTGGAAAAATTTTGGGCAGAGTTTCCTCTATATTTCTGACTATCTCAAACCTGCATGAAGAAAATGCCAACAATGCCTCATGGGGCCAACATATATATATATATATATATATATTAATATTATATCACAGCCACACAGGGCTTCCAATATCATCGCATATCGCAACCACACAGGGCTTTCAATATCATTGCATATCACAACCACATAGGGCTTTCAATATTAACAATAATATAAAATGATGGACTTACCTCGTATGTCTAATTCGAACTGCGTCTGTCAGACTTTCCAACTACTTTTTCTTTTAATTTACAACTTTACATATCAATCGTATTTCAATACATCACTTGACACATATCTTTCATGCCTTAGCTTACCTGCGTTCTTTGTAACTTCCAATGTCGCCAGTCACTTTCTTCTATCAATGTTGTCCTTCTACTGAAATCAGAGATTAGTATAAGGAATTTCACTTCCTATGACTCGATTCTATCACATGATCTTAGATATGAAAGAAAAGTAACATCCTAAATATCCTGTAGCCTCCTGTTTATAGATGTGGAGCACAACAGACCGATAAACAAGACTCTACTAGACATGGTCTGTAGACACTCTAAGGACAAACTGCTCTGATACCACTTCTGTGATGACCCAACCTCTTAGGCCGTGACTGGGGTCCAACCTGGACCCCCGTATGCACATAAGTTAGGTGTAGTCAAACCGAACTATAAACACTATGATAACGTACATGAGAACCTCAATGGGTCATAGTATTTCATATATCTATAGCCTCTTTTATTTTTATCATATTGTGAAAGGGCACACAAGCCGACAAGGCTACCATAACACACACCTGTATAATACATCATGTAGACCCAGCTAAACAAAATTTACACATACAACCCACATATACATGTCTACAGACCTCTATTAAGTAATGACGATGAAATATGGGGGGATAAATCCCGCACCGTACCTTGGAATAAATGAAAGCAATATATGTTACACCCCACATTCTTAAGCTCGAAAGGTCTTTTAAGCTTCTTAGAAGTTATCATGTGAGCCGAATAATCTACAACACTATCAAATGACTCCAAGGAAGGGAGAATATGATGCCCCATAGTAGGAAAGGTTGGAAATAGGGTCATAAGAATCCGGAAGAAGTTGGACACCAAGTAACGAGTCATAGGACTCGAGTTACCTATGTGAGCTACCAACATAGAAGTCTTGCATACTTAAACCACTCGAGTACATACCAAGCTTACATAGCAAGGATTACACTGGTTCTTAAAACAAGACGAAATTACGAACCTATGGGAAAGAAAAAAATGACACGTGGCAGCCTAGGAAGGTGACATGTGGAAGCACCTCAAGAAGACACGTGACCCACCCTCTTGGGGTCAAGTAGGTGACCCACCTACTTAGGGGAGGTGGACCCCACTTCCACATAGCAGTCCCTAATTGGCAGTATGTATGTGTTGGCCCAATGGGGGCTGGACATGTGTCTCCCTTAGGATCTGACATGTGTCACCACCTAAGACAACATATGTATACATGTATTGTGACAAGACTTCATTTTTCATCCAAAACAGCAGCCAAAAAAAGAGGAAAAAAACGTGAAGAGCAAAAAGAAAGGCAACCATGGTTGTAAAGAATTAAAGGTAAGTTCTTAAATTTTCTTCCATGAATTAATTATCTATGTTGTTCCTTAACCACATGGAGATGTGTATATGCATCTTACGATTTTTATGGAACCATATCTTCATCTTTACAATTGGAACAAACAAGAGAAAGTAGACCCACTTGAACAAAACTTACACATACAACCCACATATACATGTCTGCAGACCTCTAAAAATATTATGACATCATATGGAGGGACAGGGACCCCGCCGTACCCCTGAATAGACAAAATAATTTTATACATCAGTGTTCACTACCAAAAACTAGGATCTGATACAATGGAGCCTCTTCCAGCTGAGCTGAGCGGGATCCTAAGCTGACGGACTCCCAAAACCTGTATCTATACCTGCGGGCATAAAACGTAGCCCCCTTGAGAAAGGGGAGTCAGTACGACATATGTATAGAGTATGTAAAACACAATATAGCATAACTAGGACAGGGAAACAGGCGACAAATATATCGTTAAAAAAACCTCGATACCTTTACTCTATAAATTATAAAAACATGCATGCTCAAATTATACCATATAGCCGGCCCTATTAGGGATCCGGTGAATACAACTATAGAACCATCATAGACCCAGTGCCATCACCACCTTATTACAACACATCATCATATATATACATACGTAACCCGACCCTCTAGTGAGGGGCGGTGGATAATGCAAAGGAATTGAGCACAAATCAGACCAAAAGCCAAAATATTGGTTATAGAGTTAGTCGCAAATGATGTTACGATAGATAAATCACCAAAGAAAAAGGAATAGAAAGCCTCCTGTGGT
Organism: Solanum dulcamara; assembly: GCF_947179165.1. Classification (NCBI taxonomy): domain Eukaryota; kingdom Viridiplantae; phylum Streptophyta; class Magnoliopsida; order Solanales; family Solanaceae; genus Solanum; species Solanum dulcamara. The sequence continues at coordinate 46,251,737 of NC_077243.1, forward strand.
AGAAAATAATGAGAACATAAAGTGAATAGAGGATAGTGGAGTTAAAGGTCTACGCCGGTACTGGATGCAAGATAACAGACGAAAGGACAGGGCAAAACATAAAGACTCGCGAGATAATGCTGAGGTAAATCTTAGGCTAAATCAAGTGCCCGCACATCGAGGAAAGGATTACAATGAAACGCGACACGAAGACTTCCCAGGGAGGTCACCCATCCCAGTATTACTCTCACCCCAACACGCTTAACTTCAAAATTCTGATGGAACTTAATGTGCTAGTGCTGGTATGATCACACGAGATGGAAGAATCGGAACTAGCGGCGGAGGAACGATATGAGATTATGTTCCTAGAATACTATACGTTACGTTAAGGCAATTGTAACAAGGGCGTAAGCAAAATAAGAAGGATTAGCTAATTGCTAACTGAAGACATAATCAACTACCGAGAAATGCGAAAGTAGGTTAAGCCAGACTACCGAGATGGAATTGGTACTACGAGTAAGGTAATACATGGCCACGATTGGACCAAAGACCTACCCCAACATCGAATGTAGTATAAGGGAAAGAAAGGCAAGGTAAGACATGAGAACTAACGAGATAGCACTGAGATATTTTTCGTACCCTCTCATAATCTTGTAAAGGTAAAAGAGTGACATAGGATAATTTGTCTAGAAGGTTACAATTGGGGGTAAGGAAAGTGGTGAAGTAATTTAAATGAAACGGGCAGAACTAGCTGGTTACTATAGGGTGACGAGCTTATATGCCAAAATTCCTTTGGAATTACACCAGATCATGTTAGACAACGCACAGAATGACTACGAGAGACATTATATGAGGGGACCGCATCATTATTTGGTAGCCAACTCTATGGATTAGGAAAAAAGGGGAAGAAGAACCCAAAAGATCGAATGCCAGTTAAAGTTCTGGAAAGAGCCGAAAAGGACTATACGAGGCTAACGATTCCCAATTTATCAACGTCATTACACACCCATTTTATACTCTGTAAGAGTAGGGTGCTATATGGGTTATTGTGAGTAGGCTAACGAATCAGCTCATTTGCTTCCAAGCAAGACCACCTATGCCGCTAGAACTAGGTGAAGTTATATGACAAGGAAGTAGTAAGGTTTCGTGAGGTTTCCTCATCTAATATCCCAGATAAAGGGACTTTAATTATAATTAACGCCTTGAGATCAGTCCAAGAACAGATCAAGAGCACAAACAGGTCTTAGTACCGCATTTCTCCCTGGAGCTACTAAAAAGACTGAGCGCACTATTAGATGCTAGAAGATATGTCACAAGACGGGAGATTAACTTCGAAGGTAGACGGAATGATTATCCATCACTTATCAAGTTGCCTACAATAATAATTACTACTCCAGTATTCCAATGGCCCCGACATAATTAAGCAAGCTATTGACTACAAGCCCAGAGTCGGCAGGAATGATATACAGATAATCGACATCAATATGTAGAGTTCAAGTTGATGATTGGATGTTTATCATAGGGTCACCTAGAAAAGGAACTTGACCCAGAATATGTTAGACGGTATCAAGTTACTCATAAAGTGGGCAACGTGACTGGTAAGTTAAGCTTACCACCTCATTTGGAAATTATACGCCCAGTCCATCAAATACTGACGAGTCACCCAAGGTATATTCTATAAATAAGGTCCAGGAGATGGAGTCCTGTGAGGAAAAAAAACCCATCGCCATCTTAGATTGGCGAACTGGAAGATTGTATACTAAAGACGTGCTTTCCATCAAGATACGATAGAAAAATCAAAAACCAGAAAGAGGATGATCGGGGAACTGAAGAGAACATGAAATACAAGTATTTACACCTGTAACTGATATTTACAGGTAACCCCAATTCCTGAAACACATATATGAAGTATTGGTATGGAAGTATGTGTTAAGAAAATAGCAAAGAATCTCCCTACAATTTGTATAAGGTGCTAAGAGAAGTTTTGTCTAACATTCGGGGATGAATGTTCTAAAGGGGGGAAGGATGTTACACCCCACCCTTTTTAAACTCGGAATGTCGCATAAGTTCCTTGGACATTATCATGTGAGCCGGATACGCTACGACACTATCAAACGGCTCTAAGGAAGGGAGAATGTGATACCCCATAGTAGAGAAGGTTAGAGATGAAATCATAAGAGTACGGAAGGAATTGGAGGCCAAGTAATAGGTCGTAGGACTCGAGTTACCTATGTAAGCTACTAACTTGGAAGTCTTAAATATTAAGCTATCGGAGTACGTACTAAGCTTGCGAAGCATGGATTACATAGGCTCTTAAAATGAGATGAGATTACGAACCCATGGGGAAGGGAACAAGATGAAACGAGGAATCCAATAAGAGAGTGACACGTGGAAGCACCTCAAGCAAGGAGGTGACCCACCTGCCTTCTTGGGGGTGGGGGTGGGGGTGGACCCCACTGCCACGTGGTAGCCCCTTAGTGGTTGCATAGTTAGGTGGTCCAATAAGGGTTGGACACGTGTCACCCTTAGAGGATGACACGTGTCACCTCCTAAGCCAACCTATATATGTATGTATTATGACTAAGTACTTCATTACATATCCAAAAATCACCCAAGAACTTGGAAGAAAAACGTGAAGAAGAGAAAGGAGAAACGCAGCCACGTTTTGGAGAAGTTAAGGTAAGTTTCTTACTTTTCTTCCGTGAATTAATTATCTACGGTGTTCCTCAATTACGTGGAGATGTATATATGTATATTACGATGCCAACGGAACCATATTTTTAGTTCTTCACTTGGAAAACTAAGAGAAAGTTAAAGAGAAAACGCTAGGGCATAGACCCATTTTTGGAGGGGACAGTTGTTAGTAATATTGGTATAACTTCTTGTGTATAGCTTAGTTTCGGGTGATTCAATATGTTTTAGAAAGGTATTTTATAGGTATATAACTTTTAGTTAGACATTCAAATCTATTTTTGCTTTTAGCATCACAAAAAAGGGTGATGAAGTATAGAGAAGGTACTGCCCAGATTTGGTTTTGGAAATCCTACACGGACAACTGTGATTATTTTGGTCATATATTTTCATACAAAATTGCTGTAGGGGTAATTAATTTTTTTTTACTTCCTTCATACACATGTATATAACTTTCATTGAGGCCACAAATCTTGTTTCCTTCAATTACCCCTTCGAAACTAAGCGACAATACAAGACAGTAGGCTGTCCAGAATTCACGTTTTGATAGGTTTGGCGAGTTTTGGCCAATTTTGGGAAAGGTAAGGTTTTTCCTTTCAATTTTAAGCTTATGGTGTTGTTATATGATGTATTACACCCCTCATATGCTGCTGAAAGTTTAAAAATGTCGTAGAAATGCTCGACGTTCAAAATAAACTAAATTGGAATTACTATAGTTAAATTGTCGTCGAAGGATAGTGTTGTTCGTGTGAGGTGCTGCTGCAGGGGTGTGATATGTTGTTGCAGGGAATAAATATATTCTAATGTGGGTTAGGGTGCTGCTTGTTTAATCCACACGACCCCTCATTGCGTATAATGAAAGGTGTTACAAAATAAAGGCTAGACGCCCTATTGTGCTATCGCATTTTTCAATAAGTCATTTGGAGTTTATGTTGTATATTGTTGGTGTGAATTGCTGCAGGTTGTTGTTGTTGGTTGGATGTAGGTCTTAGGGACCTAATTGGAAATTTGGATAGGCCACATTATAGGGGAGGTGCTGCCCAATTTTCATCGACGCCTTAGCGAATAAGTGAACTAGTCGGGAAAACGACTAAGCAAATAGATTCCATTAATACTAAGATATAACCTAGGGTGTTGGAAAGTAAAAGGGGTTGATATTCATACTACTTTCATGTTGAATAGGTTCAAAGGACGGCGAGGCAAGCAGGATAAGGAATAATTCAGACAAGGTATGTAAAGCCTATTCTTTCTTCTTCTGGCATGTCTTAGTTGTAGGTTAAATAGGATATGAGTTCCGGGGTAACTCCATTCTTAGCATCTCTTATTTACGTCTGAATATCGGACTTTTATAATAATTGAACTATTTCCCTGAAAACTTCTCTATGCTAAAGAGATAACAAATGTACAGGCTCCAAGTCTTACAGGCTATATGTTAACAAATGTTTCTGGTTCTATAAGCGATTTGGCTTTACTTTAGTACATGTCTAGAAGCCCCGAGATTATAATTTATATTGCCTATAATGGCATTTAGAAGTCACCCGAAAGGGCTGGCTATATGATATGATTCGAACATGCATGTTTTTATAATTCACAAAGTATAGGTACAGGTTTCTGAATTGATATCTTATCCCCTGTTTCTCTATCTCAGATATGCTTCCAGTGTATTTTGTTACATTTTACATACTCAGTACATATGTCGTATTGACCCTCCTTTCTCGGAGGGCTGCATTCATACCCGTAGGTACAAATACAGATTTTGGGAGTCCATCAGCTTAGGATTCCATGCAGCTCAGCTGGAAGAGGCTCCATTGTATCGGGGCCTAGTTTTTGATACTGTCCATGGATGTATAAAAATTGTTTTATCCATTCAGGGGTACGGCGGGGGCCCTGTCCCGCCATATGTTGTCGTTTATATTTTTAGAGGTCTGCAGACATGTATATGTGGGTTGTATATGTATATGATATATTGTACATATTGTTATGTTATGGCAGTCTTGTCGGCTTGCATGCCCTGTCATGTTGTGATACAAACAAAAAGGGCTACAGGTATATGTAAGTGTTATCGCCCAATGGGGCTCTGTTACATGATATTATTTTATTTACAGTTCAATGTGACCACAACTGATAGATATGTGTACGGGGGTCCAGGTCGGACCCCGGTCGCGACCTACAGGGTTGGGTCGTGACAATATTTATGTGCCACACCTTTAACTTCATACTTACATATCCACCCTCTAGTTCATACTCACACTTAGTTCATGACATCTCTCTGGGGTGTTTCTGTTAGAATTTCTTTCTCCAACTAATCGGTGGAAAACTAATAAACTCTTATCATAGAACACTTTTCAACCACCGTTAAAAGAAAACTAGAATCCTTTAAACATAACAGTGCTTCTTAACACTTCACCTACATGGGCTCCTTCTGAATTTATCCTCGAGTTGTGAAAACTTATCTAGGTTAAAACTAGCAGTTGGGGCTTGGTACTTTTCAAAAAGAGTGAAATTCAATCGCGAGACATCTTATCCTTCAACCTGAGCCCCCTGTTTTTTTTCCTACAGCACAAATACGATTGGAGATATCGTGGTCTGAACTTTACTGCTCAGATAGGCTTTTGTTTCTCCGAAATAAAATTCTTCATGTAAAAAGGGTGCCCTTTATCGATGACCTGAAGGGTACCTCTTATAGATTTAGTTAAATATAATAGGGGTACTCATTATCAACTTTCAAGGCATACTAAGAATCTATGTTTCATTATCTTTTTTTTTCTGGGAAAATTTCGGCAGAGTTTCTTCTATATTCCTTACTTAACCCAAACCTGCACGCAGAAAATACCAACAATGCCTCACAGGTACAATATATATATATCTTCACATCACATCATATCCACACAGGGATTTCAATATTCTCTCATATCGCTGCCACACAGGGCTTTCAATATCAACAATAGTATAGAAATAATGGACTTACCTCGTATATCCACCTTCGAACTGCATCTGTTGCACTTTCCTGTCTACTTTTTTCTTCAAATTTCGACTTTACATTTTAATTTTACTTCAATACCTTACCCAGAAGATATCTTTCGTGCCTTTACTTTACTTACTTGCGTGCTCTATAACTTTCCTATGTCGTTAATTAGTTCCTTTTGTTAATCTCGTCCTTCTACTAAAGTTCAAGGTACTATAAAGAATTTTCCTATGACTCGGATCTATAGCACGATCTCATATGTGAAAGAAAGGTAACATCCTAAATGTCCTATAGCTTCTTGTTTATAGATATAGCGCGGAACACATTGATAATCAAGACTCTACTAGACACGGTCTGCTGACAATCCAAGGATGATTTGCTCTGATACAACTTCTGTAATGACCAAAGCCCGTAGGCCACGAGTGGGGTCCGATCTGAACCCCCGTATATATTTCTATCAACTGTGGTCGAGTCAAACTATAAATAATATAATACCATGCAATAGAACCCTATTGGTGATAACATTTTCATAAACCAGTAGCCTCTTTCATTTATGTCACATCATGAAAGGGCATGCAAGTCGACGAGGCTTCCATACATATAAACCTTTACAACATTCCATGTAGACCCGGCTGAACAAAAATTACACATACAACCCATATATACATATCTGCAGACCTCTAAAAATATTATGATAACATATGGTGGGATAGGGCACCCGCCGTACCCTAAATAGACAAAACAATTTTATAAATCAGTGGTCAGTACAAAAAACTAGGCTCAAATACAATAGAGACTCTTCAAGCTGAGCTGAGTGGGATCCTAAGCTGACAGACTCCCAAAACCTGTATCTGTACCTGCGGGCATGAAACACAACCCTCTTGAGAAAGGGAGGTCAGTACGAATATATGTATTGAGTATGTAAAATACAACATAGCTTAATTGGGATAAGGAAGCAGGGGACAAATATATCATAAAAGAAACCTCGATACATGTACTCTGTAAATCACAAAAATATGCATGCTCAAATTATACCATATAGCCAGCCCTATAAGGGATCTGGTGAATATACCTGTAAAACCATCATAGACCCAGTGCCATCACCACCTTATTAGAACACATCATTATATATATGCATACGTAACCCAACCCTCTAGTGAGGGGCGATGGACAATGCAAAGGAATTGAGCATGAATCTGATAACAGGCCCAGGACTCAGAGAAGAAGTGTTACAGTATACAAGAGTAGAATAGTGAGTAACCATATGCAATTTAAACCTTTTACACCCCACACTTTTGAACCTTGAAACGTGTTCCTAGTCTTCTTGAAAGTGGCCATAAGACCCCCACTGTCCACACACCTCAAACTACCTTAAGAAAAAAAGAATGCGATACCCCGTGAGAGAGAAGGTTGGAAATAGAGTTATGAGAATCCAGAATTGGTTGAAGGCCAAGAAATGAGTCGTAGGACTTTATTTACCTACCTAAGCTACTAATTTAGAAGTCGTATACACTTGAGCTACTTAAGTACATACTAAGCTTACGTAGCATAGATTACATAGGCTCTTAAAATAGGAAGAGATTACGAACCCACGGGAAAGGGAACAAGATGACACGAGGCATCCAATAAGAGAGTGATTGCATAGTTACGTGGCAGCCCCTAAGTGGTTGCATAGTTACGGTGGTTCAATAAGGGTTGGACACGTGTCACTTCCTAAACCACCCTACATATGTATGCATTGTGACTAAGAACTTCAGTTCTTAGCCAAAACTTCAGCAGCCAAAGAAAAGGAAAAACGTGAAAGAGCAAAAAGAAAGGCAGCCATGGTTTTGAGAAATTAAAGGTATGTTCTTCAATTTTCCTCCGTGAATTAATTATCTACGGTGTTCCTCAACAACATGGAGATGTATATATGTATCTTACAATATCTATAGAGTTTTTCCTTCAGCTTTACGCCTATAAAAGTAAGAAAGAAGAGGAGAAAAACATTGGAGGGAAAGAAAAGGAGCTACGGGTTTGGGGGCTGCCAAGGTAAGCCTCCGAGTTTCATTCCGTGAATTAATTACTTGAAATGTACCAAGGATATATAATGGTGTTTTATAACATAAAATCTCACTTTGGGGCAGCTGATAAGTAACACCAACAACCTTCTCAATTTAAGCATGGTTGGAGAAGTTTCGAGTTGCAATTTGGCAGTTTTGGCCAAATTCAGTTAAGGTAAGAATTTTTGTTTAAATTTGGACTTTATGGTGTTGTTATGGAGTTTATTATAGGCCTTGTTTGTGGCTGTAAACGTTAAAATGGGATAGGAATGCTTGGCGTTGGAGACAATCCAAATTGTAGTCCTTATAGTTGAATTGTCGTCGAAGTAAAGTGTTGTTCGTGTGAGGGGCTGCTGCAGGGGTGTGGTGTGATGTTGCAGGGCATAAATGTGTTATAAAAGGGGTATGAATTCTGGTGTTTAAATCCAAACGACCCCTCATTTCGTATAAGTAAAGGTTCTACAAAATAAAGGCTAGACACCCTATTTTGGTATCGTAGCTCCGAACGAGTCGTTTGGAGTTTATGTTGTATATTGTTGATGTGAAATTCTTAAACATATGTTACAGGTTGTTTTTGGTTGTCTGTAGGTATTAGGAGTGGAATTGGAAATTCGTATAGAACACATTATAGGGGAGGTGCTGTCCGATTTTCGTAAGCGCTTTAACTAGTTAAGAAACTAGTCGAGAAAGCAAGCGAAGGGTTGAGTTCTATGAATACTTATGTGTAGCCTAAGGTGATGGAAAGCCAAAGGTTGTTAATACTCGTATTGCTTTTATGTTACATAGGTTTAAAGGATGACGAGACGAACGGGATAAAGAGTAACTCATAAGAGATATGTGAAGCTCTCTCTTGGCATGTTTTTGACATAGGTATATAAAGCCTATCTTTTCTCTTCCTTTTTGGTATGTTTTAGATGTAGGCTATGGATGATGAAATCTTCAGGGAAACTTCACTGTATGACTTCAGGACTCTTGATCACTTCTGGATGTTAAGACTTTTAAAGTAGTTAAACTCCTACTCCTCGAGTCTTCTATATGACTATATAATGATTGATTCGACTAAGCTCTTTTTTGTAAAAAAAGGAAAGGCTCTGAGATAACCAACGCTCTGACTGCTATAAGATATTTCATACTGGTATATGTCTATGATTTCCAAAAACCCCTTTTACATAGTCCTTAGTGACATTTAGGGGGTATACGTCGATACTTTCTGCCCTGATCTCCAGGGATGATTCACCTGATTATTTTAACTGAGTCTCCGATAATGATTTAAACTGTGTTTTGTTTCTCACTACTCTACTCTTGTATACCATAAGACTTCTTTCATCGCGCCTGAGCTGGGAATAGTAATCATGCATAATTCCACAGCATTGTTCATCGCGCCCTAGCTAGAGGGTCGGGTACGTATGTATATATATGATGATGTGATGATGTGCTGTAATAAGGAGGTGATGGTACTACAGATATGATTCACCAAATCCTTGATAGGTCTAGCTACAGGTACATGTTTTGGGAGTCCGTCATCTTAGGATCTCGCTCAGCTTAGCTGGAAGAGGTTCCATTGTATCGGAGCCTAGTTTTTGGCACTGGCCGTTGATGTATAGTATTATTTTGTTATTTAGGGGTAAGGCGGGGGCCCTGTCCCTCCATATGTTGTCATTGATATTGTTAGAGGTCTGCAGACATGTATATGTGGGTTGTATGTGTAAGTATTATTCAGCTGGGTCTACTTGAAATGTTGTAAAAGATTATATGTATGACAGTCTCGTCGGTTTACATGCCCTTTCATTATGTGATACAAATGAAACAGGCTACTGGTTTATGAGAATGTTATTACCCAATAGGGTTCTATTGCATGGTATTATGTTAATTACAGTTCGACTTGACCACAACTGATAGACACGTATACGGGGGTTCAGATCGGACCCTAGTCGTGGCCTATAGGGTTGGGTCATGATAAAAGTGGTATCAGAGCAGTTCATCCTTAGAGTGTCTGCTGACCGTGTCTAATATAGTCTTGATTATCGATGTGTTGCGCACCTCATCTATAAATAGGAGGCTACAGGATATTTACGATGTTACGTTTCTTTTACATCTGAGATTGTGCTATAGATTCGAGTCATAAGATAATTCCTTATACTAAACTTGGATCTTAACAGAAGGACGACTCCAACAAAAAGAGGTAATTGACGACGTGGGAAGTTACGAAGCGCGCAGGTAAGTAAAGTAAAGGCACGAAAGATATCTGTTTAGAAAAGTATTGACATGTGATTGAAATGTAAAGTTGAAACTGAAGGGGAAAGTAGACGAGAAAATTCAACAGATGCTGTCTGAAGTTGGACATACGAGGTAAGTCCAGTATTTTTATATTATTATTGACAATGAAAGACTTGTGTGGCTGTAATATGAGATGATATTGAAAGCCCTGTGCGGCTGTGATATGATATGAATATATATGTGTTGGCCCTGTGAGGCATTGTTGGTATTTTCTGCGTGCAGATTTGAGGATAAGTAAGAAATATAGAGAAAACTCTGCCAAAATTTTCCCAAAACAAGAAAAAGGGAATAAAATATAGCTTTATAACATGTCTTGGAAATTGATACCGAGTACCCATATTATGCCAAATTAAAGCTGTAAGATGTACTTTTCATGTCATTAATAAGGGGATACCCTTTTTACTTGGGGAAGTTTATGTCGAAAAAACAAAAGTCTGTCTGAGCAATACAGTTCAGACCACAGTATCTCCAGCCGTAATTGTGCTATAGAAAAAAAAAGAGAAGCCCAGGTTGAAAGGTAAGATGTCCAGTAATTGAGCTTCACTCATTTTTAAAGTACCAAGCCCCCAACTCCTAATTGTAAATTAGATGAGTTGTTCATAACTGAGGATAAACTCGAAAGGAGACCAGGTAGGGCAAGTATTAAATGAAGTATTGTGATGTTTAAGAGATTATGGTTTCTTCCAACTATGGTCGAAAAATGGTTTACGATAAAAGTTTATAGTTCTCCACCGACTAATTGGGGAAAGAGCTTCGGACAGAAGCACCTCAAAGAGATTTCAGGAACTGAATGTGAGTGCGAACTAAAAAATGGATATGTAAGTATGAATTGAACGATGTGATACAATTATACAAGGATAAAGAAGGACCACTAGGAAGGCGTACTTAGTATACGTTGACTAAGTTAAAAGCCTGTGTTAAGTACGCAGTAAGAGCATGGAGCTTAAGATACAAAAAAATAACGCGTGTACATAATGTCGCCCCAAAAATAGTGGAACCCTTAAGGGACGAGGATGGCAAACTTAAGGAATAATTGGTGTAACCTACATTCACCCCAAGGAATAAAAGGTGTATCTTTCATTCATCTCAAGAAACAAAGGAAATAGGTTGGGAAACCTACTACTCCAAGAGAACATGGGACAATGAATGCCGGAATACAAATGTTGCCTAGTTAAAAGAAAATTTGGAACGGCTACAAGTGTATATTTACTTTTTATAGAGATAAGTAGAATGTGGCCTCGGACGAGTTGTTCCATGGGTCCCATTACTTAAGTGCAAATTAATAGATGAGGTGTCGCACTATGTGTGGGAAGGATCCTGTCGCCTCGTGATTTAGCCAAGGTTCCATACATAGATAATCAGGTTGGCAAAAAAAATGCAGAAACATGGGGACATGATACAGTACAAAGTACATTAGAGAAGGAGACTGGACGAAATTGAGACTGGACATAGAGAAAGGTATAAGCGGATAAAGGTATAAGTACCCTCTAAAGGGAGGAAGAAAGTTAGAAAACTGCAAAGGGTAAGATGGAGGCAATTGATGTGCCAATATGTTTGAGATGGATGATTAAACTTAAATAAGATCCTTTGTTGGACCAAGTTAGAAGGATCCGGAAGTCGTCAATAATTGGATAGAAGTTAGAATGCTATGTAAGATAGTGTTAAGAAGTTTTCAGCAAGACCTGGAATAACATAACGCTAGAAGGTGAATGCGTATGAAAAGGAAAAGGGTATAATGATGAAAGGATATCAAATAATTCAGGATACACTATGAAGGATAGCGACATTATGCTAAACTAAAAAGCCTAAAGGTTGGCTATAGAGTTGGTCGCAAATGATGTTACGATAGATGTATAACCAAGGACAAAAGAATAGAAAGCCTCCTATGGTAGAAAATGAGAAGAACACAGAGTGAATATGGGAAATGAAAGAAGTGATACAAGGTGAGACCTAGCAAGACGACTCTAGGATATTTCTCAAGTTAAGTTGAGCACCTTCTCATAGTTTTGTAAAGGTAAAGGAAGACACAAGATAACAACAATAAAGTGTTAACAGCTGGGGTAAGGAAAGTGTAAAATGGTTTAAGTAAGACGGGTAGAACTACCTGGTTACTATAGGATGGCGAGCTCATATGCCAAACTTCTTTGGGATTATGCCAACTAATGGCAGACAGAACTCAAAGCAACTATAAAGGTCACTATATGAACAAACTTTAGCGCCACTCAGTAGCCAATCCTAATGAATGGGTGTGTACAGAGAGGGGTGAATACAATAGGACAAGTTAAATCAAAATGACCAAAAAGGGGATGTCATGACTCAACCCCGTAGGCCATGACTGGGGCCAACCTGGACCCCCCATATACCTAGCTATCAACTGTGGTCAAATTGAACTCTAAATAAAATAATATCATGTAACAGAGCCCCACTGGGCGATAACATTTTTATAAACCTGTAGCCCTTTTCATTTGTATCACAACATGTAAGAGCATGCAAGCCGACAAGGCTGTCATAATATAATAACATATATAATATATCATATAGACCTAGCTGAATCAAACTGACATACACAACCCACATATACATGTCTGTAGACCTCTAAAAATATTAATGACAACATATGGCGGGATAGGGCCCCCGCCGTACCCCTGAATAGACATAATAATTTTACACATTAATAGTCCGTATAAATAACTAGGCTTCGATACAATGAAGCCTCTTCCAACTGAACTGAATGGAACCCTAAGCTGATGAACTCCCAAAACCTGTACCTGTACATGCGGGTATGAAATGCAGCCCCTTGAAGAAAGGGGGGTCAGTACGACATATGTACTGAGTATGTAAAACATAACATAATGCCACTAGAAGCATAGCTGAAGTAGGGAAGCAGGGGCTAAAATATCCAAATTGGAAACCTGTACCTGTACTCTATGAATCATGAAAGCATGCATGCTCAATTTATACAATATAGCCGGCCCTTTCAGGGATCCAGGGAATCACATTTGTAGGACCATCATAGGCCCGACTCCATCACCATCTTATTACAACACATCATCATATATATATACATACGTACCCGGCCCTCTAGTGAGGGGCTTGGTAGACAATGTAGTGAGTTGTGCACGATAACGTACCTGGCTTGGGACTCGGTGAAGGAAGGGTTATAGTATACACAGTAGAGTAGTGAGTAAGTATATGCAATTTAAATCATTATCAGAGACTCGACAAAATAAGAAAGTTAAGCTTTTGTTTGAGGACCCGAGTAACGGTGTAGTCATCTCGAGTGTCCTCTAAATAACATTATGGGTTGTCTCAAAAGAAATCTTGGGGACACTAGACATGTATTAATATAGGGCCAAATCATTTATGGAATCAAAAACACTTAGTCTCGTATAGTCTTTAAGACTTGGAGCCTATACATTTGGTACCTGTTTAACATATAGAAGTTTCTAGGGAAATAGTTCAACTACTATCAGAGTTCCATATTCAAAAGTAAATAGGAGATGTTAAGAATGGAGTTACTCCAGAGCTCATATCATATTTAAATTACAACTAAGACATGCCAGAAAAGATAGAGAGTAAACTCTATATAGTCTGTACTTTCCTTCAGGTGGTCAATATATACATATATCGTACCCGGCCCATCCTGGGGCTCGGTGAATAATTATGGCATCATAATCTCATTTTCATACCAAGTACATATCAAGAGAAAGGAAAGATAGTTTCCCATACACTACTCTTTAGCACGTAGAAGCCTTAACAGGCAATGCTCAATTCTTGTAGGGGTGTGAACACCTAACTGTAGTTAGGGATTATGAGGCATACCTGGAGTTCTGGGAATGGAATTATCCCCACATTCCACATACAATTCACTTAAGGCTAAGACTTGCCAAAAGGAAAGAAAGATAGCTGCACGTACTTATACCAAAACATGCCAAGAGAAAGCTTTACATACCTCTTGTGAGTTACTCCTTATCCCGTTCGCCTCGTCGTCCTTTGAACCTATTCAACATGAAAGTAATATTAATATCAACCAATCTTAACTTTCCAGCATCTTAGGTTGTACCTTAGTATTCCCGGAATCTATTTCCATGTTCGTCTCCTCGGCTAGTTCTTTAATTGGTTAAGGCGTTAATGAAAATTGGGCAGCATCTCCCCTATAATGTGCCCTATACAAATTTCCAATTAGATCCGTAAATTATACATACAACAAACAAAAAAAATCTACAACATAAGTTTAAGCAATTCACACCAACAATATACAGCATAACCTCCAAACGACTCACTCGAAATTATGATATCAAAATGGGGTTTCTAGTTTCCATTTTGTAAAACCTTTACCCGTACGAAGCGGGGGGTCGTGTGGCTGCAACCAGCAGCTCCACCACCTCATTTAGAGAATATTTAGACCCTGAAACACGCACCACACAACCAGAAGCGGCCTCCACACACACAACGCCTCATTTCGACTACAATTTAATTACGACGACTTCAATTTCAATTGTTTCTACCGTCGAGCATTTCCACATTTTTTTTTAAATTTACAGCAGCCTAAGAGGTGTTTAATACACCCTATAATAACACCATAAAGTACAAATTTAAAGGAGAAGCCTTACCTTATCCGAAATTGGCCAAAACTAGCCAAACTTGTGCCTCAGAACTTTTTCTAGCGCGACTTGAATGCTGTGGCTGCTTGCTGTCCGATTTGTGCTGCACCAAGCCATGATTTTATACTACTAATACCTCCATATCATCGTGGTATATGCTAGATAATTACTTTACGGAACTAAATCGGGACTTACCTTATTTTTTTCCTCCAAGCCGTCACTATTTTCTCTCAACTTTAGGTTTTGCTTTCTTTGTTTGCTGCTGCAGTTTTGTGAGTATAAACTGAAGATAAGTCATGATATACATGTATATTGGTGGTCCTAGGAGGTGACACATGTCATCCCCTAAGGGGGACACGTGTCCAACCCCTATTGGGCCACCGTATCTATGCAAGCAATGAGAGACTGCCACGTGGCAGTGGGGCCCACCTCCCCCAAGCAGGTGGATCACCTGCTTGCTTGAGGTGCTGCCACGTGTTACTTCTCTATTGGCTTCCACGTGTCATCTTTTACCCCTTTCTCCCGGGTTTGTAATCTGATCTTATTTGAAGAGCCTATGTAATCCATGCTACGCAAGCTTGGTACGTACTCCAATAGCTTAAGTATGTAGAACTTCCAAGTTAGTAGTTTACATAGGTAAATCGAGTCCAACGACTCATTACTTAGCCTCTAATTTCTTCCGAATTCTTATGACTACATTTCCAACCTTCTCTACTATGGGGTCTATCTTGGGTGCTTCTGTAGATTTCTCTTATCATTTATCCCGTCTATGTCTATCTTTTATTCTGCACAAGAGGAATCTTATTCTACCTTTGTATCATTCAGAACGAATTACATCCATATAATCCTTTTTCTCATTTCCAAAAATGTATTCTGTCCATCCATCTTTATTTGTATCATACCAATCATTCCCTAGCACCCATTCTATCTCGTTGCTCATCCTTTTACAACTTGGTCTTTCATAGTTCTGTCACTTTTAGCATTTTTATCTTCGGCCACACATTTAATGGCATATTGTTACACTATCATCTCGCTTTGTTCTTGCTTACTCCTTTCAATTACTCTTTTTTCTTTGTGCTTGCTATTATTTTTGTTATCTCATAACCTTTATTCGTAACTTTCCCTATGAAACTTGATAAGTCTTTCTTATTTGTTCTATAGCTCACTTTTCCATTTCACACTTACCCTTATATTCTTATTACACGGACCACATCCTATCTTTAGCCCCTTTCTCACTAGGCTTTACTTATTGTCATAACGATCCTCGTTATATTCACATCATATCTTGTTCATATTCCACCCCATAGTATAACACTTCTTATCCTTTTTCATGATTCTTACTATGGGTTACTTACCCTTCTTAGTTAGTCTTATCCTTAATATCTCACAAGCTGTCTTATTAATAATTCATATCCGTCACAATTCTGTTTCCCTTGTACTCTTGTCTTAATCATACTATTACTTCTTTTAATTATAGCTCATCACAGTTTATCCCTGTGTATCAATTCCGTCGGTGCCTTAATATATCGTTCTATCCATATCTACCAGTCTTCTCTAAGTAAGTCATCTCCCTAGGGTCACAAATCTTTTCTAATTTCAGTTTACCATATTAATATCGACCTCCTAGTTCCTATTGCCATCAATTCAACAATTAACTTATTTCTCAAGGTCAGTCATACTCGTGGTTTAGACAAATCTTATCATTATTGTGGGCATGATATTTCAAGACATACTACAGCCGTGTATCTCATTCTCTTTTTATTTCTAGGAAAATTTGGGCAGAGTTTCCTCTATATTTCTTACTATCTCAAACCTACACGCAGAAAATACCAACAGTGCCTCACAAGGCCAACATATATAAAGAAATATATATATATATATATGTATCATATCACATCATATCGCATCTACACAGGGCGCCCACAATCAACAGTATGAGAATGGACTTACCTCGTCATCCATTGGAACTGCACCTGTTAGATTTTCCTGTCTACTCTTTCTTCCAATTTACAACTCTACATTTCAATTCTACTTAAATACCTTACCCAAAAAATATCTTTTGTGCCTTTGCTTACCTGCATGCCTTGTGACTTCCAATATCGTTATTTATGTTCTTCTGTTGATATTGTCCTTCTATTAAAATCCAAGGTTAGTAGAAGGAGTTTTCCTATGACTCAAATCTATGATACGATCTTAGATATGAAACAAAGGTAACATCCTAAATGTCCTGTAGCCTCCTGTTAATAGATGTGGTGCACAACAAACCGATAAACAAGGCTCTACTAGACACGGTCTGTAGACAATCCGAGGATGAACTTCTCTGATACCACTTCTATCATGACCCAACTCTGTAGGCCATGACTGGGGTTCGACTTGGATCCCTGTATACCTAACTATCAGATATGAGTACAGTATACAAGAACTCCAGTGGTGATCGCACTTTCATATACACATAGCCTTTTTTATTTGTATCACACCATAAATGGGCACGCAAGCCGACAAGGCTGCCATAACGTACTAACATTTACAATATGTCATATAGACACAGCTGGAATGAACTAGTAAATAACCCACACACATAGCCGTACCCTTAAATAACAAAACAAGTATATACATCAAGGGAACAGTACCAAAACTAGGTTGCGATACAATGGAGCTTCTCCCAACTTGATGATTAGAGTCTTAAGATGGTGGGTCTTCAAAATGTGCATCTCTACCTACGGGCATAAAACGCAACCCCCCGAGGAAAGAAGGGTCAGTACGATATATGTACTGAGTATATAAAGCCTAACATATCATAAATGAGAACACTGTTGGAGTAGAGACTCAGGAGTCAAATGTGGTATCCAAGGAACCACTGCGCATGTACCTTGTGAATCGTAAAATAATTCATGCTCATATCACATATTATAGTCGACCCCCTTAGGGACTCGGTAAAACACATACCTATAAGACCATCATCACCTTAACACATCACATCATCATATATATACATATATACCAGACCCTGTCATGAGGTACTCAGTGAATAATGTAGTGAACCATACACGATTACGTATCCGGCCCGAGCTCGATGAAAGAGGTGTTATAGTATGCACGAGCAGAATAATGAGAAACCATATATAATTTAAATCATCGTTTGAGACTCAATAGGATAAGAAGAGTAAGCTATCATTTGAGAACCAGAGTAGTAATGTAATTATCTCATGTGCCCTCTAAATGCTATTAGGAGCTATATCAATTGGGACCTTAGGAACCATAGACATGTACTAGAATAATGCTATCGGCTTATGGAATCAGAGATACATGTCATCATATAGTCCTTAGGACTAGGAGCTTACACACTCATTACTTCTTAACATATAGAGGGTTACAAGAAGTAGTTCAGTTACTATGAAGGTTTGACCTCCCAAAGTGAATAAGAGACATGAACTACATTCAGGACTTAGGAATGGAGTTACCCTAGAGTTTGTATCATATTTTACTTACATCTAAGATATGATAAAAGAAGAGAGAGGATTAGTTTTACATAGTCCCTACTTTCCCTTATGTAGTCGTCATATACATATATGCCGACGAACATACGACCTGATCCTTAGATAGTAACATATGTTGAGGAACGTTCGGCCCGATCCCTATACACATATACCATACCTGGACCATTAAGGGACTCGGTACCATAAACATCTAATCATAACATCATAACTTATGTCAAAGACATATCAAGAGAAAAAAAGGGTAGCTTTACATACCTGTAGCAACTCAATTGTAACCTAGCATTCTTTGTTACTCCTTCAACCTATTTAACATGAAAGTAATACCAATATTACTAAATTTTAACTTTCAAGCTTCCAAATCTACGACCAAGTAACCGTAGGAATCATTTCCTTATTTACTCTTCTCGACTAAGTTAATGGAAATCGGACAGCATCTCCCCTATCACTTGCCTTATCCAAATTCTTGTTTTAACCTTTAACCTTAGTATCCATATTAACAACAACAAGAAAAAGTTATGTACCATCAAATTACTACAATACTACACAATTCAAGTTCCAAACAACTCGCCTAAAACCATGTCATCAAAATAGGGTTCTCGACCTTTATTTTGTAAAACCTTTAACCAGATGAACCAGAGGGTTATATGGATGCACCCAGTGGCTACCACACCCCCTTTGGAACGTTTTCCATCCTGGAAACACACAATAAAA
The DNA here is from genome assembly GCF_947179165.1 of Solanum dulcamara. Lineage (NCBI taxonomy): Eukaryota > Viridiplantae > Streptophyta > Magnoliopsida > Solanales > Solanaceae > Solanum > Solanum dulcamara. Next base: position 46,270,503 of record NC_077243.1, read on the forward strand.
CCATCTCCAAATGCAGCACCACAATGGCAATAACACCACTCGACTTTCATTTAACTAGAACGACTTCAATTTAGTTTATTTCTAACGTCAAGCATACTTATGTAATTTTCCTACTTCCAGCTTCTTTTGACACATATAATATACTCCGTAACAACATCCTTAACTCTAATTTGATAGGAAAAACCTTACTTCACCAAAACTCTCCTCGGAAGTTCCTTAATGCGGCTGAAATTGTGATGGCTGCTTGGTATCCTTTTGGTGCTACTCCAAAGAGAAAATTCACATTATGAACACCTTCCCTTAATCGAGGAACACCTTAGATAATTAATTCACCAAACAAAATCAGAGGGCTTACCTTGTAGAGGCTAGGGCCATAGCTCCCTTTCTTGTTTCTCTAAATTTTCTCTCAAATTTTCCAAGTTTGAAGACAAGAAATGAAATCCCAAGTCATTGTTTGAATTTATATTCCCCTTCCTTGGTAAGTGACACGTGGCATCTCCTAGGGGTGAAACATGTCCAGCCCTTAGGGTGCCACCTCACCCATACAACCAATCTAAGGCTGCTGTTATAACCCGTACTTTGCACCTAAGGACATGTTGGGAATACTTGTAACAAGTCAAGGGTAAGACTATGCTTGGTCTTGTTATATACAAGTTTCCATTGATTAAGTTGGGAGGTGGAATTATTGGAAAAGTTAAGGGGTAAAATTGGAATTTCACATGTGGAAATACCATAAAAGGTTAGGGGTAAAATTGGAATTTCACATGTGGAAATACCATAAAAGGTTAGGGGTAAAATTGGAATTTCACATATGGAAATACTATAAAAGGTTAAGCGCAAAGGTGGAATTTCAACTTGGAATTTTTAGGAAAGGTGAGGGGCAAAATGGTAATTTCACATGGAATCCTCTTAGTCATAAAATTCTAGAGATTTCTAGACATTTTGAGAGAATTAGAAGAAGAAAAATTTGAGGAGAAAGAATAGAGAGAAAATCGGCCAAGAGAGAGTAATATTAACTCTCCAAATTTCATCCCCAAAAATTATAATTTTCTAGTATTTCTACTAAGTCAAGGGTGCTCTACAACATGGTGTAGTTGTTTTGGAAGTTTGGAGACTTGTTTCATTGATTTGGAAGTGAAGAAGTTAGAAGAAAAAGGTAAGAATTCATTCATTTTATTAAGTTATGAAGGTTTGTGTATGTTGTAGTATGTTGAGGTATATGGAATTTATGAAAATATGGAAGTTTTCATGGTAATATGATGCCATGTATACATGTTCTTATATGAGTAAGAATTATGTAATTTTTGGTGTAGTATTTTTGTGTAGTATTTTTGTGTAGTATTTGGATGGTGGTTATGTTAATTATTTGATGTTGAAAATGAAAGTTGGATGAGATTAATTGAAGTTGGAAATAAGAGTTAAGTGATAAGATGGAAAAAAATTAATGGTTGCATAGCTTGCTAGTTGTTGTTGTAATTTTTGGAAAATAGGGAAACTTAAATGGTGTATTTGGTATTAGACTAGTTTGTAGGAATTATATAATTTGAGTGTGATATTATAAGAAGATGGAGGTAAATTATTAAAAGTATGGATTGTTGTTGTTGGTTGTGAAGTTGAAGAAAGAAAATGAATTTTAATATTTTTATTGTATTTATGGAATTTTTAAGTGAAATATGGAATTGAAAAAAATTGGATAGCTTACTTGGAATATTTTTCACTTATGTTGGAATGAGTTGAAACTAATTATGGATATGAGATATTCATATTTATTTGGAAATGCAAAGTTTGGTTGAAAGTTGTTGCACTAATTGGAAAATTACACCAATTTATATTATGGTGTGTTTAAATTGATTATTGATGAAATTGGTGTTGTTGTTGGCTTGGTTGTTGATATTGTGGCCGAGTTGTAATCTCGGGGTTGCTATATATATAGGGGAGATGCTTCCGAAATTTTTGTAGACAAGTATTGGAAAATTGAATTCTTAAAGTCTTATGAATAGTAATTGGTAAATGTGACCAATTGTAGATTTTGGAGGAAACGAGAATTGAATTTGGACAATCGTAAAACGTCAAAAAGGTATGTAAAGCTTTACATTTTCTTCTCTTGGCATGTCCTAGATGTAATAGGATTGAATACAAAACTCGGGGATCACTCTACTCTTCGGAATCGACGTTCGAAAATTTCCCTTTTCTATTCAATGGAATTGAATTAGGTAATTATGAATAGTTTTGGAAAAATTGTCTAAACTTCTAGATTTTTCACAAATGAATTCCGAATACCTTGAAACTCCTCTAAATAATGTTATGAAGTCTAACGCACGTGATTTGTATACGCCACCTCATTTGACCGAGGTGGGCCCCACTATTCCGAAATTTTCTTCGTTATTCCGTTTGAATTACGGTAGGTAGAATTTGAAAGAAACCCTTTGCTATGCTTCCTAATATTATATGAATAATTATTCCGTTAATTCCCATAATATATTTTGAAAGTACGGAGATGATTCGGAAAATACTATTTTTACGTAAACTATGGTGATATTGGAAGTACTTGTACTACTATTATTATTCAAGTTTCTTTTTATGATCTGTTATCGAAATTATACCATCGAGTCTGTATAAATGTTTTGCAATTTAAATTGCATTTAGTTTCTCACTACTCCACTCATGGATGCCTCAATGCTTCTTTCACTGAGCCTGGGCTAGGATATGTTTTCGTGCGTATTTCTCTGCATTGTTCGCCGTGTCCCGATGTGAGGGGGCGGGTATGACATGTACCATGGGGTGGTAAATATTATGCCACGGAGTTATGCTGTGCCATGTACATATATGTTTGTGATATGATATGATATGATTTGATATGGCCATCTGATATGATATGATTTGTTACAAAGATATTCCCTACTCTGGTGTTATGCTGTGCCGTGGTGCCGATGATGGGAGGGCAACCACACTTTGTTCACCGAGTCCCTAAGGGGGCCGGATATGGCATATGTCTGTACATATATGATTTGAGATTTTGATAAGCATTCTGAAATTCTAAACGTTGATTTTATATTTTGCATATACTATTCAGATTATGATTTTATATAGTTCAGTGCATGTTTTACATATTCAGTATATTTTCCGTACTGACCCCCTTTCTTCGGGGGCTGCGTTACATGCCCGCAGGTACCGACGTTTGTTGTGCTGAGCCGCCTGTTTAGGACATCTGTTGTGTTATTGACAGCGCTCCTTTGTTCGGAGCTTGTATTTTGGTACTGACTCTATCTCTGTATATTTGTATATATTGGTCAGGGGTACGACGGGGCCCTGTCCTGTCTTATGACTATGTTATCATCTGTAGAGGTCTGTAGACAGAGTTATGTTGTGGGTTTTGGATATATGGTTTGGATTTTTGTGTGTTTTATGACAGCCTTTCAACTATCGTGCGTATATTTACTTTTATGATATATTTAGTAATTTCTACTAATCACTATATTTGTTTATTAAACAAAAAATGGCTAATTTGGGATAAGGGTACGTTTGGGTGCCCAACTCGGGCACCGGTCGCGGCCTATGGGGTTGGGTCGTGACAAAAGTGGTATCAGAGCGATTGGGTCCTCGGAATGTCTACAGACCGTGTCTAGTAGAGTCTTGTTTATCGGTGTGTTGTGCACCACATCTATAAGCAGGAGGCTACAGGACATTTAGGATATTACTTTTCCTTCTTGTCTTAGATCGTGCGATAGAGCTATATTATTAGGATGATTCTCTCCTAACGAAACGATTATTATGATTTTCAGAAATGCCTCCGAGAAAAGCGACGACTGCCCAGAAGGGTAAATCAGTGGCACCAGGCGAGGTTAGTCAGGTCCACAGAGTTACTAGGGCCCGACCTCAGCCTGAGATGGAGACTGTGCCCCCAACAGCCAGTTCTACGACCCCACCAGAAATTAGGGCAGCCCCAGCTGAAGATCAGAGGGCGGATTTACTAGTATTTGGAGCCCCAGCACCCGAGCCTCTAGCTCTACAGTCAGGAGTGGAAGGCAGGGCTATGCAGGATGCGGTGCACTTGTTGACCAGGTTGGTGGTTGGACAGGAACACAGACGCGGTTTAAGCGGAGATCCAGTACACAAGTCTGATAGTTCAAGGGCTTGTGAGTTTCTGACTTGTAACCCTCCAGAGTTCTTCGGGACAAAGCCCGAAGAGGACCCCCAGGAGTTTGTTAGAGAGATGCAGCGCACTTTACGTCTGATTAAAGCTTCTACAACCGAGTCGGTTGAGTTGGCTTCATATAGATTGCACGAGGTAGCTGCTAACTGGTTTGAGTCCTGGGAGTTGTCCAGGGGTAGACTAGCTTCTCCAGCAGTATGGGATGAGTTTACAGAGGCATTTATCAGTCATTTCCTGCCTCCTGAGAAGCGTAGAGCCAGAGTGGATAGATTTTTACAGTTAAGACAGCGAGGCCGCAGTGTTCGCGAGTATAGTTTGGAGTTCGATTCACTGGCTCGACATGCACCTGCTCTGGTAGCTGACATGACAGACAGGATGCACAGATATGTGATGGGCCTAGATCGTTACCTGGTGGATAGTTGTTTGGTGATGGCTGCTCAGCCAGGGATGGACATCGCCCGTATTCAGGCATATGCTCAGGGCATGGAGGACAGACATAGAGGACGCCAGTTCGACCGAGATTTTAGCAGAACTCAGCCTAAGAGTGCCAGGTCAGTTGGATATTTCGGAGAGTTCCGAAGCAGGCCATTCCAGCAGCAAGGTAGCAGGCAGCCTACTCAGCCAGCACGGAGTATGCCTTTACTATCTTCAGGCCGGAGATCAGGTGGCACAGGATATTCGGGAGCTGGTTTGAGCTTTAGGGCGTCCGGTTCACAGTTGGACAGAGGTTTTGGTCAGATGCGGCCACCCAGGCCCCCGTGTTCTTATTGTGGTAGGTACCATCTGGGAGAGTGTTATTGTGCTACAGGAGCTTGTTTTGTTTGTGGTCGTCAAGGCCATACGATGAAGGATTGCCCGAATAAGGGTGATTCAGGTGGAGCAGCTCGGCCTACAGGATCATTTGCTGGGTCATCATCTTCTTCGGTAGCTATGCGCCCTACGGGGTAGGGTGTGTCTACACCAGCAGGCCGTGGTAGAGGCCGGGGTGGAATTTCTGGTTCTAGCGGCCCTTTAAACCGCACCTATGCCTTGGCCACCCGACAGGATCAAGAGGCGTCTCCAAATGTGATCACAGGTACATTATTGATCTTTTCCCAGATTGTATATGCATGAATAGATCCAGGCTCTACATTATCATATATTACTCCGATGATTGCTGATAAGATTGGTGTAAATCCCAAACCGATAGAACCGTTTGAGGTAGCTACTCCTGTAGGAGATTCTATTATAGCAAAGCGAGTATATAAAAGTTGCTCAGTAATTATATGTGATCATTGCACTAAAGCAGACCTAATAGAATTGGAGATGACTGAATTTGATGTGATTATGGGAATGGATTGGCTATCTTCCTGTTATGCTAATGTTAACTATCAACAGAAGGTAGTTTATCTTCAATTTCCAGGAGAACCAGTGATAGAATGGGCAGGTAATACAGCATCTCCGAGAGGGAAGTTTATTTCTTACCTTAAGGCGAGGAAGATGATCAGAAAAGGTTGTATTTATCACCTGGTTCACGTACAGAATTTGCAGGCTGAAGTGCCAACTATTCAGTCAGTTCCAGTTGTTAATGAATTTGTAGATATATTCCCAGATGATCTTCCAGGCCTTCCTCCCGAATGGGAGATAGACTTTACCATAGATGTGCTGCCAGATATCCATCCGATATCTATTCCCCCATATAGAATGGCACCTGCAGAATTAAAAGAACTGAAGGAGCAATTGAAAGACTTGCTAGAAAAAGGCTTCATCAGACCTAGTACTTCACCTTGGGGAGCTCCGGTATTATTTGTGAAGAAGAAAGATGGGTCACTACGGATGTGTATTGATTACAGACAGTTGAATAAGGTAACTATAAAGAATAAATACCCCCTCCCCAGGATTGATGATTTGTTTGATCAGTTGCAGAGTGCCAAGTGGTTTTCAAAAATAGACTTGCGATCGGGTTATCATCAAGTGCGGGTAAGAGAATCTGATATTCCAAAGACAGCATTCCGGACTCGATATGGTCATTACGAGTTCAGAGTGATGTCTTTTGGGTTGACAAATGCTCCAGCGGTATTTATGGACCTGATGAATCAGGTATTCAGACCATTCCTGGATATGTTCGTGATTGTGTTTATTGATGATATTCTAATTTATTCCCAATCAAAAGAGGAGCATGCAGATTATCTGAGAGCAGTACTTACAGTACTCCGACACCAGAAATTATATGCTAAATTTTCTAAATGTGAATTTTGGTTGACCTCTGTAGCATTTTTGGGACATATTGTCGGCGTTGAAGGTATTCGGATAGATACACAGAAGATCGAGGCTGTAAAGAACTGGCCTAGGCCGACGACACCTACCGAGGTACGTAGTTTCCTGGGATTAGCAGGTTATTACAGGAGATTTGTAGAGAAATTTGCTTCTATGTCAGCACCACTGACAAGATTAACTCATAAGGGAGCCAAATTCCAGTGGACTGAGGCCTGTGAACGAAGCTTTCAGTTATTGAAAGAGAAGTTGACTACAGCTCCTGTTCTAACTCTTCCAGAAGGACCAGATGGGTATGTTATTTATTATGATGCTTCAGGTGTGGGAATAGGTTGTGTATTGATGCAGCACGGGAAAGTTATAGCTTACGCTTCCCGGCAACTTAAAAAGCATGAAAAAATTATCCTACTCATGATCTAGAACTAGCAGCAGTGATTCATGCTCTGAAGATATGGAGGCACTATTTATATGGTGTTCATGTTGATATATATACAGATCACAAGAGTCTCCAGTATATTTTTAAACAGAAAGACTTGAATTTGCGGCAGAGGAGATGGCTAGAGTTCTTAAAAGACTATGATATTGATATTCTATATCATCCAGGAAAGGCCAACGTCGTAGCAGATGCACTCAGCCGTAAGTCCTTGGGTAGCTTGATAGATGTTCCAGCAGAAAAGAAGGAAATAGTTCGTAAAATTGGTCAATTGGCCAGTCTTGGAGTTCGGTTGGCTGAATCGGGAGATAATGGGATTTTAGTTTGAGATGTTGCTGAATCTTCCATTATAGAAGAAATAAAGCGACGTCAATATGAAGACCCTATTTTGGCACAGTATCGAGATACAGGTATGGACAAAGAGAAGACCCCTTTTGGTATTACATCTAATGGAGTATTATTATACAGGGATATGTTATGTGTACCTGATGTTGCTGGGCTACGGCAACAAGTTATGGGTGAGGCACATCATGCTCGATATTCTATTCATCCGGGTACAACAAAAATGTACCATGACCTTAGATGTTTATTCTGGTGGGATGGTATGAAAAAAGATGTTGCTGAGTTCGTGGCCCAATGTCCAAACTGTCAGCAGGTCAAAATTGAACACCAAAAACCAGGTGGTTTATTACAGGAGATGGAAATTCCAACGTGGAAGTGGGAGATGATTAATATGGATTTTATTACAGGTTTACCTCGCACTCCACGGAAGTACGATTCGATATGGGTTATTATCGATAGGTTGACTAAGTCAGCCCATTTTCTTCCGGTTAGGATCACATATTCAGCTGAGGATTATGCCAGGTTATATATTAAGGAGATAGTAAAGCTCCACGGAGTTCCTGTGTCTATTATCACTGACAGAGGTGCCCCGTTTACAGCAAATTTCTGGAAATCTTTTCAAGCGGGATTAGGGACCCAGGTGAGCCTTAGTACAGCATTCCATCCTCAGTCTGACGGGCAAGCCGAGTGCACTATTCAGACGCTGGAAGATATGTTGCGGGCATGTGTTATTGATTTCAGGGGTAGCTGGGATGATCATCTACCACTTGTTGAATTTGCTTATAATAATAGTTATCATTCTAGTATTCAGATGGCTCCGTATGAGGCACTGTATGGCAGAAAATGCAGGTCACCTATAGGCTGGTTCGATGTGGGTGAAACTAAGTTAATTGGCCCAGATCTGATTCAGCAGGCAGTTGAGAAGGTGAAGCTTATTCAGGAACGATTATTGGCAGCTCAAAGTCGATAGAAAGCATATGCTGACAACCGGCGTCGACCTTTAGAGTTCCAAGTAGATGACTGGGTATTCTTGAAGGTGTCACCTATGAAGGGCGTCATGAGATTCGGCAGAAAAAGAAAACTTAGTCCGAGATACATCGGGCCTTATCAGATTGTCCGTAAAGTAGGCAAGGTTGCTTATGAATTGGATCTACCAGCTGATTTAGAAGCAGTACATCCGGTGTTCCACGTGTCTATGCTTCGTAAATTCGTTGGCGATCCTTCCAGAGTATTTCCTGTAGAAGACATTCAGATGACCGAGGAGCTATCCTATGAGGAACAGCCGGTGGCTATTTTAGATCGTCAGGTAAGGAGGTTACGCACCAAAGATGTGGCATCTGTCAAAGGATTGTGGCACAACAACAACCGAGAAGAAATGACTTGGGAGGCGGAGGAAGAAATGAAGAAAAAGTATCCTCAGTTGTTTTCTGCACCCACAGGTAACTTAAGTTCCTTATTACCTATATTGGTTAAATAATAAATTATGTGAAACAGCTGTATTTATAAACCTATAAGATCAATTTAACATTCGAGGACGAATGTTCAAAAAGGGGGGAAGAATGTTATAACCCATACTTTGCACCTAAGGACATGTTGGGAATACTTGTAACAAGTCAAGGGTAAGACTATGCTTGGTCTTGTTATATACAAGTTTCCATTGATTAAGTTGGGAGGTGGAATTATTGGAAAAGTTAAGGGGTAAAATTGGAATTTCACATGTGGAAATACCATAAAAGGTTAGGGGTAAAATTGGAATTTCACATGTGAAAATACCATAAAAGGTTAGGGGTAAAATTGGAATTTCACATATGGAAATACTATAAAAGGTTAAGGGCAAAGGTGGAATTTCAACTTGGAATTTTTAGGAAAAGTGAGGGGCAAAATGGTAATTTCACATGGAAGCCTCTTAGTCATAAAATCCTAGAGATTTCTAGACATTTTGAGAGAATTAGAAGAAGAAAAATTTGAGGAGAAAGAATAGAGAGAAAATCGGCCAAGAGAGAGTAATATTAACTCTCCAAATTTCATCCCCAAAAATTATAATTTTCTAGTATTCCTACTAAGTCAAGGGTGCTCTACAACATGGTGTAGTTGTTTTGGAAGTTTGGAGACTTGTTTCATTGATTTGGAAGTGAAGAAGTTAGAAGAAAAAGGTAAGAATTCATTCATTTTATTAAGTTATGAAGGTTTGTGTATGTTGTAGTATGTTGAGGTATATGGAATTTATGAAAATATGGAAGTTTTCATGGTAATATGATGCCATGTATACATGTTCTTATATGAGTAAGAATTATGTAATTTTTGGTGTAGTATTTTTGTGTAGTATTTTTGTGTAGTATTTGGATGGTGGTTATGTTAATTATTTGATGTTGAAAATGAAAGTTGGATGAGATTAATTGAAGTTGGAAATAAGAGTTAAGTGATAAGATGGAAAAAAATTAAGGTTGCATAGCTTGCTAGTTGTTGTTGTAATTTTTGGAAAATAGGGAAACTTAAATGGTGTATTTGGTATTAGACTAGTTTGTAGGAATTATATAATTTGAGTGTGATATTATAAGAAGATGGAGGTAAATTATTAAAAGTATGGATTGTTGTTGTTGGTTGTGAAGTTGAAGAAAGAAAATGAATTTTAATATTTTTATTGTATTTATGGAATTTTAAGTGAAGTATGGAGTTGGAAAAAAAATTGGATAGCTTACTTGGAATAAATTTTACTTATGTTGGAATGAGTTGAAATTTATTTTGGATATGGGATATTCATATTTATTTGGAAATGCAAAGTTTGGTTGAAAGTTGTTGCACTAATTGGAAAATTACACCAATTTATATTATGGTGTGTTTAAATTGATTATTGATGAAATTGGTGTTGTTGTTGGCTTGGTTGTTGATATTGTGGCCGAGTTGTAATCTCGGGGTTGCTATATATATAGGGGAGATGCTGCCGAAATTTTTGTAGACAAGTATTGGAAAATTGAATTCTTAAAGTCTTATGAATAGTAATTGGTAAATGTGACCAATTGTAGATTTTGGAGGAAACGGGAATTGAATTTGGACAACCGTAAAACGTCAAAAAGGTATGTAAAGCTTTATATTTTCTTCTCTTGGCATGTCCTAGATGTAATAGGATTGAATACGAAACTCGGGGATCACTCTACTCTTCGGAATCGACGTTCGAAAATTTTCCTTTTCTATTCAATAGAAGTGAATTAGGTAATTATGAATAATTTTGGAAAAATGGTCTAAACTTCTAGATTTTGCATAAATGAATTCCGAATACCTTGAAACTCTCATAAATAATGTTATGAAGTCTAACGCACGTGATTTGTATATGTCACCTTATTTGACCGAGGTGGGCCCCACTATTCCAAAATTTTCTTCGTTATTCCGTTTGAATTACGGTAGGTAGAATTTGAAAGAAACCCTTTGCTATTCTTCCTAATATTATATGAATAATTATTCCGTTAATTCCCATAATATATTTTGAAAGTACGGAGATGATTCGGAAAATACTATTTTTACGTAAACTATGGTGATATTGGAAGTACTTGTACTACTATTATTATTCAAGTTTCTTTTTATGATCTGTTATCGAAATTATACCATCGAGTCTGTATAAATGTTTTGCAATTTAAATTGCATTTAGTTTCTCACTACTCCACTCGTGGATGCCTCAATGCTTCTTTCACTGAGCTTGGGCCAGGATATGTTTTCGTGCGTATTTCTCTGTATTGTTCGCCGTGTCCCGACGTGAGGGGACAGTAATGACATGTACCATGGGGTGGTAAATATTATGCCACGGAGTTATGCTGTGCCATGTACATATATGTTTGTGATATGATATAATATAATTTGATATGGCCATCTGATATGATATAATTTGTTACGGAGATATTCCCTACTCTGGTGTTATGCTGTGCCGTGGTGCCGATGATGGGAGGGCAACCACACTTTGTTCACCGAGTCCCTAAGGGGGCCGGATATGGCATATGTCTGTACATATATGATTTGAGATTTTGATAAGCATTCTGAAATTCTAAACGTTGATTTTATGTTTTGCATATACTATTCAGATTATGATTTTATATAGTTCAGTGCATGCTTTACATATTCAGTACATTTTCCGTACTGACCCCCTTTCTTCGGGGGCTGCGTTACATGCCCGCAGGTACCGACGTTCGTTGTGCTGAGCCGCCTGTTTAGGACATCTGCTGTGTTGTTGACAGCGCTCCTTTGTTCGGAGCTTGTATTTTGGTACTGACTCTATCTCTGTATATTTGTATATATTGGTCAGGGGTACGACGGGGCCCTGTCCTGTCTTATGACTATGTTATCATCTGTAGAGGTCTGTAGACAGAGTTATGTTGTGGGTTTTGGATATATGGTTTGGATTTTTGTGTGTTTTATGACAGCCTTTCAACTATCGTGCGTATATTTACTTTTATGATATATTTAGTAATTTCTACTAATCACTATATTTGTTTATTAAACAAAAAATGGCTAATTTGGGATAAGGGTACGTTTGGGTGCCCAACTCAGGCACCAGTCGCGGCCTACGGGGTTGGGTCGTGACAGCTGCCACGTGGCAGGTGGGGTCCACCCCAAGCTCCTACATCACCTACTTGACCTTAAGTAGGTGCATCATTGGATGCCATGTGTCTTCACCATGTGCTCCATGCATCCAATTAGGTGCATCACCTAGTTCCTCCTTTTTTCATGGTTTCGTAATCTCGTCTCACTTTAAGAACCTATGTAATCCTTGCTACATAGGTTCGTTAGGTACTCAAGTAGCTTCAGTATGTAATACATCCAATTAGGTAGCTTACACAAGTAAGTCAATTCCTACGACTCATTACTTGGCCTCTAACTCCTTTCGAATGCTTATAACCCTATTTCCAATCTTCTCTATTATGGGGCATCGTATTTGTCACGACCCAACCCCGTAGGCCGCGACTGGTGCCCGAGTTGGGCACCCAAACGTACCCTTATCCCAAATTAGCCATTTTTTTTTTCGAATAAACAAATGTAGTGATTAGTAGAAATTACTAAATATGTCATAAAAGTAAATATACGCACGATAGTTGAAAGGCTGTCACAAAACACACAAAAATCCAAACCATATATCCAAAACCCACAACATAACTCTGTCTACAGACCTCTACAGATGATAACATAGTCATAAGACGGGACAGGGCCCCGTCGTACCCCTGACCAATATATACAAATATACAGAGATAGAGTCAGTACCAAAATACAAGCTCCGAACAAAGGAGCACTGTAGATAACACAGCAGATGTCCTAAATAGGCGGCTCAGCACAACAAACGTCGGTACCTGCGGGCATGTAACGCAGCCCCCGAAAAAAAGGGGGTCAGTACGGAAAATGTACTGAATATGTAAAGCATGCACTGTAATATATAAAATCATAATCTGAATAGTAGGTGCAAAACATGAAATCAATGTTTAGAATTTCAAAATGCTTATCAAAATCTCAAATCATATATGTACAGACATATGCCATATCCGGCCCCATTAGGGACTCGGTGAACAAAGTGTGGTTGCCCTCCCATCATCGGCACCACGGCACAGCATAACACCAGAGTAGGGAATATCTCCGTAACAAATCATATCATATCAGATGGCCATATCAAATCATATCATATCATATTATATCACAAACATATATGTACATGGCACAGCATAACTCCGTGGCATAATATTTACCACCCCATGGTACATGTCATACCTGCCCCCTCACGTCGGGACACGGCGAATAATGCAGAGAATTACGCACGAAAACATATCCTGGCCCAGGCTCAGTGAAAGAAGCATTGAGGCATCCACGAGTGGAGTAGTGAGAAACTAATGCAATTTAAATCACAAAATATTTATACAGACTCGATGGTATAATTTCGATAACAAATCATAAAAGGAAACTTGAGTAATAATAATAGTACAAGTACTTCCAACATCACAATAGTTTACGTAAAAATAGTATTTTCCGAATCGTCTCCATACTTCTAAATATATTATGGAAATTAACGGCATAATTATTCAAATAATATTAGGAAGCATAGCAAAGAGTTTCTTTCAAACTCTACCTACCGTAATTCAAACGGAATAACAAAGAAAAATTCGGAATAGTGGGGCCCACCTCGAACAAATGAGGTGACATATACAAATCACGTGCGTTAGACTTCATAACATTATTTATGAGAGTTTCAAGGTATTCGGAATTCATTTATGCAAAATCTAGAAGTTTAGACCATTTTTCCAAAATTATTCATAATTACCTAATTCACTTCTATTGAATAGAAAAGGAAAATTTTCGAACGTCGATTCCGAAGAGTAGAGTGATCCCCGAGTTTCGTATTCAATCCTATTACATCTAGGACATGCCAAGAGAAGAAAATATAAAGCTTTACATACCTTTTTGACGTTTTACGGTTGTCCAAATTCAATTCCCGTTTCCTCCAAAATCTACAATTGGTCACATTTACCAATTACTATTCATAAGACTTTAAGAATTCAATTTTCCAATACTTGTCTACAAAAATTTCGGCAGCATCTCCCCTATATATATAGCAACCCCGAGATTACAACTCGGCCACAATATCAACAACCAAGCCAACAACAACACCAATTTCATCAATAATCAATTTAAACACACCATAATATAAATTGGTGTAATTTTCCAATTAGTGCAACAACTTTCAACCAAACTTTGCATTTCCAAATAAATATGAATATCCCATATCCAAAATAAATTTCAACTCATTCCAACATAAGTAAAATTTATTCCAAGTAAGCTATCCAATTTTTTTTCCAACTCCATACTTCACTTAAAATTCCATAAATACAATAAAAATATTAAAAACTCATTTTCTTTCTTCAACTTCACAACCAACAACAACAATCCATACTTTTAATAACTTACTTCCATCTTCTTATAATATAACACTCAAATTATATAATTCCTATAAACTAATTTAATACCAAATACACCATTTAAGGTTCCTTATATTCCAAAAATTACAACAACAACTAACAAGCTATGCAACCTTAATTTTTTTCCATTTCATCACTTAACTCTTATTTCCAACTTCAATTAATCTCATCCAACTTTCATTTTCCAACACCAAATAATTAACATAACCACCATCCAAATACTACACAAAAATACTACACAAAAATACTACACAAAATTTACATAATTCTTACTCATATAAGAACATGTATACATGGCATCATATTACCATGAAAACTTCCATATTTTCATAAATTCCATACACCTCAACATACTACAACATACACAAACCTTCATAACTTAATAAAATGAATGAATTCTTACCTTTTTCTTCTAACTTCTTCACTTCCAAATCAATGAAATAAGACTCCAAACTTCCAAAACAATTACACCATGTTGTAGAGCACCCTTGACTCAGTAGGAATACTAGAAAATTATAATTTTTGGGGATGAAATTTGGAGAGTTAATATTACTCTCCCATGGCCGATTTTCTCTCTTCTTTTTCCCTCAAATTTTTCTTCTTCTAATTCTCTCAAAATGTCTAGAAATCTCTAGGATTTATGACTAATAAGCTTCCATGTGAAATTACCATTTTGCCCCTCACCTTTCCTAAAAATTCCAAGTTGAAATTCCACCTTTGCCCTTAACCTTTTATAGTATTTCCATATGTAAAATTCCAAGTTTACCCCTAACCTTTTATGGTATTTCCACATGTGAAATTCCAATTTTACCCCTAACCTTTTATAGTATTTCCACATGTGAAATTCCAATTTTACCCCTAACCTTTTATGATATTTCCACATGAGTAATTCCAATTTTGCCCTTTAACTTTTCCAATAATTCCACCTCCCAACTTAATCAATGGAAACTTGTATATAACAAGACTAAGCATAGTCTTACCCTTGACTTGTTACAAATATTCCCAACATGTCCTTAGGTGCAAAGTACGGGTTATAACATTCTTCCCCCCTTTTTGAACATTCGTCCTCGAATGTTAAATTGATCTTATAGATTTATAAATACAGTTGTTTTACATAGTTTATTATCTAACTAATATAGGTAATAAGGAACTTAAGTTACCTGTGGATGCAGAAAACAACTGAGGATACTTTTTCTTCATTTCTTCCTCCGCCTCCCAAGTCATTTCTTCTCGATTGTTATTGTGCCACAATACTTTGATGGATGCCATATCTTTGGTGCGTAACCTCCTTACCTGACGATCTAAAATAGCCACCGGCTGTTCCTCATAGGATAGCTCCTCGGTCACCTGAATGTCCTCTACAGGAAATACTCTGGAAGGATCGCCAATGAATTTACGAAGCATAGACACGTGGAACACCAGATGTACTGCATTTAAATCAGCTGGTAGATCCAATTCATAGGCAACCTTGCCTACTTTACGGACAATCTGATAAGGCCCGATGTATCTCGGACTAAGTTTCCCTTTTCTGCCGAATCTCATGACGCCCTTCATAGGTGACACCTTCAAGAATACCCAGTCATCCACTTGGAACTCTAAAGGTCGACGCCGGTTGTCAGCATATGCTTTCTGTCGACTTTGAGCTGCCAATAATCGTTCCTGAATAAGCTTCACCTTCTCAACTGCCTGCTGAACCAGATCTGGGCCAATTAACTTAGTTTCACCCACATCGAACCAGCCTATAGGTGACCTGCATTTTCTGCCATACAATGCCTCATACGGTGCCATCTGAATACTAGAGTGATAACTATTATTATAAGCAAATTCAACAAGTGGTAGATGGTCATCCCAGCTACCCCTGAAATCAATAACACAGGCCCGCAACATATCTTCCAGCGTCTGAATAGTGCGCTCGGCTTGCCCGTCAGACTGAGGATGGAATGCTGTACTAAGGCTCACCTGGGTCCCTAATCCTGCCTGAAAAGATCTCCAGAAATTTGCTGTAAACTGGGCACCTCTGTCAGTGATAATAGACACAGGAACTCCGTGGAGCTTTACTATCTCCTTAATATATAACCTGGCATAATCCTCAGCTGAATATGTGATCCGAACCGGAAGGAAATGGGCTGACTTAGTCAACCTATCAACAATAACCCATATCGAATCGTACTTCCGTGGAGTACGAGGTAAACCTGTAATAAAATCCATATTAATCATCTCCCACTTCCACGTTGGAATTTCCATCTCCTGCAATAAACCACCTGGTTTCTGGTGTTCAATTTTGACCTGCTGACAGTTTGGACATTGGGCCACGAACTCAGCAACATCTTTTTTCATACCATCCCACCAGAATAAACATCTAAGGTCATGGTACATTTTTGTTGTACCCGGATGAATAGAATATCGAGCATGATGTGCCTCACCCATAACTTGTTGCCGTAGCCCAGCAACATCAGGTACACACAACCTGTCCCTGTATAATAATACTCCATCAGATGTAATACCAAAAGGGGTCTTCTCTTTGTCAATACAGGTATCTCGATAATGTGCCAAAATAGGATCTTCATATTGACATCGCTTTATTTCTTCTATAATGGAAGATTCAGCAACATCTCGAACTAAAATCCCATTATCTCCCGATTCAGCCAACCGAACTCCAAGATTGGCCAATTGACCAATTTCACGAACTATTTCCTTCTTTTCTGCTGGAACATTTATCAAGCTACCCAAGGACTTACGGCTGAGTGCATCTGCTACGACGTTGGCCTTTCCTGGATGATATAGAATATCAACATCATAGTCTTTTAAGAACTCCAGCCATCTCCTCTGCCGCAAATTCAAGTCTTTCTGTTTAAAAATATACTGGAGACTCTTGTGATCTGTATATATATCAACATGAACACCATATAAATAGTGCCTCCATATCTTCAGAGCATGAATCACTGCTGCTAGCTCTAGATCATGAGTAGGATAATTTCTTTCATGCTTCTTAAGTTGCCGGGAAGCGTAAGCTATAACTTTCCCGTGCTGCATCAATACACAACCTATTCCCACACCTGAAGCATCACAATAAATAACATACCCATCCGGTCCTTCTGGAAGAGTTAGAACAGGAGCTGTAGTCAACTTCTCTTTCAATAACTGAAAACTTCGTTCACAAGCCTCAGTCCACTGGAACTTAGCTCCCTTCTGAGTTAATCTTGTCAGTGGTGCTGACATAGAAGCAAATTTCTCTACAAATCTCCTGTAATAACCTGCTAATCCCAGGAAACTACGTACCTCGGTAGGTGTCGTCGGCCTAGGCCAGTTCTTTACAGCCTCGATCTTCTGTGTATCTACTCGAATACCTTCAGTGCCGACAATATGTCCCAAAAATGCTACAGAGGTCAACCAAAATTCACACTTAGAAAATTTAGCATATAATTTCTGGTGTTGGAGTACTGTAAGTACTGCTCTCAGATGATCTGCATGCTCCTCTTTTGATCGGGAATAAATTAGAATATCATCAATAAACACAATCACGAACATATCCAGAAATGGTCTGAATACCCGATTCATCAGGTCCATAAATACCGCTGGAGCATTTGTCAACCCAAAAGACATCACTCTGAACTCGTAATGACCATATCGAGTCCGGAATGCTGTCTTTGGAATATCAGATTCTCTTACCCGCACCTGATGATAACCCGATCGCAAGTCTATTTTTGAAAACCACTTGGCACCCTGCAACTGATCAAACAAATCATCAATCTTGGGGAGGGGGTATTTATTCTTTATAGTTACCTTATTCAACTGTCTGTAATCAATACACATCCGTAGTGACCCATCTTTCTTCTTCACAAATAATACCGGAGCTCCCCAAGGTGAAGTACTAGGTCTGATGAAGCCTTTTTCTAGCAAGTCTTTCAATTGCTCCTTCAGTTCCTTTAATTCTGCAAGTGCCATTCTATATGGGGGAATAGATATCGGATGGATATCTGGTAGCACGTCTATGGTAAAATCTATCTCCCGTTCAGGAGGAAGGCCTGGAAGATCATCTGGGAATACATCTACAAATTCATTAACAACTGGAACTGACTGAATAGTTGGCGCTTCAGCCTGCAAATTCTGCACGCGAACCAGGTGATAAATACAACCTTTTCTGATCATCTTTCTCGCCTTAAGGTAAGAAATAAACTTCCCTCTCGGAGATGCTGTATTACCTGCCCATTCTATCACTGGTTCTCCTGGAAATTGAAGATAAACTACCTTCCGTTGACAGTCAACATTAGCATAACAGGAAGATAGCCAATCCATTCCCATAATCACATCAAATTCAATCATCTCCAATTCTATTAGGTCTGCTTTAGTGCAATGATCACATATAATTACTGAGCAACTTTTATATACTCGCCTTGCTATAATAGAATCTCCTACAGGAGTAGCTACCTCAAACGGTTCTATCGGTTCAGGATTTACACCAATCTTATTAGCAATCATCGGAGTAATATATGATAATGTAGAGCCTGGATCTATTAATGCATATACAATCTGGGAAAAGATCAATAATGTACCTGTGATCACATCTGGAGACGCCTCTTGATCCTGTCGAGTGGCCAAGGCATAGGTGCGGTTCGAAGGGCCGCTAGAACCAGAAATTCCACCCCGGCCTCTACCACGGCCTGCTGGTGTAGACATACCCTGCCCCGTGGGGCGCATCGCTACCGAAGAAGATGATGACCCAGCAAATGATCCTGTAGGTCGAGCTGCTCCACCTGAATCACCCTTATTCGGGCAATCCTTCATCGTATGGCCTTGACGACCACAAACAAAACAAGCTCCTGTAGCACGATAATACTCTCCCGGATGGTACCTACCACAATAAGAACACGGGGGCCTGGGTGGCCGCATTTGACCAGAACTTCTGTCTAACTGCGAACCGGAAGCCCTAGAGCTCAAACCAGCTCCCGAATATCCTGTGCCACCTGATCTCCGGCCTGAGGATAGTAAAGGCATACTCCGTGCTGGCTGGGTGGGCTGTCTGCTACCCTGCTGCTGGAATGGCCTACTTCGGAACTCTCCAAAATATCCAGCTGACCTGGCCCTCTTGGGCTGACTTCTGCCAAAATCTCGGTCGGACTGGCGTCCTCTATGTCTGTCCTCCATGCCCTAAGCATATGCCTGAATACGGGCGATGTCCATCTCTGGCTGAGCAGCCATCACCAAACAACTATCCACCAGATAACGATCTAGGCCCATCACATATCTGTGCATTCTGTCTGTCATGTCAGCTACCAGAGCAGGTGCATGTCGAGCCAATGAGTCGAACTCCAAACTATACTCGCGAACACTGCGGCCTCGCTGTCTTAACTGTAAAAATTTGTCCACTCTGGCTCTACGCATCTCAGGAGGCAGGAAATGACTGATAAATGCCTCTGTAAACTCATCCCATACTGCTGGAGAAGCTAGTCTACCCCTGGACAACTCCCAGGATTCAAACCAGTTAGCAGCTACCTCGTGCAATCTATATGAAGCCAACTCGACCGACTCGGTTGCAGAAGCTTTAATCAGACGTAAAGTGCGCTGCATCTCTCTAACAAACTCCTGGGGGTCCTCTTCGGGCTTTGTCCCAAAGAACTCTGGAGGGTTACAAGTCAGAAATTCATGAGCCCTCGAACTATCAGACTTGTGTACCGGATCTCCGCCTAAACCGCATCTGTGTTCCTGTCCAGCCACCAACCTAGTCAATAACTGCACCGCATCCTGCATAGCCCTGCCTTCCGCTCCTGACTGTGGAGCTAGACGCTCGGGTGCTAGGGCTCCAAATACTGGTGAATCCTCCCTCTGATCTTCAGCGGGGGCTGCCCTAATTTCTGGCGGGGTCGCAGAACTGGCTGTCGGGGGCACAGTCTCCATCTCAGGCTGAGGTCGGGCCCTGGTAACTCTATGGACCTGACTAACCTCGCCTGGTGCCACTGATTTACCCTTCTGGGCAGTCGTCGCTTTTCTCGGAGGCATTTCTGAAAATCATAATAATCGTTTCGTTAGGAGGGAATCATCCTAATAATATAGCTCTATCGCACGATCTAAGACAAGAAGAAAAAGTAACATCCTAAATGTCCTGTAGCCTCCTGCTTATAGATGTGGTGCACAACACACCGATAAACAAGACTCTACTAGACACGGTCTGTAGACATTCCGAGGACCCAACCGCTCTGATACCACTTTTGTCACGACCCAACCCCGTAGGCCGCGACTGGTGCCCGAGTTGGGCACCCAAACGTACCCTTATCCCAAATTAGCCATTTTTTTTTTCGAATAAACAAATGTAGTGATTAGTAGAAATTACTAAATATGTCATAAAAGTAAATATACGCACGATAGTTGAAAGGCTGTCACAAAACACACAAAAATCCAAACCATATATCCAAAACCCACAACATAACTCTGTCTACAGACCTCTACAGATGATAACATAGTCATAAGACGGGACAGGGCCCCGTCGTACCCCTGACCAATATATACAAATATACAGAGATAGAGTCAGTACCAAAATACAAGCTCCGAACAAAGGAGCACTGTAGATAACACAGCAGATGTCCTAAA
Source organism: Solanum dulcamara (assembly GCF_947179165.1). NCBI lineage: Eukaryota > Viridiplantae > Streptophyta > Magnoliopsida > Solanales > Solanaceae > Solanum > Solanum dulcamara. Next base: position 46,291,213 of record NC_077243.1, read on the forward strand.
TAGGCGGCTCAGCACAACAAACGTCGGTACCTGCGGGCATGTAACGCAGCCCCCGAAAAAAAGGGGGTCAGTACGGAAAATGTACTGAATATGTAAAGCATGCACTGTAATATATAAAATCATAATCTGAATAGTAGGTGCAAAACATGAAATCAATGTTTAGAATTTCAAAATGCTTATCAAAATCTCAAATCATATATGTACAGACATATGCCATATCCGGCCCCATTAGGGACTCAGTGAACAAAGTGTGGTTGCCCTCCCATCATCGGCACCACGGCACAGCATAACACCAGAGTAGGGAATATCTCCGTAACAAATCATATCATATCAGATGGCCATATCAAATCATATCATATCATATCATATCACAAACATATATGTACATGGCACAACATAACTCCGTGGCATAATATTTACCACCCCATGGTACATGTCATACCTGCCCCCTCACGTCGGGACACGGCGAATAATGCAGAGAATTACGCACGAAAACATATCCTGGCCCAGGCTCAGTGAAAGAAGCATTGAGGCATCCACGAGTGGAGTAGTGAGAAACTAATGCAATTTAAATCACAAAATATTTATACAGACTCGATGGTATAATTTCGATAACAAATCATAAAAGGAAACTTGAGTAATAATAATAGTACAAGTACTTCCAACATCACAATAGTTTACGTAAAAATAGTATTTTCCGAATCGTCTCCATACTTCTAAATATATTATGGAAATTAACGGCATAATTATTCAAATAATATTAGGAAGCATAGCAAAGAGTTTCTTTCAAACTCTACCTACCGTAATTCAAACGGAATAACAAAGAAAAATTCGGAATAGTGGGGCCCACCTCGAACAAATGAGGTGACATATACAAATCACGTGCGTTAGACTTCATAACATTATTTATGAGAGTTTCAAGGTATTCGGAATTTATTTATGCAAAATCTAGAAGTTTAGACCATTTTTCCAAAATTATTCATAATTACCTAATTCACTTCTATTGAATAGAAAAGGGAAATTTTCGAACGTCGATTCCGAAGAGTAGAGTGATCCCCGAGTTTCGTATTCAATCCTATTACATCTAGGACATGCCAAGAGAAGAAAATGTAAAGCTTTACATACCTTTTGACGTTTTACGGTTGTCCAAATTCAATTCCCGTTTCCTCCAAAATCTACAATTGGTCACATTTACCAATTACTATTCATAAGACTTTAAGAATTCAATTTTCCAATACTTGTCTACAAAAATTTCGGCAGCATCTCCCCTATATATATAGCAACCCCGAGATTACAACTCGGCCACAATATCAACAACCAAGCCAACAACAACACAAATTTCATCAATAATCAATTTAAACACACCATAATATAAATTGGTGTAATTTTCCAATTAGTGCAACAACTTTCAACCAAACTTTGCATTTCCAAATAAATATGAATATCCCATATCCAAAATAAATTTCAACTCATTCCAACATAAGTAAAATTTATTCCAAGTAAGCTATCCAATTTTTTTCCAACTCCATACTTCACTTAAAATTCCATAAATACAATAAAAATATTAAAAACTCATTTTCTTTCTTCAACTTCACAACCAACAACAACAATCCATACTTTTAATAACTTACTTCCATCTTCTTATAATATAACACTCAAATTATATAATTCCTATAAACTAATTTAATACCAAATACACCATTTAAGGTTCCTTATATTCCAAAAATTACAACAACAACTAACAAGCTATGCAACCTTAATTTTTTTCCATTTCATCACTTAACTCTTATTTCCAACTTCAATTAATCTCATCCAACTTTCATTTTCCAACACCAAATAATTAACATAACCACCATCCAAATACTACACAAAAATACTACACAAAAATACTACACAAAATTTACATAATTCTTACTCATATAAGAACATGTATACATGGCATCATATTACCATGAAAACTTCCATATTTTCATAAATTCCATACACCTCAACATACTACAACATACACAAACCTTCATAACTTAATAAAATGAATGAATTCTTACCTTTTTCTTCTAACTTCTTCACTTCCAAATCAATGAAATAAGACTCCAAACTTCCAAAACAATTACACCATGTTGTAGAGCACCCTTGACTTAGTAGGAATACTAGAAAATTATAATTTTTGGGGATGAAATTTGGAGAGTTAATATTACTCTCCCATGGCCGATTTTCTCTCTTCTTTTTCCCTCAAATTTTTCTTCTTCTAATTCTCTCAAAATGTCTAGAAATCTCTAGGATTTATGACTAATAAGCTTCCATGTGAAATTACCATTTTGCCCCTCACCTTTCCTAAAAATTCCAAGTTGAAATTCCACCTTTGCCCTTAACCTTTTATAGTATTTCCATATGTAAAATTCCAAGTTTACCCCTAACCTTTTATGGTATTTCCACATGTGAAATTCCAATTTTACCCCTAACCTTTTATAGTATTTCCACATGTGAAATTCCAATTTTACCCCTAACCTTTTATGATATTTCCACATGAGTAATTCCAATTTTGCCCTTTAACTTTTCCAATAATTCCACCTCCCAACTTAATCAATGGAAACTTGTATATAACAAGACTAAGCATAGTCTTACCCTTGACTTGTTACAAATATTCCCAACATGTCCTTAGGTGCAAAGTACGGGTTATAACAGTATTCTCCCTTTCTTAGAGTTATTTGATAACGTTATAGATAATCTGGCTTACATGGTAACTCCTAAGTAGTTTAAGAAACATTCCAAGGATAAAAGCACGGGGTATAACAATTTTACTTAGCCTCCAACTCCTTTCACATCATTCCAATCCTATTTCGAATCATTTAGCACGGCCTCATCCTCCCTTCCATAGAAGTATGTGATAACATCATGGACCACATAGTAGCTTTGGAGAAGCTAAATAAATATTCTCGTATACCTAAAGTACGAGGTATAAAAAAGGTGGCTAGAGTTACTGAAAGATTATGATGTTTAAATCCTATACCACCTAGGGAAAGCAAATGCTATAGCAGATGCACTCAGCCATAAATCAATGGGTAGCTTGGAAGATGTACAACAAGAATGGAAAGAGATAGTCTGCGAGATTTGCTAGTTAGCTAACCTTGGAGTCCGATTGGCTTATTCGGATGATGGTGGTGTTTTTATTCGAGGAGTTGCTGAATCCTCTATAATGGAAGAAGTAAAGCAATGCCAATACGAGGACCCTGTTCTGGCACAGTACAAGGATGCATCTCTTCAAAAGGAAAAGACTCCATTCAAGATCACACCTGATAGGGTGCTAAGATATAAGGGCAGAATATGTGTATCTGAGATTGTAGGGCTACGGTAATAGGTAATAGGAGAGGCACACTATAACCATTAATTTATTCATCCAGGGTCAACCAGGGTGTATCATGACCTCAAAAGTTTATATTGGTGGGATGGAATGAAACAAGATGTAGCAGAATTCGTAGCACATTGCTAGAATTGCCAACAGGTAATATTGTACATCAGAAGCCTGGTAGACTACTACAGGAGATGAAAATCCCGACTTGGTAATGGGAAGCAATTAATATGGACTTCATTACAGACTTACCTCGCACTTTATAGAAGTATGATTCTATATGGGTTATTGTAGATAGGCTGATAAAATCAGCTCATTTCCTTCCAATTAGGACCATATATTCAGCTAGGACTATGTGAGGTTATATATTAAGGAAATAGTAAGACTTCACAGGGTCCCCACATCTATTATATCGGATAGAGGAGATCCATTTACCACTAACTTTTGGAGATCATTCCAAGAAGGATTAGGGACACAAGTAAATCTTAGCATAATATTTCACCCTCAAACTGATGGGCAGGCTAAACGTACTATTCAGATGCTAGAGGATATATTGCAAGCCTATATTATTGACTTCAGAGGCAGCTGGGATGATCATTCTCCACTTATTGAGTTTGCCTGTAATAATAGCTATCATTCTAGCATCCAGATGACACTGTATGAGGATTTGTATGGCAAGAAGTGTAAATCACATATTGGTTGGTTTGATGTTGGTGAAACATGACTAATAGGCCCATATATAGTTCAGCAAGCTGTGGATAAAGTGAAGCTCATTCAAGAGAGTTTATTAATAGCCTAGAGTCGATAGAAATCATGTACAAATAATCGACGTCAACCTTTAGAGTTTCAGGTTGATGATTGGGTATTCTTGAAGGTGTCACCCATAAAGGGGGTAATGATATTCGGTATGAAAAGAAAGCTTAGACCGAGATACATTGGTCCTTATCAGTTCATTCATAGAATAGGCAAAGTTGCCTATGAGTTGGACCTACCATCGGATTTGGAAGTAGTACACCTATGCTTCGTAAATGTACCAGTGATCCTTCTTGGGTATTCCCCGTGGATGATGTCCAAGTGATGGAGGAACTATCTTATGAAGAACACCCTATCGCCATACTTGATTGCCAAGTTAGAATGTTGCATACCAAGGACGTGGCCTCTGTTAAAGTATTAGGGTGAAATAAGAATAGAGAAGAGATGACCTGGGAAGCCGAAGAGGAGATGAAACATAAATATCTGTATTTGTTCCCTATATCTACAGGTAATCTAAACTCCTAAATTGATTATATTGATTAATAAGAGACCTATGGATGACAACTATTACAGAAATTTCTTGAAATACCTGTAAGACATTATGAGATTAATTAAAATTCAGGGACGAATGTTCTAAAGTGGGGAAGGATGTTATACCACACACTTTTGTACATTAGAACATGTTTTTTAGTTTCTCTAAAAAGTTGCCATGTGATCCATGTTATCTATGAAGTTCGATGTGAGTAGTGATGGTTGGAAATAGGTTTGGAAGGCTATTAAAGGAGTTGGAGGACAAATAATAAGTCATGGTAATCAACCTACGTAAGCTATCGGTTTGGATGTCTTACATCATTAAGCTACTTGAGTACATATCGAGATTAAGTAGCAAAGATCACGTAGGTTCTCAAGGTGGGACTAGATTAAAAACCTGTGAAAAAGAGTAAGTAGGTGATGCACCTACTTCAAGTAGGTTATGCACCTACTTGGCATAAGTAGGTGACGCACCTACTAAGGTGGACCCTACTAAGACACATGGTAGCAGTAGGATGGGTGCATGGATGAGGTGGACGTATAGGAGCTGGACATATGTCACCCTTAGGGGATGACATGTGTCACTCCCAAAGGTGGTGTATATAACTTTAACTAATGGCCAAGGGTTTTATTTCTTATCTTCAAACTTTGAGAATTCTAGAGAAAAAAAAAGAGAGAGCCACGACCCTAGCTGCTACAAGGTAAGGCCTCCAATTTTGATCCGTAAATTAATTATCTAAGATATTCTTCGATCAAGTGAAGGTTTTTAATGATGTAAATTAATTATTGGGGTAGCAAGAAGGTCTAACATAAAGCCATCAACTTTCAGCCGAGTAGAGAAGCCAAGTTGCTAAGGTAGGGTTCCTTCTTTTCAAATTAGAGTTAATGGTGTTGTAATGGAAAGGTTACTTTTTATTAAGTAGGGTTGGAGGTTGGAAAATTACACGGTTATTATTGATATTGTAAATGTACGGAATTGAAGTCATTCTAGTTGGATTAAAGTTTTATTAGTGTCGTCATTATGATGGTATTGTATTTGAAGGTAATTCGTGTATATTGTCTTGAAAATATAGCGATGGATGAGTATAGGAGCTACTATTTGCATCCATGTTATTCTTATTTCCGTGTGGTTGTGATTTTACAAAATAAAGATCGAAACTATATTTTAATATTATGGTTTTGGGTGGGCTGTTTAGAGCTTGTATTGAATAATATTGAAGTAGTTTTATTGTATATGGATGGTGGTTATTGTTTTGGTATTTCTATACTAATCGGAGGTTAATTGGAAGTTCGGATTAGGCAAGTTATATAGGGGACATGCTGTTCGATTTCCGTTAAGTTCTTAACTAACCAAAATAATAATTGAGAAGTGTGAACGATGAAATGATTTCTATGGGTAGTTGGTTGTAGATTTATAAGTTAGAAAGTTGTAGTGTATTAATAATAGTATTACTTTCGTGTTAAATAGGTTCAATGGGTAACCAAGCAAGCTTGGTTTTGGTTGATCCATAAAAGGTATGTACAGCCTATCCTTTCTTTTCTTTTGGCATGTCTTAGATATAAGTGATATGTGATATGACCTTTTGGGATAATTCCATTCATAAGCTCTGAGTATGACTCATGACTCTTATTCACTTCTAGATGTTAAATCTCTTAAAGTAGTTGAGTTATTGACCTCGAGCCTTCTACATATTGGATAGAAATTATAGGTATAAACTCCTATCCCTAAGGACTCTACGATGACAAATATCTCTGATTTCATAAGTTGTTTAGCATTGTCTTGATACATGTCTATGATTCTTGAGGCTCCATTTGATATGATCCCTAATGACATTTGGAGGGTACTTGAGACGATTACTACCCTAATCTTCAAGTGATGGTTCACTTGACTATTCTATTGAGTCTCAGATAATGATTTAATTTGCATATTATTACTCACTACTCTGCTCGTGCATACTATTAATACATCTTTCACCAAGTCCCAGGACAGGTATGTTTTCATGCACAACTTTACTACATCTTCATTGAGTCTCTCACTAGAGGGATGGGTATGGTATGATATATGTATATGGTGATATGATGATGCAATGCAATGGTTATGGCATCGAGTCCCGTAAAGGGCTGGGTATGGTATACGTGTACACTACTCTATTCATGGAGCCCCTCACTAGAGGGCCGAGTATGGTATATATATACATATGATGATATCATGATATAATTATGACACCGAGTCCCAAAATGGACCCGATACGGTATATGATGATGATATGCGTGACTTCACTTCATAAGATGTAGGTACAGTAATTTATTAATTGTTATACTTGTCTCCTGAATCCTTATTTCAGATTTAATCCCCATTGTGATATTTTATGCTTTATATACTCAGTACATATTTCGTGCTGACCCCCCTCTTTTTGTAGGTACATATACACATTTCAGGGATCCCTCAGCTTAGGATTTCCACTCAGCAATTTTTGATGTGCTCCATTATGTCAGAGCCTAGATTTTTGGTACTGATCTTTTGATGTATATATTTATTTATTCAGGGGTATGGCGGGGGTCCTGTCCCACCATATGATACTATTGACACTCTTAGAGGTCTATAGACATATGTGTGGGTTGTGTGTATATGTGTTCAGTTGTGTCGATATGACTTATGTCTTGGGATGTTTCCTTTTGTAGTGGCAGCCTAGTCAGCTCACATATATGTATATAATGGGACAACCCCATATGCTATGACAGCCTCATCGGCTTATGTACTATGTTACCTATTGATAAGTTGTGACTCCTCAGGAGACGGGTTGTGTTAATATGTGAACATGTGATAGTTTGAGATAACATTCTATTTCCTTAAGTTATAAATTATACGTGGTTTACTTATAGTTAACAGGAGTATACATGAGTGTCGAGTTGGGACACCAGTCACGGCCTACGAGGTTGGATCGTGACAAAGACTAAGCCCAAAAACTATAAATAGTTGAACAAAGCCCACCAGTGCAATCAACTAATCTCAACATCCACAAGGTATAACTCCACAACTACTGCAGCATAACAGTAAAACCAAATGATCCACTACTAAAACAAATCAAATACGGAGCTACAAAACATAGAGGTCTAGATAGGGCTTCCATAATAGTCAAAAGGTTTCTAACAAGCCAAGTAGATACGTAAGGGTACAAAACCCAAAAATCACACCAAATGAGCAATATAAAGCAAAATAAGAAAATCAAGCAAATATCACTAATACTTGGATCCTCACCCTCAGACTAACTTGTGGAAGCATGGAATTGATCGTGACTGACCTCGGCCTGAAAAACTGAAGCATCACTATCAACCCTCTGAGCGCTACCTCTAATAGGAGGCGGCATAAAACCCTGATACTGATCTGGCTTAGCAAACTGTTCATGGGTCCCATACCAGGGACAGTGTCTAGTATACGGACAAGCTTTCCACAAATACGATAAGATCCAATAACTCTAGTCTGGTGAGTATGAGGATTCTAAAATATCATATCTCATCTAGGTCACTCTCAGGACCGATGATCAAGTGAACCACAGTTAAAACACCCTGATTTTGAACCCCTTGTAATCACCCAACCGCTATAGGAATGGAGTAAATATGACCTTCTCAAGCGCTGGCCCGCACCATGACAACCCTGAGGGGGTGGGCTTCCACAGGAGTTCCTTCACTTATTTGACTGCACCTGGGCCCTGCGAATCTCCCTAACCAAGTGGCCTTCCTCACCAGCCTCATAGAAACCTTCACCAATGACATCCTGCTGAAAGGACCCAAATAGGATAAGATAAGCTCCAATACTTGAAGGCCCAATATGCTCACCCTGAGAAGTCTAACCTGAACCCTGTCCATTATAAACCCCATATCCTGCCTTAAAACCTCATGGTACCTGAGGTACTATTGTTGTAGGCCTGATAGGTCGAGAAGGAAGATAACCCTCTCCAAACTGATACTAGCCCCTAAGTGGGATACTATCACTGTTGTGCTGATGGAGAGGCCTGTTAACACTACCTCTATATGCCTCAAAGCATGCCTGCTCCACATCCCTTATGTAGATGATAATTTGAGGCCAAATAGAGCGGCAAAGATAATTCCCTGATGAACTCCCAGCTTATATACAGATCCGTAGGGGATAATGTGGGGTTATTCCCAACCCACCAAGAATTTCCATAACATAATCCAATACTTAGGACGAAACTTACTGAAGAACCGCTAACCCATCTCTAACTTGAGAACCACTTGCCAAAACTCTGGTAGAACCTATTGACTCTCCGACCATGTATATCAGGAAACTCATGCTATCCATCTAAGAAGGAATGGATTCCAAATGCCCCATAGCCTCCCGAAGATAGGATACGAACGTCTTTGTACCGATTCACAGAACACTACTAGGCATTGCCCTTATATCAATGATACTAGTCTAGAGCTCTGATATTAACTTTTCATGACCCAGCTAACACCCATCAGTAAGTAATTGTTATACCCCATGCTTTCGCACCATGGGACATTGTCTTAAGTATCTTAAAAAGTGACATATGATCTAGATTATCTACCATGCTATCAAATAACTCTAAGGAAAGGAGAATGATATACTCCATAATAGGAAAGATTAAAAATAGGGTTATAAGAATCTGGAAGGAGTTGGATGCCAAGTAATGAGTCAAAGGACTCGACTTACTCATGTAAGGTACCAACTTGGATGTCTTACATACTTAAGCTACTTGAGTACACGCCGAGCTTAAGTAGCAAGGACTACATAGGTTCTTAAAGTGAGACAAGATTATGAACCTATGAAGTGGAGAAGAGGACATGTGGCAGCATGAGGAAGTGACACGTGGAAGCAGGTAATGCACCTACTTAGGGTCAAGTAGGTGATGCAGCAGCTTGGGGTGGACCCCACCTGCCACATGGCTGCATAAGAGTAGCCGCATGGATGTGTTGACCCAATAGAGGCTGTACACGTGTCACCCTTAGGCAATAACATGTTTCACCTCCTAATAAGGTATATATATGTTTTTTTTGGTGACTAATTACTCATTTTCAACATCTACACTTAGAACTAAAGAGAGCAAAAATTAGAAACCCTAGAACTAGAGATCTACGAATTTGGGACAAGAAGAGGTAAGCCTCCGATTTCATTCTATGAATTAATTATCTATGATGTAATACAATGAAATAAAGGTGTTTAATAATGTAACTTACTTCTTGGGGAAGCAAGAAAGTGAAGTGAGCAGCCCACCCATTTTCAGCCACCTTAAGGAGCTTCTGAAGTTGATTTTTGGCAAGGTAAGGTTCCTTCTTTCAAATTAAAGTTAATAATGTTGTTACAGGGTAGATTACATGTTTTAACAGATGTTAGAAGTAGGAAAAATGCATAAGTATGTTGGACGTTGTAAGCGAATGAAATTGAAGTCGTTCTAGTCGAGTTAAAATTGTTAAAGTCGAGTAGTGTCATTACGGTTGTGGTGCTGCAGTTGGAGATGGTCTATTTGTGTATTGCAGGGATGGAAAATGTTCCTAAAGTGTTGTGGGTGCTGCTTGTTTCATCCACATAACCGTCCATTTTGTGTAGTTAAAGGTTTTACGGAATAAAGGTTGAGTACCCTATTTTACTAACATGGTTTTTGGCGAGTTGTTTAGAGCTTGTATTGAGTAGTATTGTAGTAATTTGATAGTACATAGCTGCTTCTTGTTGTTGTTATATGGTTGCTAAGGTTAGAGGTTAAATAAGGAATTTGGATAGGGAAAGTTATAGGGTAGATGCTGCCCAATTTCCGTTAACTTCATAACTAACTAATAGACTAGTTAAGAAGAGTAAATAAGCAAATAATTCCTACGGATACTTGATCATAGATTTGGAAGCTGGAAAGTTGAAAGTTAGTAATCTTGGTATTACTTTCATGTTAAATAGGTTGAAGGAGTAACAAAGCAAGCTGGGTTACAATTTAGCTACTACAGGTATGTAAAGCTATCTTCTTCTCTTTTGGCATGTCTTAGCCGTAAGTGGGTTGTATACGAAATGTGGGGATAATTCCATTCCGAGAACTCCAAGTAGGCCTCATAATACCTATCCACTACTTTATGTTGGAACCCCTACAAGAATTGAGTATTGCCTTACATGGCTTCTACGTGTTAAAAAGTAGTGTATGTGAAGCTACCCTTTCTTCTCTTTTGGCATGTCTTAGATGTAAGTATTATGTATGTGAAATTGGGAGTTATTCCATTCTCAAAGCTCTGAGTATGATTTTAAGAATCTTTTTCACTTCCTACAGATTAGAACTCCTGTAATAAGTTGAGGCATCACCTTTCAAGTATTCCATATGATGAAAAGTAGTACATGTAAAGGTTGTATTTTCCTACTTCTGGAAAGACTAGACTATAGGTAATATATGACATAGATTTGGAGGTGACTCCGTTCATATGTTCTGGGTATAACTCATGACTTGTAGTCACTTTTGAATATTAAAGGTCTGAAAGTAGTTAAACTACTATTCTCGAGCCTTCTATATAATGAATAGTAAGTGAAGATACCATTTCCTCTTCCTAAAGGCTCTATAGTGATAAATGTTTCCGATTGCATAAGTTGTGTTTGTGTTTTCATGAGTTATGTTTCTGATTAGATAAGTTATGTCTTTGGTTACATGAGCTATGTGGCTTTGTCATGATAAATGTCTGTGATTCCTGAGGCCCCAATTGATTTAATTCCTAATGACATCTAAAGGGTACTTTGGATAATTACTTTCCAGGTCTTCAAGTGATAGTTCACTTGACTGTTTCATTGAGTCTCAGAGGGTGACTTAGTTTCATATAGTTTCTCACTACTCTACTTATGCATGCTGTAACCCTTCTTTCTTTGCATCCCACGATGGGCCGGATATTATATCGGGTGCAGCTTTACTATGTTTTTCACTGAGTCTCGGGCCGGATACATATAATTCTATGTACGAGGAGATCATTTCATACGTGAGGCACGATATATGTTATGACGATACGATTATTCACCGAGGCTCAGGCCGGCTGTACTATAATGGTATGTGTTGTAATATGATGGTATGTGTGTGATGGTATGTGTGGTAAATTAAGGAACGAATACCAAGTCCCTCACTAGAGGGCCGGGATATGTATGTATATGATGTTGGTACTCTATAGATGTACCCCACTTCCTTCATCGAGTCCCTCACTAAAGGGCCGGATACTTTATGTAGGCATGTATATAAAAATATAGTGATACATTTGTGACCCCGAGCCCTATAATACACCAAATATAATATGATGACATATACGATAAAATTATACCGTATACGATGATATGATATCGTATACAATAACATAATGAAGTAATATACATAATGAAAAGAGATGACGACATGATGATATGATGATATGTTGATATGTTGAAATGATTATGACACCGAGTTTACTAGAGGGCCAGGTAAAGTGTATGATAATATATATGTTTACATGTCCTAAGATGCAAGCACAGTGATTGCTAATTGACATATTTGTTCCCTGCATCCCTATTTCAACTGTAACTTCTTTATAAGGTTTTATGATTACATACTCAGTAGATATATCGTACTGACCCCCTTTCTTCGGGGAGCTGCATTTTATGCCTATAGGTACATACATGCAACTCGAAGATCTGCCATCTTAGGGTTCCACCCAACAATTTGAGAAGAGATCCATTGCATTAGAGCCCATCTTTTGGTACTGAACCTTCATGTATATATTTGTTTGTTTAGGGGTACAGCGGGGGCCCTATCCCGCCATATGTCATCATTACTATTCTTAGAGGTCTATAGACATACGTGTGAGTTATATATCTATGTGTGTAAGTAATGTATCTATGTATCTTATTTAGTTGTGCTAATATGTGAACATATAACAGGTCTAGGGTATACGCGAGTGTCCGTCTTGGGCACCCATCATGGCCTAAGGGGTTGGATTGTGACAAAAGTGGTATCAGAGCAGTTCGTCCTTGGATCTACTCCAGCATTTAGAAATTGGTTAATCGGTAAAGATAAATGTCTACAGATCGTGTCTAGTAGAGGCTTGTTTATCGATGTGTTGTGCACCACATCTATAAACAGGAGGCTACAGGATATTTAGGATGTTTTTTTCTTTCTTGTCTTACACTGTGTGATAGATCTATGTTATTAGGATGATCCCTCACTGACATACCATTATGTTTGAAGAAATGCCTCCAAAAAACTGACAGCTGCTCAGAAGGGAAAGTTAATAGCGGATTAAACAAGTCAGACCCCGGGAGTTATTAGGGCTCATGCCCAGTTTATGCCGAGAATTATGCTCTAGTTGGTGAGCTCTACTATACTGCCAACTCTAGAAGAGCTTAGAGCAGCAGTAGATGCAGTCCTTGAGACCCTAGTGCCTAAGCCTCAAGCCTCCCAGTTAGGGCCAGAAGATAGGGCAATGAGGGATGCAGTTCAATTATTAACCAGATTAATGGCATGGAAGGTTCAAAGGCATGGGCTGGGGATAATAAGGCGATACAGTGGGCGACAGCCTGATAAAGATTATGGCAGAGGCCAGCATAAAAAGGCTAGGTTAGCCGGTAATTTGGGGGAGTTTCAAGGCAGACAGCCTTACCAGTATAGTTGATACCCTACCCAACTAGCCTAGAAGGTTCCCCCTTAATTCCCAGGTGGAATATTCAATAACATGGGATATCTAGAAGTCGTTCAGAGCTCCAGGGTTTTAGGTTCACTAATGAGCAAAGGTTCACATCAGTCGAGGCCACCTTTGCCCCAATGTCCTCATTATAGAAAGGCTCATTTTGGGAAATGCCATCTTGCTACAGGTGCTTGTTTCACCTACGGCCTTCAAGGTCATTTTATGAGAGAATGTCCATTCAAGAGTAAATTAAAGGGTGTGACTCAAATTATTAGATCAGTTGTTGGAGTTTCTTCTTCATTGTCTACATGCCCTATGGGGCAGGGTATTCATACCTCAGCAGGATGTGGTAGAGACCATGGTAGACCTTCTAGTTCTAGTAGTCCTTCAAATCGCATTGATACTTTATCTAGTGGATAGAAGCATGAGGTGTCATCAAATATAGTTACAAGTGTATTTTTAATCTCCTCCTGGGATATATATGTATTGATAGATCCAGGCTCCACCCTATTATATATATATATATATATATCTTTTTGTTGTCGGTATTAGGAACCTTATATGGCTGTGATATGCCTATATATGTTGGCCCTATGAGGTATTGTGCGTGTGGGTTGCGAGATAGTAAGGAATATAGAGGAAACTCTGCCAGAATTTTCTTAGTAATAGAAAGGAAATGAGATATAAGGTTGTAATATGTCTTGAGAGATCGTATCCACAATAATGGTTAGAAGAATGATGACATATATGAACGTCTTAGGATGACTTACGAGGTATTAAGGAAAAGATGGATGAAAAAGGGTAAAGGGTTAAGTACGCTTGCTCCACCAGGTGAAATTAACCAACAGTAAGAATCGTACCCTACGGGACTGATTATGGGCAGGATATAATATAGATCTAATGAGAATCATTGTAGAAGTAAGCAAAGCCTAGTAAAGGAGTGACTAAAGCATGTGATTATGAGTAAGATTAGATGTCAGCATCAGGAATACGATAAGGATGAAAGCTTCATGAAGAAGTATTGTGTATGCATAACTCCACCTTAGAAAATAGAAAATAGGAGCATCCCTTGAGGATAGGGAATATAGATTTGCAAAACAACTGGGGCATTGCGAATCTATCGAGGGAACAAGTAGTAAGTTTGTACTCTATAAATGGTGTTAAGATTTTGCATATAGGTAGCCTAAAGTATAGATGATACGAATATGGTGCAATATACCAGATGCACCAAATGGATTGGAAAAGAATCACAGGTATTTGCTAATTTAGAATGGAAGGCATAAGGTAGAACATAAATAGATAATGACATGAGTACACCCTAAAGGGTGGAAGTGGATAAGATAAATACAAGCGGGAGATGAAATGAACCGACACTATAACATGTTAATATAAACACTTCAATTTTAGGTAAGATACCAGGCTGGCACGAGTTAGCAAGATCTAAAGGCTAGCAATAAATGGATAGAAGCTATGATATCTGGGATAGTACTGAGAATTCTTGGTAACAACCTTGAATGGTACGACATAAAAGGATGGGTGCATATAAATTGGATGACTATGACAAGAAAGTAATAGCATTTAGCGTAAAGATGTTGTAAAGGATAACAGGACTACACCTGACTAAAGGTTTGGGTTTGCCAACCAAGTTATTTATTTTATTTTTTTTAGAAAAATTTTCATCTTATATATATAAAGGTAAACTGACGAGTACAAGGAGGGGGACGTGAAAGGCCTTACCTCCGAAAATAAAAAGGAAGATATCTAATGAGAGGACTTCTCTCGACTAGGAAGATCAAGTATAGGAAACTAGTTCTATTCAACTAAGGTACAGAACCTAGCTAAATTGAAGAAAATCAAGTGTACCCAATTTCCTTTGCATGGGTCGAGATCGGTCATATCTTCTGTGATGCTCGACTAATGTTTCTGAGAATCCATTCGGGTTTTAAATTCTTGGGTCCATATAATAGCTAACATACAAGTTGTTGAAAGTTGTTAAAATTCGGATTTTGCCAAAGAAGAAGAAACAAAGGGGTTCCATAACAATCGGCTATCTTTTTCAAGGTCGCTCGACTAATATCTCCGATTCTCCGTTCGGGCTGAAATTTCTTAGGCTCTACAATTATTGTAGTTGCTGTATTCCAGAAAAATTTGGAGCATTTTTGATGATATAGACTATTGCTCCTCTTGAGAGTTATTGTTCTGCCTGCAACATCGGCTATCTTTTTCATTGTCGCTCAACTAACGTCTCTGGTTATCCGCTCGAGCTGAAATTTCTTGGGGTCAACCATCTTTGGGGATGCTAATATCCTGCAAAATTTGGAGGATTTTGGATGTTGCATGATGCATGTTATTGAGGGCTGATGGCTTCTACTGAGGTTTGTTTCTGGCATCTGTTTCTCCTTAGTTTTGACAAACTTGTTGCAAGGAACAACTCCTCTTGTTTTTGATCTTGGGGTCTTGCTGAATCTGTAGAGCTGCATGTCTGCAAGTTTTTCAATTTATCACAGCTTGAGTGTATTGTGAATCTGTACTGATAAACAAACAAACACAGATGGCTCAAGAGGTGCAATTTCAGGTTGGTAGGAGTTGTTGAGAGGTGTTCCTGATGAATGCTTTTGGATTGTTGTAACTGCTATAATATTGGAAGAGTCTGGAATATTGTTCTTGCTATAGTTTTTAACCTGCACAGAAATAAAAACAAAAAGTAAAATCTGGAAACAATTCTGTCACCCCAAAAAGAAGCACTTCCCTTGTGGCTCCTCTTATTGTTATTGATGTAGAAAAATTCCAGGATATGTAATGTGGTGTATCTGCACGGACCAGCAAACAAAAACAAAAACAAGAACTTGAATGTGTCCCATGTGTGTTGCAAGGAAACCAGCCTGGGCTTCCAATCAAGATTCATATACCTGTTAAGCCAAGAAAGAAGAGAAGACAAAATATAAACTACTCTACTCCTTACCTCTAAAGTTAGACAGGTTATTCTAAGAAAATAATAAAGATAGTAATAAGGAAGGGAGATTTTCCTTTTGCCAGGAGTTCTAACAGTGAGATCTTCAAGGTATTTATAGCTATACATAGACAAAACCATGTTGAAGTTTGAGTTAGAACCAAAATGGAATGAGTTAGGGAGGTTTCTTGATTCTTCTGAGTTTCTTTCTTCTGAAAGAAGGCATTTCCATCTTTTCCATCTCAAGATATGCCTTAGCTTGTTTGGGGAGATCATGCACAGTGAAATAGAGTTCAGGAGATTTGCATTTATGGCTGTGTTTGGATAAGACATCAGTTGTGTAGTTTGCTTCTCTAAGGATGTGTTTACAGCTGAAAGTTTGGAATTGGTTGATGATGTTGTTTAAATTGTCCAGTAGCTCCTTTATTGACCTAGGGGGTTTTGCTTCTTGTTGTCACCACCTGATTAGGAGTTGAGAATCTACCTCTAACTCTACCTGTAAATAACCAAGATGAATACACCAAGATAGACCAAAGATAGCAGCCCTGATTTCTGCTTGGTTGTTAGTTCCTTCCCCTAATGGAGCTGCATAGGCAAAGATAAGGTCACTATGAGTATTTCTAAGTATTCCTCCTCCACCAATGTTGCCTGGGTTGTTAAGGGCACTACCACCCGTATTTAGCTTTACCATATGATCACCTAGTTTGATCCAGTATACAGGGGTAATTTTGGTGTCATGGTAGCATTGTTCCACTGAAATGACTAGGTCCTTCCAGTTATTTGGCCATTCAATATAAGGAAAAGTTGTGATGAGCATGTTAGAGATGTCTTTGTAGACAGAAAATTTGACTCTTGAAAGGTTAGATTTCTTCCCTCCATATTTGGAAGCACATCTATTCTTCCATAAGTTCCAACAAATGCAGATAGGGATTGCTTGTAACAGGAGCTTATGGTCTTTATTCTTGTATTTAGATGTCCACTATCTCATAAGCATATTTCTAAGAGGTGTGTAATCCTTTTTTATGCCCAAAGAATCAGCAAACACCCTCCAAGTATTTTTGGCAAAGGTTCCTGCAACAAAGGTGTGATCAATGGTGTCTTGGCCAGGTCTATCATAACAATGGCACTGAGAGGGGGCTTTGTCAAAGCTGGTTATTTTCTCATTGGTAAGTAATTTCCTTCTAAGATCTCTCCAAACAAGAAAGGAGCATTTGAAAGGTATTAGTTGGTGCCAAGTACATGCATTCAGCATAGTATTTGTCCTATTGTCTCTAATGAGCTTCCAGGCAGAAGAACAACTGAACTCCCCATTGGTATTAGGAATCCAGCAAGGATGGTCCTGTTTGAGAGGATGGTAGCTGAATTGAGTTGCTAAAATGTTAAGAACAAACTGAGGAGGGGCTTTTTGGATAATAATATCAACATTCCATTGGCCATTAGTTAGAAAAGCTGAAACTTGGGTGTGGTTAAACCTACAGCTGTTAGGAGAAAAGTGAGCTAACGGGCCAACACCTAGCCAGTTGTCCCACCAAAAAAGGCAAGAGCCAGACTTAATTTGCCACTGAATATGAGGCTCAATGTTGTGTTTATTGTTCATGAGGTTCTTCCAAATTAAGGACTGACCAGTGTCCTACTTTTTTGTAATAATATTGGCCCTCTGACAGTATTTTAACCACATCAGTGATTTGTCTGAACCCTATGCCCCCTTCATCATAAGGATAGCTAAGGTTCTTCCATGAGGACCAGTGGTACTTCCTCTTGTCATTTTTCCATCCCCAAAAGAAGTTAGCAGTGATGCTCTGAATCTGCTTGATGATGGTTGAGGGAAGGATGCTGGCTGAAAGCAAATGTATTGGCATGGCTTGAATAACATGCTTCACAAGAATAGCTCTACCCCCATAGCTCAAGATTTTAGCATGCCAACCAGTGATCCTGCTTATAACTTTTGCAATAAGATCAGAGTAGTAAATAACTCTTTGCCTACCAATATAAATAGGACATCCCAAGTATGTTATATGACTACTCTTTTGGTTGAAACCAGTGATACTCTTGATTCTCAGTACAGTAGACTTGAAAGCATTGGAGGGAACCATGAAATGACTTTTTTGCTTGTTAATCAATTGTCCAGAAACTCTTTCATAGGTAGTTAATGTTTCCATAATGAGAGCTAAGGTGTGCCTTCTTCCAGAAGTAAAGATGAGGATATCATCTGCAAAACTCAGATGATTGATCTGAGGTCCCTTTTTGCCATAAAGAAACCTTGGAATTGGGGATGCTGATGAAGATTATTCAGTAGTCTGGACAGCACTTCAGCACCTAGGACAAATAAAGCAGAGGAGAGAGGATCACCTTGTTTGAGACCCCTTGTGGAGTGAAAGAAACCATGTCTTGAACCATTGACTATAACAGAGTACCAGTTATCAGCCATGATTCTCCAAACCATGTCAATGAAAGTTTCTTTAAACCCCATTCTTCTCATCACAAGACAAGTGTAATTCCAAGAGACCCTATCATAAGCCTTGGTTATGTCAAGTTTTATCACAACATTACCTCCAACATTTGGTTTTTTGATCTGGTGGATTATTTCCTGGGCAAGCATTATATTTTCAGAGATGTTTCTATTCTTGACAAATCCAGATTTGTTCAAGGAAATGAGGTTGGCGAGAATTGGAGCAAGTCTTAGGTAAAGGAGTTTGGAAATGATTTTGTTAGTGAAGTTGCTAAGGCTTATGGGTCTGAACTCAGAGATTTTTGTAGGGTGGTTTACTTTTGGTAGTAGAACCAAACAAGTATGGGTGAAATATTTAGGCATAGTTTGTCCTCAAAAGAAGGATGTGATCACTCTAAAGAGGTCTTCTTTGATGATGTCCCAGCACACCTGAAAGAAAGTTCCATTCATCCCATCAGGGCCAGCAGCAGAGTGAGGATTCATAGTAAAAACAACAGTTTTCACTTCTTCCATAGTAGGCATGGCTTGTAAATCTTTGTTGTCTTTGTCAGTCACCATTGTAGGGATGCAATGGAGTGTCTGCTGTTGGATGTGCTCCTCCTTTCCAGTAAAAATTTGTTGGAAATGTTCACAAGCAACATCAACTATCTCTTTATCACCTTGCACCCAAGAGCCTTCTTTATTTTGGATCCTGTGGATGTAAAGCTTTCTTCTCCTGCCTCTGATGAGAGCATGAAAGTAGCTAGAGTTCCTGTCACCTTCTTTGAACCAGTGAAGTTGAGACTTTTGTCTGAGGATAGAATCCTCCATCTTCATGTATCTAATGTACTCAGCATTGATAGCATGCAGTTGAGACCTATTTTCATTGGAGTTTATACTGATCAGATTCTCTTCAGCTTGTCTAGCCTTCTCCTCATATTCTTTGACTTTAGCATAGATGTCTCCAAATTGATTTCTTTACCAGCAGCTAAGAGTAGCAGTAAGTCTCTTTATTCTCTTTATTTTCTGATGAAAACTCCATATTGGATTTCCTTCAGAAGGTCTGCTCCAGTAATTCTTGACAGTATCCATAAAAGAAGGTTGCTTAGGCCAGTAGTTCAGGAATTTGAAATACTTGATGGGGTTGTGTTGTTGGTCAATCATTTCCAAGAGCAAGGGGTAGTGATCGGAACCCACAGAAGGAAGATGAGTAATGCTGGTATGGGGCATGGTCTCTAGAGAGTTATCATTAACCATCCCTCTATCAAGTCTCTTCCAAATTCTAAAGTTGATACCCCTCAGGTTGGACCAGGTGTATTTCTGACTTGAGAAACCAAGGTCTTGAAGACCTGAAGCCTCAATAATGCTAATGAACTCAAAACTCTTTCTCATATTATAGGGGACACCCCCTAATTTTTCTTGAGGGTCTACAATACATTAAAGTCTCCTATAGTGCACCATGGATTGGATGTAGTAGACTGTTGTAGAAGGCTATCCCATAAAGGTCTTCTGAGATGATCTTTACATTTAGCATAGACAAAGGTAGTGATGAATTGATTTGGGATCATGACATGATTGATCTCACAAGTGATTATTTGCTCATTATTCTCCAAAATCTTGCAATTCACATCTTTGGTCCAGAAAATCCAAATCTTACCATTGGGATTGTGGATGGCATGGTCCATATTGAGCTGGTTTCTGAAGTATTGTAACTGAGAGTTATCAGAAAAAGGTCCCATTAGAGATATAAGAGAAATTTGATGGATATTTTTGAGAAGTTTTATTCTATCCATGGCTCCTTGGGTATTAATACCCCTTACATTCTAGCTAAGGGTACTAATCATTGAGAAATTCTTGAAGTATGGGACCTGGTACTTGGTATGCCTGTGGGGGCAGTTTTTGTAGAAATTTTTGCCTTGTTGCTAAATCTGGTCCTATGTATCCCTCTAGGAGATAGACCCTATGAACTAGCCACCTGTTGGATGTCTTCCTCATATATATTCTCAGAAGAGGAGTTGATGGTTTTGATTAAATACTCACTTATAATATCATCTTCCTCCTGATCATGCAAGGGCTGATAATTATTATCTTCTTCATTTTCTGAATCACATACAACATACTTATAAATAGGGTCCTATATGTTGGTGTTGAAGGTGAAGTAATCTGTAGCTACCTCTGGAGTTTGAAAAGGGGTGATATCTATACCCACCTGATCATCATCAAGTATAAATTGTTGACATCCCTGTTCACGTTGCTGCATTGCAACATTGCCAGTTAAAGGAGTTTGGCATTTTTCAGAAAGGTTTGTTTTCTTTTTGATGGCCTCTCTCCTTTTCTTGCGTAACTTGTTCTTTTTAGCATTAGAGTCTTTGCCACTACTGCTTGCAATGGATTTCAAATCCTTAGCCATAGAGCCTAAGATGTTTTGCATGGTAGAGTCATCAGTAGGGGGATCTCTTCTGATGGATTCAGGATTTGGTATGTTATTTTGAGCCTTGTGTGCAATGGTAGCAGAGGCTGTAAGGTCACTCCTAAGGTCAGTGATATTCTCATGCAGAACATGAAACAAGATCCCCCCCCTTGGGTTCCCCATCCTGCAGATTAGTGGGGTTCTCCATTACTCCTCCAACCATTCCTCCATCAACTACACAGCCAACAGCAGCAGAGATATGATGTGGGGGTGTAAGGGGTATGGGGAGTAATAAGTCAATACCTGCATTCCTTGTTATATTGCTCCCTTGAGTAATACCTTATTGTTGAATTATGGTGTTTTTTTGCATTTTTGCTGAATTCTTCAAAGTGGAATTCCTTTGGTTACTTGGTTCTCCTGCATCTTGGTTATTCGTTTGATCCTGGGTAACAAGATCAACATAATTATTGGAAGTATAAATAGGAGTAGAGGGCTTACCTGGACCTGTGATGTTTTGCTGAGGTTTATCAACTCGCTTATTCTGCTGTGGTTGAATAGAGCTGATCACATTTGTTTGTTGGGGCTTGTTTTGTCCCTTAGACTGTTTCTTCCTCTGATCATGCCACAACAGTTCTTTTGCATTATCAAGTGTTTGTTGTGGCTGAGCAGGAGCATCTTTTATAGATGTATTGATATTTGTGTCATTATGATCCTTGGTTAGCATGCCCTCCTTGTTTTTGTTCATTTTTGTTGTTTCATCTTTTTTTCTTTTTTTTTTGTTCTTTATCCCTTCTTTGAATATTACAAACATGTATCAAGTGACCCTGATGTTTGCAATATATGCAGTAATCAGGTACATTTTCATATAAAATAGCTTGCCACCTCCCTAGAGTTTTATCAGTTTTGTCATATCCCAGCCAAACATGGGGAGGTCTTTTATTGGTGAGGTTCACTTGAAGTCTCACCTTGGATATGCTTCCACTTATTTTTTGTATGGAAACAGTGTCTAGATAAAGTACCTTCCCTACAGAGGCTAGCAGGGCAGTGGTGAACTCTATGTTATAACAATGCCAAGGTAGTTCTGGTAAGGCTACCCAGATTGTCACTATTGGGGTTTCTTCATAAGGTTTAAAAGTAGGTGTCCATGTCTGAATCCTCATGAGTTGGCCCTCTATTGTCATTCTTTGTTTGGTCTAGACAGTATTGTAATCCAACTCATTTTCCAAGTCAATGTTGACATGTCTAGCATTGAAATGAGCAATTTTTACACCTCCTGAGAGCTGAGTTTGAATGATAAAGCTCCTTCTTATAAACTCTATCTTTGGCATGGTGTGGGTAAATTTTCCAACCAAGGTGTATTTGCATCTTTGAGCTAGTTTGTGCATGAAGTCTTCTTTTTCAAAAAACACAGCAGGCAGACCCTGTTTGGTTGTGTATTCAGGGGTGGCTAATTCAATAGGAGCCTCATTCTTTGCTTAATTATTTCTGAGTTTGGCAGCAAAGGTCTGAACTACAGTGTAAGGGGCAGGCTGAAGGACCTGGTCCTTTATGTTGGGAAAAATATTTTTCTGGGGGTTTTGGTTAGTGGAATTTGGTTGAGGTTGGGTATTGACTTATTTAGTTCCAACATGTCTAGGACCAACATTAGCATAGCTGGTGGGCACCTTAGGTTGGCTAGTTTGAACTTGGATGTCAAAATTACTAGACATCTTAGGGAAGCTATTGTGGGTGGTGGTAGGCTGTTGAGTGTGTAGTTGGTTGCTAGTTTGAGGAATAGAATTGTTAGGCATTTTGGTAGGAATTTCAGGGCTGCTTTTAGAATTGATTTTGGTATGATCAGTGCCCTGCAAGGAGTTACCTACAGCATTACTAGGGATAACATTTGCATTAGGTTGCAAAAGAACTCCACTAGATTTCATTGGCAGTCTCAGAGTATAATAAGTTGGAAAGATTGGTCTTACCTTGAAGGTCTGTAACATTAGCACTGTTACATTGCTGTGAAGTTCCTGAGGCATCTTTATCATTTTCGGAAAAAGGATGCATCGACTTTGCATTATCAATTATGTGCATATCATCCTTTAGTTGATTGAATTGACCATATTGTTGATATTGGTCTTGAACCAATGTGTGTTCTTCAGCTTGATTATCAGTGAAAATGTGCATATCGCCTTGACGAGTGTCTCGACGACTTTTTGAATTTGAATTTGTTGTTGATGATTCGAGACACCTCTTGTGGATGGGAAGTTGCGCATTGCCCTTAGGGACATTTTGGATTTGATCTTGTGACAAATGGTTCGAGCGCCGGCACTCTGACAGTGACCCTGTTGACTTGGCAAATTCGAGCTAATTTAAGAGGATTTGATTCCTTCTCTAGTGTTTGTGAGTTGCTGGTGGGGTGTATTTGTATCATTGAAACGTCCTATTTTGCATTAGTTTCCACCTGAAAATGTCGCCTGAGCTCCGGCAACCACGCCGGTACCATCATCTCCAATGATTTCACTATCCATTTGGGTTGAAATTTTGCTGTAGGAGCGCCATGAGGTGGGGAACAAACCCCAGGGGGTCCACCGTCTCGACTGTCGCCGGAGCCCCTTTAAATATTAAGGCGCAACTCCGGTGACTCTTCGATGTTTCTCTCAGGAGTCGCCTTATCAGTGCTCTCAAATGGTGCGGTGGTTTGATCCAATTTTTGGACTGTGTGTAGTCCAAAAGAGAAAGAATCATCTACCACAGCTCTTGATACTCGAATCAAACCATGTTTCTGAAAATTGATGATCTTTTGTGCAATTCTCAGCTCCCCTTCAGAGACAGTGATTGCATCAGTATTTTGTTGACCAATCGATTGTTGTTGATTCAAACCAGCTTCACTTGAAATTGCAATGTTATTTTGCAGATTCAGAGTGTCATTAGCTGGTGATGTTTGATGATCTATATTCGGTGGCAATGGGAGCTTCACCGGCAGCGGTGAAGCCATTCAAAACTGACCGGAGATGAACAGTGTGAGATAGAGAGGGAGGAGATGACCGTTAGAGATGACCGTACGTAGTTTATGGGTTTGAGTTTCCTCTGCTCTTACGCAAATTGGCAACCAAGTTATTAGCTACTGATGTTGTAGCATATAAGCAGCCAACAACAAAGGATAAAAAATCTCTCCTATGGTGGAATATGAGAATACTTACAAATAAGTAAAGAAAATGACACATGTGTGATAACATAGACCGCGAGTGCAGGTCAATATAATGGAAATACGTAAAGCAGAATAAGCCAAGAGGAGGGAAGACTATTGTCAGCCCAGAGTCGACAGAAGTCATACGTAGATAACTGACATCGACATATAAAGATTGAGGCGGAAGATTGGGTGTTATTGGATGCATCATCCAAGAAAAAGAGTAATAAAACTCGACAATAAAGGGAACCTTGGCTCGAGATATGTTGGTCCATATCAGATTATTTGTGGAATATGTAAGGTTGCCTATGATTTGGACCTATCATCTGAGTTGGAAGCAATATATTTGAATGTCTCATATCAAGGTTCCACCAATATATAAGTGAACCCTTCCAAAACGTTCTACGTGGATAGGATCTGCGTAAGAGAGAGATTATCCTATAAGGAGCAACCTATACCTACGGGACATATAAGCTCTTAAAATTGCTTATATTAGCTAATAAAGGGCTTATGAATGATAACTATTATAGGGACCTCCCGAAATCCTTGTAATACCCTATAATATAAGTTAATAATTGAGGACAAATGTTCTAAAGGGGGGAAGGATGTTATACCCAATACTTTCGCACGTTGGGACATTGTCTTAAGTCTCTTGAAAAGTCCTATGTGATCTAGATTATCTACCACGCTATAAAATAACTCTAAGAAAAGGAGAATGAGATACCCCATAATAGGGAATATTGGAAATAGGGTTATAAGAATCCGGAAGGAGTTAGAGGCCAAGTAATGAGTTGTAGGACTGTCGAGCTTAAGTAGAAAGGACTACATAGGTTCTTAAAGTGAGATGAGATTACGAACCTACAAAGCGGAGAAGAGGACATGTGGCATCATGAGGAAGTGACACATCGAAGAAGGTGATGCACCTACTTAGGGTCAAGTAGGTGATGCAGCAGCTTGGGGTGGACCCCACCTGCCACATGGTAGCCTAGGAGTGGCCGCATAGATATATTGGCCCAATAGGGGCCGAACACATTTCACCCTTAGGGGATGACATATGTCAGCTCCAAAGGAGGGTATATTTTTATGTTTTGGTGACTAATTACTCATTTTCAGCATCTACACTTAGAACTAAAGAGAGCAAAACATAGAAACCCTAGAACTAGAGAGCTATGGATTTTGGCAAAGAAGAGATAAGCCTCCAATTTCATTTCGTGAATTAATTATATACGATGTACTACGACTAAATAAAGGTTTTCAATAATGTAACTTACTTCTTGGGGAAGCAAGAAAGTGAAGTGAGCAGCCTACCCATTTTCAGCCACCTTAAGGAGCTTCCGAAGTTGATTTTTGGAAAGGTAAGGTTCCTCCTTTCAAATTGAAGTTAATAATGTTGTTACGAGGTAGATTACATGTGTTAAATGAATTTGGAAGTAGGAAAAATGCATAAGTATGTTGGACGTTGTATGCCAACGAAATTGAAGTCGCTCTAGTCGAGTTAAAATTGTTAAAGTCGAGTAGTGTCTTTACGGTTGTGGTGCTGCAGTTGGATATTGTTTATTTTTGTGTTGCAGGGATGGAAAATGTTCCTAATGTGGTGTGGGTGCTGCTGGTTTCAGCCACATAACCCTCCATCTTGTGTGGTTAAAGGTTTTACGGAATAAAGGTTGAGAACCCTATTTTGGTGACATGGTTTTGGGCGAGTTGTTTAGAGCTTGTATTGAGTAGTATTATAGTAATTTGATACTACATATGTTCTTATAGTTGTTTTTAATATGGATGCTAAGGTTAACGGTTAAATAGGGAATTTGGATAAGGCAAATTATAGGGGAGATGCTGACCAATTTCCGTTAACTTTGTAACTAACGAATAGACTAGTTAAGAAGAGTAAATAAGGAAATGATTCCTATGGATACTTGATCATAGATTTGGAAGCTGGAAAGTTGAGTAACCTTTGTATTACTTTCATGTTAAATAGGTTGATGGAGTAACAAAGCAAGCTGGGTTATAATTTAGCTACTACAGGTATGTAAAGCTATCTTTCTTCTCTTTTGGCATGTCTTAGCCGTTAGTGGGTTGTATACGAAATGTGGGGATAATTCCATTCTGAGAACTCCAAGTAGGCCTCATAATCCCTATCCACTGCTTCATGTTGGAACCCCTACAAGAATTGAGTATTGCCTTTCAAGGCTTCTACGTGTTGAAAAGTAGTGTATATGAAGCTACCATTTCTTCTCTTTTGGCATGTCTTAGATGTAAGTATTATGTATGTGAAATTGGGAGTTATTCCATTCTTAAATCTCTGAGTATGAGTTTAAGACTCTTTTTCATTTCCTACCGATTAGAACTCCTGTAATAAGTTGAGCCATTACCTTTCAAGTATTCCATGTGATGAAAAGTAGTACATGTAAAGCTTGTATTTTCCTACTTCTAGAAAGACTAGACTATAGGTAATATAGGACATAGATTTGGAGGTGACTCCATTTATAAGTTTTGGTTATAACTCAACTTGTAGTCACTTTTG
Organism: Solanum dulcamara; assembly: GCF_947179165.1. NCBI lineage: Eukaryota > Viridiplantae > Streptophyta > Magnoliopsida > Solanales > Solanaceae > Solanum > Solanum dulcamara. The sequence goes on from NC_077243.1 coordinate 46,317,964, forward strand.
AATATTAAAGGTCTGTAAGTAGTTAAACTACTATTCTCGAGCCTTCTATATAATCAATAGTAAGTGAAGATACCAGATCCTCTTCATAAAGGTTCTACAGTGATAAATGTTTCTGATTGCATAAGATATGTCTCTGATTGCATGAGTTATGTTTTTGATTACATAAGTTGTGTCTTTGGTTACATGCGCTATGTGGCATTGTCTTATTTCATGTATGTGATTGCTGAGGTCCCAATTGATGTAATTCCTAATGACATATAAAGGGTACTTTGGCTAATTAATTTCCTGGTTTTTAGGTGACGGTTCACTTAACTGTTTCATTGAGTCTCTGAGGGTGACTTAGTTGCATATGGTTTCTCACTACTCTACTCGTGCATGCTATAACCCTTCTTTCTTTGCATCCCACGATGTGCCAGATATTATATCGGGCGCAACTTTACTACTTCTTTCATCGAGTCCCATGCTGGATACGTATGATTCCATGTATGAGGAGGCGATTTCGTACATAAGGCACGGTATATGCTATGATGATATGATTATTCACCGAGTCATGGAATGACTGTACTATGATGGTATGTGTTGTAATATGATGGTATGTCTGGTTAAATAAAGAAGGAATACTGGGTCTTTCACTAAAGGGCTGGGATACGTATGTATATGATGCTGGTACGCTATAGATGTACCTCACTCCTTTCACCGAGTCCCTCACTAAAGAGCCAGATACTTTATGTAGGCATATATATAAAAATATAGTGATACATTTGTGACCCTGAGCCCCATAATGGACCAGATATAATATGATGACATATATGATAAGATTTTACTGTATACGATGATATGATGCCATATACGATGACTTGATGAAGTAATATACATGATGAAAAGATATGACGATATGATGATATAATGATAATGTGATATGATAAAATAATTATGACACCGAGCTCACTAGAGGGTCGGGTATAGTGTATGATAATTTATATGACTACATGTCTTAAGATGCAGGCACAGTGATTGCTAACTATCATATTTGTTCCCTGTATCCCTATTTCAACTGTAACTTCTTTATAAGGTTTTATTCTTACATACTCAGTACATATATCGTACTGATCCCCTTTCTTTGGAGAGTTGCGTTTCAGGCCCATAGGTACATACACAACTCGAGGATCCGCCAGCTTAGGGTTCCATCCAGCAAGTTTGAGAAGAGATCTATTGTATCAGAGCCCAACTTTTGTTACTAAACCTTAATGTATATATTTGTTTGTTCAGGGGTACGGTGGGGGCCCTATTCCTCCATATGTCATCATTACTTTTTTTAGAGGTCTGTAGACATACGTGTCAGTTGTATATACATGTGTGAGTTATGTATCTATGTATGTTATTCAAATGTGCCAATATATGAGCATACGACAGGTCTAGGGTATACAAGAGTGTCCAGCTTGTACACCCATCATGGCCTATGGGGTTGGGTCATTACAGTAATCTTAGCCCTTAATCCTTAGCCCGAAACCAAAGGCAATGGCTATCAAGCGGAAGATGAATAAATAAAGTGGAAAATAAGTAATAATGAGAAGAAAGAGAAAAAAACGAAACAATAAAAGAAACCACCCCAAGACCTGTCATCCGTTAGTAATAGAGCATCTAAATCAAAACAGAAGTGCAGGCTTCTACAAATACATTAAGAGTACAGACAGTCTTCAAAAGAAAGTAAAGACTAGATCCGCATCTCCGAATGCCAAGAGCTCACCAAATCACTGAATCAAAAGCTACTCCACACCAGTCCAAATTAACCGCGATAACTCATACTATGATCTGCGTGGGAAGAAGTGTAGTATGGGTACCAAACAAATGGTACTTAGTAGGCATAGGCCAACTGATCTTCATAGATAAAGCAAGTATAAATCACAAGTAATCATGCAAATATAACACAAGTAAACAATTAAGATCTAGCACAAAGTGAAGTAGGAAATGAGGGTAAAGAGGTAGGATATATATAACTATAGAAGATAGAACCAAAGAACGCACCTACACTCGCAAACCACAACCTATTTATAGAAAAAAACACTAAAGGAGCCAACTAAATAAGGACAGAAACATTGTCTATCACACCTAATCACATATCAACTAAGAACCAAACCAACTAAGTCTAACAGGAAAATCCCAATATCAAAAACCCAGACAATGCACCCTGCAACCCCACTATAAGTACAACAAGAGGTAACAACAGGTAAAATCAGACAATAATTGACCGGATGCCCATACCCTCACATGGTATAAACAATAAAAAGCATACCCCCGGCCTCATAAAATTGTGGGACCACACCATACAAGTATGTTGGTGATAAGAAATTCTAATGAATGGAAGTCTATCATAAAAACCAGTATCATCATTGGTGGCTCTCAAAGATCAACAACAACAAGTGTATAGACCTACCTCGGCCCCTAGCTTGCCAGGTGGGACTAATGCAACTCTCTCATCTAGTTCAATGGTGCACTATATAGAGGGTCCATAGATGATGTGGGAATTCCGTATACACTGCCTGGGCCCAAACCAAGTCTTACATAGACATATAGTCTCCGTAGTGGTACTAGAGAGCAAGAAACTAAGATGATGTAGAAAGGGCGATGCCACGTCGGATAATCAAGTACAGGCTGAGGCATCCTGGATGCAGCCAATATATAAAGGTACAATGCCGCGATGAATAATCAATAAAACTGAGTGCATCCTCAATGCCTCTAAAATTATCAGTATAAAGGAGCACGTCTTCGATGCCTCATAGATCTCTAAACTGGTATCCAATATCCCAGGTGGTATGACTCCCTTTAAAACTAGTTTAAAAGTAGTAGAAGTGTGAGAAATACTCCTAAAAAATAATGGGTAAAAATCAATGAGATACCAGGATCGTACCAAAAAATAAGTGACTATGCTCAATCAATGCAAGTATGCCATCACTAGCATTCAAACAAGTAACACACAATACAAATAGTAATATCGAGCTAAACCACACTATTTGAGAAAAATGAGACTAACCTAGGATCTAGTCACTCCTCAAGCACAACCTCAGGCCCAATCAAAAGGTAATAGATAAAGAGGCATCCTAATCCTACCACTAAACCAAAGCGAATAATCGAGACATTACTCAAAATCAGTAAGGGGAGAAATATTTCTAGGGTCGGCGCCTTACCCCAAATATGCCACCTCAGCTTACAACAAATATAATTAAGCAAAACCTTTGGCTATGACAAGCTCGAGAGGTCTCAGGCACTAGCATAAAGTTTATACTATGCATAATAAGCCCTACCGAAAGCTATGCCTAGCTAAGAGGGCAATAAATACTTGATAAAGAGCCTAAGGTTAAAACCTAGACAAAGGCCATCAATATCAGTCCAAAACAAGATAATAATGCTAATTCAATACCACAATCAAGGCTCACAACCTAATATAAGGATATTATGGGACTATTCTAGCTTAAAGCTAAACTGATGTCATGACCCAACCACGTAGGCCGCGACCGGGTTCCGACCTGAACCCCCGTATACATCCCTATCAGATATAAAAATTATACATAAGAACCCCACTGGGTCATATCATCTTCTTATACACGTAGCCTCTTTCATTTGTATCCTATCATGAAGGGTACGTAAGCCGATAAGGCTGCCATAATATAAAAAGATTTACAATGCGTCGTATAGGCGCAATTGAGACAAATTTACAAACAACCTACATACACATGTCTACAGACCTCTAGGAGTATTAACTATATCATATGGTGGGACAGGGCCCCTATCGTACCCCTGAATAAACAAATAAAAGAGGCTACATGTATAAGAAGATGTTATGACCCATTGGGCTTCTTATGTATAGTTCTTCTATCTGATAGGGATGTATACGGGGGTCCAAGTCGGAACCCGATCGTAGCCTACATGGTTGGGTCATGACAGAAGATATATATCAAATGACCAGCATCAAAAGCTAGGCTCTGGAATAGTGGAGCACCTCCAACATAGCTGAGTAGAAGTCCTAAGCTGGCGGATCCCCAAAATGAACATTTGTACCTATGGGTATGAAACGCAGACCCTCGAAGAAAGGGAATCAGTACGATACATGTACTGAGTATATAAAGCATAACACAACATAAATAAGATTACAATAGAATTAGGGATACATGAAACAAGTATAACATTTAATAAATCACTGCACTTGCATCTTATAAAATGAGGTCATTTATACCATTATCACATACCGTATCCTTCCCGCTTGGGGAATCGGTGTTACAAATACATCATTTTATCATCATGGGTATATGTATACTATTAGCATTGTGGAACGTACAACCCGATACATATATATAATAGGTTAGTGCTGAGGAGCATTGGACCTGATCCATATATAGTACAATGATGCCGAAGAATGTACGACCCGATCCATATATAATATAATGATCGCGAGGAATGTACTGCCCAATCCTTATATAATAAAATATATTGAGAAATGTACGGCCTGATCCCTATATAGTAAAATATGCTGAGGAATGTTTGGCCCGATACATATATATTATAACGCATATACGTGCATGTAAAACTTGGTCACATATCAAACATCCCTCTACATATTATCATAAAGTAGGGGCTTGGAATTAAAAGAGACTTTTGAGTTATCTATTTGAGGATTTAGTACACAAGTTTTAAAAATTAGGTAAAAGGGACTCTTCATTAATTAGTGATAATGACACATATTTTAAGAACCCACAAGTTTTTTTAATTTACAAAAGACCCCCCCTCTTTTTTTTCCTGCCCCTCAGCCCCATCCTCCCCCAACCTTTCCCTCCTCCACATCATCATCACCTCCAAACAACTAGCAGATATTTAAATATTTGCCTAATCAACTAACAAATATTTTCATATCTCGATCTCCAAAATAATTAGCAAATATTTTCATATTTCTCCAAACAACTAGCTGATATTTAAAATATTTTCATTATTTTAACTAAAGAATCGTAAAAATTACCTAAACAACTTAAGGTTGTTTAAATATCTTCTGGTTATTTGAACTAAACAACTTTTGATTGTTTAAACAAATTTTGGTTGTTTAAACAACTTCTGTTGTTTGAACTAAACAACTTAGGGTTATTTAAATAACATCTGTTGGTTGCTTGAACAACTCCTGTTTATATAAACAACATATCCTCTCTTCTCTTCTCTTCTCTTTTCATCAATTTTTTTATATAATTTTCACAATCAAATCGGAGTGAAAAAATTGGGAAAAAGAAAAGAAAAGAGAAGAGAGGAGAGGAGAACAGATAAAATCAAATAAAGGAGAAAGAATTAGAAAAAGAAAAGAGAAGAGAGGAAAGGAGAATAGAGATAATGAATAAAGGAGAAAGAATTGGAGAAAAGAAAAGAGAAGAGAAGAGAGCAGAGAAGAACAACGTTTAAAAAAATAGGGGGATTGAATGGAATTTAGGATTTTATTAAAAGTTTTTGATGTTTTAATTTTTACCCTAAACTTTTAAACATTCTAATTCAACCCCATCTCTTGATAATTAATCCCTAATTAAATCTTTATAACAAAAGAAAAGGAAAAAGAAATAGAAATCCCCTATCCTTCATTCCACTCTCAAATATCCCTTTTACCTCATTTTCCCTCATAAAGTATGTCCAAGAGCCTCTAGGTCTAGGAGCTTCACATCCAATCATTATTTAATATGTAGAAGGCTCGAGGGTCGTAGTTCAACTACTTTAAGAACTTTACATTCAGATGTAACTAAGAGTCATGGATCATGTCTTTACATATAGAAGGCTCGAGGGTGATAACTCAACTACCTTAAGAGCCTTAGCATTTAGAAGTAAACACGAGTCACGAGTTATACTCGGAACTTACAATGGGAATTACCTCCACACTTGTACCGTATTTCATTTCACTTACATTTAAGACATTCCAGAAAAAAAGAGACAGGCTTTACATATACTACCTTTCATCATATCGAATCCTTAAAAGGCAATAACTTAACTATTATAGTAGTTTTAACATCACGAAGTGAATGAGACTCATGGTTCATGCTTGGAATTTATGAATGGAATCACCCCAAACTTATATACATATCATTCAGCACTTACATATAAGACATGCCAAAAGAAAAAAAGGGATAATCATTACATATTCCTTACTTTTCCTCATGTAGTCATCATATACATATGTGTCGAGGAACGTACGGCCCGATCCTTATATAGTAACATGTGCTGAGGGACGTTCAGCCCAATCCTTATATATATATACCATACCTGTCCCATCAAGGGACCCGGTACCATAACCATCTCAATTTAACATCATATTTATGTCAAGGACATATCAAGAGAAGAGAAGGGTAGCTTTACATAACCTTTACTTTTCATCATCTAGGAAACAGTGGGATGCACTAACTTAATTAGCATAGGAGCTCTCACTTCAAGTAGTAGGTAAGGGTCATGAATCATATTTGGAGCTTTATGAGTTGATATGTCTCCACATTTTATATACACATCATACTTAAGACTAAGACATGCCAAAAGAGAGAAGGGCTAGCTTTACAAACCCTGTAGTAGCTCATTTGTAACCCATCTTGCTTTGTTACTCCTTCACCCTATTTAACATGAAAGTAATACCAAGATTATTAATTTCCACTTTCTAGCATTCAAATCTACGACCAAGTATCCACATGAATCATTCCCTTATTTACTCCTTTTTACTAGTCTATTTGTTAGTTACGAAGTTAACAGAAGTTGGGTAGCACCTTCCCTATAACTTGCCCTATCTGAACTTCCAATTACATCCTCAATGACTAAATCCAACATTCAAAAACAATCAACAGCTTATATACAAGTAAACCACTTCAACATTACACAATAGAAACCCCCAAAACCTCGCTTAAAACTACGATACCAAAATAGGGTTTTTAATCTTTATTTCATAAAACCTTTAATTATATGAAACGGAGGGTCATGTGGATGAAAACAGAAGCACACACACACCTTTTATAAAACTTTCCATCCCGGCAATGCGCAACCAAATCATTTCCAATCCACAGCACAACAATCACAACACACTACTCGACTTCGATTTAACTAAGATGACTTTACTTTAGTTTGTTTCTAATGCCAAGCATACTTATTCAATTTTCCTAATTCCGGCTTCCTTTCCCACATTTAATACACTTCATAACAACATTATTAACTCCAACTTGAAAGGGAAAACCTTACCTCACCAAAACTCACCTCGGAAGCTCTCTAGTTGCGGCGGAAACTTTGTGGCTGCTTGTTACCCTTTTGATGCTGCTCCAAAAAGAAAATTTACATTATTAAAACCTTAATTTCATCATATTTAACTATAGATAATTAATTTATGGAACAAAATTGGAGGCTTACCTCTCCTTGGCCAAATTCGTGGCTAGTCTCTCTTTTTCTCTAGCTTTGTCCAGTTCATTTTGGCTAAGTGTAGATGCTGAAAAATAAGAAATTACTCATCAAGACCTACATATGTACTTCCTTAGGAGGTGACATATGTAATTCCCTAAGGGTGACATGTGTCCAGCTTCTATTGGGCCAGCGAATCTATGCATAGCCTCCAAGGCTGCCACATGGCAAGAGGGGGCCCACCCAAGCAGGTGGGTCACCTACTTGAACCTAAGTAGGTGCATCACCTTATGACAAGTGTCACTCCCTTACTCTGCCATGTGTCATCTTCTTAGGCCTTCATGTGTCTTCCTCTTTTCCGTAGGTTCATAATCTCGTCTTACTTTAAGAACCTATATAATCCTTGCTACGTAAGCTCGGCATGTACTAAAATAGCTTAGGTATGTAAGAAATCCAAGTTGGTATCTTACGCGAGTAGTTTGAGTACCATGACTCCTCATTTGGCCTACAACTCCTTCCAAAGCCTTCTAGACTTATTTCCAACCATCACTACTCACGCAGAACTTCATAGATAACCTACATCACATGGAAATCATTTTTTTTAAATATGCTCCAATGTACAAAGGTGTGGGGTATAACATCCTTCCTCCCTTTAGAACATTCATCCTCGAATGTTTATTCTCATAAGGTCTAAAAAGGAGTTCAGGAATTCTGTGTAATGGTTGCTATGTACAAGCCTTTCTCCATAGCTTGTTGAACCATATCTGGGCCTATTAGTTGTGTTTTACCAATATTCAACCAACCAATGGGCGACCTGCATTTTCTTTCATTTAAAGCCTCGTACAGGGCCGTCTAAATACTAGAATGATAGTTATTATCATAGGTAATCTTGACAGGTAGTAGACAATTTTCCTAGCTACCTTAAAAGTCAACCATATAGGCCTGCATCATATCATCTAGCATTTAACTAGCAAGTTTAGTCTATCCACCGGCTTGAGGGTAACATGGGGTACGAAGACCTATTTGTATTCCTAATCTCCTCGTAGACAGAACTTCAGTAGTTAACTATAACTTGGGCTCCTTCATCTGAGACAACAGCTATGGGAACTCCATACAACCTCACTACCCTCTTAATCTATAACTTCACATAGTCTCGGCTGAACAGGTAGTCCTTGATTGAAGGAACATGGGTTGATGTTGGTAATCGATGGATAACATTTCATATAGAATCATCCGTCTATGGAGGGCAAAGTGAGTCTTCTAACCAAGGTCGTATTGTGGAATATTCGACCTTGTGTATTACTTCTGGCCTTCTTTAGAGGACATCAACTAGTACCCCTACCCTTTTGGTTTTGCTTTTTGCCCCTTAGAGTTGGCTACTGAGTGGTGCTGAAGTTCCCTCACGTAATGACCTTCATAGCCGCTCTGTGTTTTGTCTATCATTAACTGGTATAATGTTCAGGGGCTTTAGCATACAAATGTGCCATTTGTATCACGACCCAACCCTGTAGGCCATAACTAGGGTCCGATCTGAACCCTTGTATATATGTCTGTCAGTTGTGGTCAAGTCGAACTATAATTAAAATAATACCATGCAACAGAACCCTATTGGGTGATAACATTTTCATAAACTAGTAGCCTCTTTCATTTGTATCACATCATGAAAGGGCACATAAGCCGACGAGGCTGTCATACATATAAATTTTTACAACATTTCAAGTAGACCCAGTTGAACAATACTTACACATACAACCCACATATACATTTCTGCAGACCTATAACAATATCAATGATAATATATGTCCGAAAAGGGCCCCCGCCTTACCCCTAAATAACAAAACAATACTATACATCAACGGCCAGTGCTAAAAATTAGCCTTCGATACAATGGAGCCTCTTCCAGCTGAGCTGAGCGGGATCCTAAGATGACGGACTCCAAAAACCTGTACCTGTACCTGCGGGCATGAAACACAGCCTCCCCGAGAGAAAGGGGTCAGTACGACATATGTACTGAGTATGTAAAACATAACATAACACAACTGGAAGCATATCTGAAATAGATAAACAGGGGGTAAATTATCAAATCAGCAACTTATACCTGGGAAAGTAAAATCATGCATGCTCAAATTTTCAATATATCCGGCCCTATCAGGAATCTGGTGTATCATATCTGTAGTACCATCACCTCCTTATTACAACATATCATCACATCATCATATATATACATACGTACCCATCCTTCTAGTGAGGGCGCAATGAATAATATAGTGGTATTATGCACGATTACTATTCCTATCTCGGGTGCGATGAAATAAGTGTTACGGTACACACGAGTAGAGCAGTGAAAAACAAAACATAGTTTAAATCATTATCGGAGACTCAATGAATTCATCAGGTGAATCATCCCAGGAGATCAGGGCAGAAAATATCTATGTATACCCCCTAAATGTCACTAAGGACTATGTAAAAGGGGGTTTTGGAAATCTTAGACATATACCAATATGAAATATCTTATAGCAGACCGAGCGTTGGTTATCTCAGAGCCTTTTTTTTACAAAAAAGAGCTTAGTCGAATCAATTATTATATAGTCATATAGAAGACTCGAGGAGTAGGAGTTTAACTACTTTAAAAGTCTTAACACCCAGAAGTGATCAAGAGTCCTGAAGTCATATTCAGAACCTAAGAGTGAAGTTTTCCCGAAGCTTTCATTATCCATAGCCTACATCTAAGACATGCCAAAAAGGAAGAGAAAAGATAGGCTTTAGATACATATGTAAAAAACATGCCAAGAGAGAGCTTCACATACCTCTTATGAGTTACTCTTTATCCCGTTCATCTCGTCGTCCTTTAAACCTAAGTAACATAAAAGAAATACGAGTATTAACAACCCTTGGATTTCCATAACCTTATTCTACACATAAGTATTCATAGAACTCAATCCTTCGCTTACTTTCTCGACTAGTTTCTTAACTAGTTAAAGAGTTTACAAAAATCGGGCATCACCTCCCCTATAATGTGCCCTATCCAAATTTTCAATTCCACTCCTAATACCTACATCCAACCAAAAACAACATACAACATATGTTTATGCATTTCACATCAACAATATACAACATAAACTCCAAACAACTCGTTCAGAGCTACGATACCAAAATAGGGAGTCTAGACTTTATTTTGTAGAACCTTTACTTATACGAAATGAGTGTTCATGTGGATTCAACCAGCAGTACCCCTCCTCTTTTTAGAACACATTTAGGCCCTGCAACAATACACCACACCCCTGCAGCAGCACCTTACCCGAATTTGGCAAAAACTGTCAAATTGCAACTCGGAACTTCTCCAACCGTGCTGAAATTGAGCGGGCAGTTGGTGTTACTTCTCCGCTGCCCCAAAGTGATATTTTATGTTATCAAACAACATTATATATACGTGGGACACCTCAAATAATTAACTCACGGAATGAAACTCGAAGACTTACCTTGGCAGCCCCCAAACCCGTAGCTCCTCTTCTTGCCCTCCAATATTTTCTCCTCTTCTTTCTTACTTTTCTAGGCGTAAAGATAAAGGAATAATGCCATAGATATTGTAATATACATATATACATCTACATGTGGTTGAGGAACACCATAAATAATTAATTTACTGAGAAAAATTGAAGAACTTACCTTTAATTTCTCAAAACCATGGCTGCCTTTCGTTTTGCTCTTTCACATTTTCCCTTTTCTTTGGCTGCTGAAGTTTTGGCTAAGAAATGAAGTTCTTAGTCACAATACATACATATGTAGGGTGTTTTAGGAGGTTACACGTGTCATCCTCTAAGGGTGACATGTGTCCAACCCTTATTGGACTACCATAACTATGTAACTACTTAGGGGCTGCTATGGGTAGTGGGGTCCACCCCCACCCCACCCCCAAGAAGGCAGGTGGGTTACCTCCTTGCTTGAGGTGCTTCCATGTGTCACTCTCTTATTGGCTGCCTCGTTTCATCTTTTTCTCTTTTCCGTGGGTTCATAATCTCATCCTATTTTAAGACCATATGTAATCCATGCTACGTAAGCTTAGTATGTCCTGAAGTAGCTAAAGTGTATACGACTTCTGAATTAGTAGCTTACATAGGTAAATCAAGTCCTACGACTCATTTCTTGGTGTCCAACCCATTCCGGATTCTCACGACTCTATTTCCAACCTTCCCTCTCATAGGGTATCACATTCTTCTTTTCTTAGAGTTGTTTGAGGTGTGTGGACAGTGGGAGTCTTATGGACAATTTCAAGAAGACTAGGAACATGTTTTAAGGTTGAAAAGTGTGGGGTGTAACATCGTTCCCCCCTTTAGAACATTCGTCCCCGAATGTCAAACAAAACTTCGCTTAGTACTTTATACAGAGTATAGGGAGATTCCTTGCTATTATCACACCTTATACTCCCATCTAAGTACTTAATATACGAGTTTCAGGAGTTGGGGTTACCTGTAGACATTGGAAATAGGTGCGAATACTTGTGTTTTATGTTTTCTTCAGCTTCCCAAGTCATCCTCTTTCTGGTTTTTATTTTGACACAGTACTTTGATGAAAGTCATGTCCTTATTTGCAACCTTCTAATTTGCCATTCTAAAAAGGTTATAGGTTATTCCTCGCAGGATTCCATTTTGTGTACATCATCTATGGGACACACTCTAGGTGGATCACCAGTATATTATGAAGTATCCATATCAGACGTATTGGGCGTATAGTTTTATAATCAGGTGGTAAGATCAACTTACAGGCATTTTTTCCCATCTTACAACTAACTTAATAAGGTTCGATGTATTTTGGGCTAGGTTTCCTTTTCTCACCGAATCTTATTACTCCCTTCCTAGGTGACCCTGTCAAGAACGCTTAACCATTAATTTGAACTCTGACTGTTGATGTTGATTATCTGCATATCACTTCTACTAACTCTAGACTATTAGTCAATAGCTTGCTTAATCATGTCTGGCTTACCAACTTAATCTTTCTAACATCGACTCAACCCATAGGGGACTTATACGTCCTGCCCTACTAGTCTTGTACGGGGTCACCTGAACATTTGAATGGTAGCCATTCTTGTAGGCAATCTAAATAAGTAGTAGACGATCATCCTAATTACTCCTAAAACCAACCATATAGGCTTGCAATATATCTTCTAGTATTTGATAATATGCTTAATCTATTTAGAAGCTCGAGGGAAAAATGTGGTACTAAGACCTACTTGTGTTTCCGATCTCTTCTTGTACTGATCTATAGACGTTAATCATAATTGAAGTTCCTCTATCTGAGATATCAGTTGGGAACCCTCATAGTGTCTTACTACCTCCTTGTCCTATAACTTCACTTAGTTTTAGTTTCATAGGTCGTCTTGATTGAAAAAAATGGGCTAATTCATTAGCCTACTCACAATAACTCATATAGCACCCTACTTTTGAAGAGTATAGAATAGGTGCGTAATGACGTTGATAACTTGGGAATCCTTAGCCTCGTATAGTCCTTCTCGACTGAGTAGGTAGCCTTTGATCGAAGGAGCAGGGGCTAATATCATTAATCCACAGGTAATATTCCATCTAGATTCATCTGGCGCTGGAGTGTGAAGTGAGTCTTGTAGCCCAGGTCATATTGTGGAATCCTCAACCTCGCGTATTACTTCCTACCTTCCGTAAATGACATTAACTGGTACTATGTTGAGGGACTGTGGCATTCAAGTGCGCCATTAGTTCGTAATTAGCTAATCCTTCTAGTTTTCCTTATCCCTTTTTACAATTCACTTAATGTAACTTATAGTACCCGGGGTACATAATCCCATGTCGCTTTTTCACCATTAGTTCAGATTCTTCTACCTTGCGCGATCATCTAGCCCTAACGCACTAAATTCCACCAGAATTTCAAATTAAGCATGCTGGGGCAAGAGTAATACTGGGATGGGTGACCCCTTCGAGAAGTCTTCATGTCGCGTTTTATTGTAGTCCTTGCAATAATGTGCGGCGCACTCAACTTAGCTCCAGATTTACCTCAGCGTTGTCTCGCAAGTCTTTATGTTTTTCCTTGTCCTTTCCTTTGATATCTTGCAACCTGTATCGGAGTAGACCTTTAGTTCCATTATGACCATGTCCCTTTTTTGGTTATTTTGATTTAACTTCTCCTATTATATTCACCCCTCTCTGTATGCACCCATTCATTAGGGTTGGCTACTGAGTAGCACTAAAGTTCGTTCATATAGTGACCTTTATAGCCGCTTTGAGTTCTGTCTGTCATTAGCTGGCATAATCCCAAAGAAGTTTGGCATATGAGCTCGCCATCCTGTAGTAACCAGCTAGTTTTGCCCGTCTTACTTAAACCATTTTACACTTTCCTTACCCCAGCTGGTAACACTTTATTGTTATTGTCTCGTGTCTTCCTTTACCTTTACGAAACTGTGAGAAGGTGCTCAACTTAACCTGCAAAATATCCTAGCATCATCTCGCTAGGTCTCACCTTATCGCACTTCTTTCCTTTCCCCTATTCACTCTTTGTTATTCTCATTTTCTACCATAAGAGACTTTCTATTCTTTTGTCCTTGGTTATACATCTATCGTAATATCATTTGCGACCAACTCTATAGCCAACCTTTTGGCTTTTTAGTTTAGCATGATGTCGCTATCCTTCGAGTGTCTCCTGAATCATTTGATATCCTTTCATCGTTATACCCTTTTCCTTTTCGTACGCATTCACCTTCTAGCATTATGTTATTCCAGGTCTTGCTGAAAACTTCTTAACACTATCTTGCATAGCATTCTAACTTCTATCCAATTATTGACGACTTCCATATCCTTCTAACTTGGTTCAACAAAGGATCTTATTTAATTTTAAGCATCCATCTTAAACATGTTACCACATCAATTGCCTCCATCTTATGCTTTGCAGTTTTCTAACTTACATTACCCCTTTAGAGCGTACTTATACCTTTATATGCTTATACCTTGCTCTATGTCCAGTTTCAATTTTGTCCAGTCTCCTTCCCCAATGTACTTGGTACTGTATCATGTCCCCGTCTTTCTGCATTTTTTTTGCCAACCTGATTATCCATGTATAGAACCTTGGCTAAATCACAAGGCGACAAGATCCTTCCCACACATAGTGCGACACCTCATCTATTAATCTGTACTTAAGTAATGGGACCCATGGAACAACTCGTCCGAGGCCATATTCTACATATCTCTATAAAAAGTTAATATACACTTGTAGTCGTTCAAAATTTTCTTTTAACTAGGCAATATTTGTATTCTGGCATTCATTGTCCCATGTTCTCTTGGAGTAGTGGCTTTCCCAACCTATATCCTTTGTTTCTTAAGATGAATGGAAGTTGTGCCTTTTATTCCTTGGGGTGAATGTAAGTTACACCAATTATTCCTTAAGTTTTCCATCCTCGTCCCTTAAGGGTTCCACTATTTTTGGGGCGACGTTGTGTACACATGTCATTTCTTTGTATCTTAAGCTCCATGATCTTATTGCATACTCAACGCAGGCTTTTAACTTAGTCAACGTATACTAAGTGTGCCTTCCTAGTGGTCCTACTTTATCCCTGTATAATTGTGTCACACTATTCAATTCATACTTACATATCCCTTTTTTAGTTCGCACTCATATTCAGTTCCTGACATCTCTTTTAGGTGCTTCTGTCCGAAGCTCTTTCCCTAATTAGTCGATGGAGAACTATAAACTGTTATCGTAAACCATTTTCCAACCATTATTGGAAGAAACCAGAATCTCTTAAACATCACAATACCTCTTTTAATACTTTCCCTACCTAGTCTCCTTCCGAGTTTATCCTCGAGTTATGAACAACTTATCTAATTTACAATTAGGAGTTGGGGGCTTGGTACTTTCAAAATGAGTGATGCTCAATTACTAGACATCTTAACTTTCAACCTAGGCTTCTCTTTTTTTTTCTACAGCACAATTACGGCTGTAGATACTGTGGTCTGAACTGTATTGCTCAAACAGACTTTTGTTTTTCCGACATAAACTTCCCCAAGTAAAAAGGGTATCCCTTATTGACGACATGAAGAGTACCTCTTACAGCTTTAATTTGGCATAATATGGGTACCCGGTATCAATTTCCAAGACATGTTATAAAGCTATGTTTTATTCCCTTTTTCTTGTTTTGGGAAAATTTTGGCAGTGTTTCCTCTATATTTCTTACTTATCCCAAAACCTGCACGCAGAAAGTACCAACAATGCCTCACAGGGCCAACACATATATATTCATATCATATCACAACCACATAGGGCTTTTAGTATCATCTCATATTACAGCCACATAGGGCTTTCAATGTCAATAATAATATAAAAATACTGGACTTACCTCGTATGTCCAACTTCTGACTACATCTATTGCATTTTCTCGTCTACTTTCCCCTTCAGTTTCTCACTTTACATTTCAATCACATGTCAATACTTTTCTCAACAGATTCATGCCTTCACTTTACTTACTTGCGTGCTTTGTAACTTCCCAAGTCATCAATTACCTCCTTTTGTTGGTGTCGCCCTTCTTTTAAGATCCAATCTTAGTATAAGAAATTGTCCTATGACTCAGATCTATAGCATGATCTCAAATATAAAAGAAAGGTAACATCCTAAATGTCCTATAGCCTCCTATTAATAGATGTGGCGCGCAATACATCGATAATCAAGACTCTACTAGACACAGTTTGCAAACACTCCAAGGGCGAACTGCTCTAATACTACTTTTGTCACGACCCAACCCCGTAGGCCGCGACTGGGGTCCGATCTGAACCCCCATATACGTGTCTATCAGTTGTGGTCAAGTCGAACTTTAATTAACATAATACCATGCAATAGAACCCTATTGGGTGATAACATTTTCATAAACTAGTAGCCTCTTTCATTTGTATCACATTATGAAAGGGCACGTAAGACGACGAGGCTGTCATACATATAAACTTTTACAATATTTCAAGTAGACCCAGCTGAACAATAATTACACATACAACCCACATATACATATATGCAGACCTCTAACAATATCAATGAAAATATATGGCGGGACAGGCCCCCCGCCTTACCCCTAAATAAAAAAACAATACTATACATCAATGGCCAGTGCCAAAAACTAGCCTTCGATATAATGGAGCCTCTTCCAGCTGAGCTGAGTGGGATCCTAAGATGAAGGACTCCCAAAACCTGTACTTGTACTTGCGGGCATGACATGCAGACCCCTCGAGAGAAGGGGGTCAGTAAGACATATGTATTGAGTACGTAAAACATAACATAACACAACTGGAAGCATATCTGAAATAGAGAACCAGGGGGTAAATTATCAAATCAGCAACTTATACCTAGGAAAGTAAAATCATGCATGCTCAAATTTTCAATATATCCGACCCTATCAGGGATCCGGTGTATCATATTTGTAGTACCATCACCTCCTTATTACAACACATCATCACATAATTATATATATACATACGTACCCATCCTTCTAGTGAGGGCGCGATGAACAATGCAGTGGTATTGTGCACAATTACTATTCCCAGTCCAGGCACGATTAAAGAAGTGTTACGGTACACACGAGTAGAGTAGTGAGAAACAAAACACAGTTTATATCATTATCGGAGACTAAATGAAGTCATTAGGTGAATCATCCCTAGAGATCAGGGAAGAAAGTATCGATGTATACCCCCTAAATATCACTAAGGACTATGTAAAAGGGGGTTTTGGAAATCTTAGACATATACCAATATGAAATACCTTATAGCAGACCGAGCATTGGTTATTTCAGAGCCTTTTGTTTTACAAAAAAGAGCTTAGTCGAATCAATTGTTATACAGTTATATAGAAGACTCGAAGAGTAGGAGTTTAACTACTTTAAAAGTCTTAACACCCAGAAGTGATCAAGAGTCCTGAAGTCATATTCAGAACCTAAGAGTGAAGTTTCCCCGAAGATTTCATCATCCATAGCCTACATCTAAGACATGCCAAAAATGAAGAGAAAAGATAGGCTTTACATACCTATGTCAAAAACATGCCAATAGAGAGCTTCACATACCTTTTATGAGTTACTCTTTATCCTGTTCATCTCGTCTTTCTTTTAAACCTAAGTAACATAAAAGAAATACGAGTATTAACAACCCTTGGCTTTCCATAACCTTAGTCTACACATAAGTATTCATAGAACTCAACCCTTCGCTTTCTTTCTCGACTAGTTTCTTAACTAATTAAAGAGTTTACGAAAATCGAGCAGCACCTCCCCTATAATGTGCCCTATACGAATTTCCAATTCCATTACTAATACCTACATCCAACCAAAAAAAACCTGCAACATATGTTTAAGAAGTTCACATCAACAATATACAACATAAACTCCAAACAACTCGTTTGGAGCTACGATACCAAAATAGGGTGTCTAGCCTTTATTTTGTAGAACCTTTACTTATACGAAAGGAGGGGTCATGTGGATTCAAAAAGAAGAACTC
This sequence comes from Solanum dulcamara, assembly GCF_947179165.1. NCBI lineage: Eukaryota > Viridiplantae > Streptophyta > Magnoliopsida > Solanales > Solanaceae > Solanum > Solanum dulcamara. The sequence goes on from NC_077243.1 coordinate 46,335,837, forward strand.
CTACCCCTTTTAGAAAACATTTAGGCCCTTCAACAACATACCACACCCCTACAGCAGCACCTCACACGAACAACACTTTACTTCGACGACAATTCAACTATAACAACTACAATTTGGATTGTCTCCAGTGCCAAGCATTTGTATCCCATTTTCACGTTTCCATCCACAAAAAAGGCCTATTATACACTCCATAACAACACCATAAAGTCCAAATTTAAAGTATAAACCTTACCTTACCCGAATTTGGCCAAAACTGCCAAATTGCAACTCAGAACTTCTCCAACTGTGCTGAAATTGAGCGGGCTGTTGGTGTTACTTCTCCGCTGCCCCAAAGTGATATTTTATGTTATAAAACACCATTATATAGTCGTGGGACACCTCAACTAATTAATTCATAGAATGAAACTCATAGGCTTACCTTGGCAACCCCCAAACCCGTAGCTCCTCCTCTTGCCCTCCAATGTTTTTCTCCTCTTCTTTCTTACTTTTCTAGGCGTAAAGCTGAAGGAATAAGTCCGTAGATATCATAAGAGACATATATACATCTCCATGTGGTTGAGTAACACCGTAGATAATTAATTCACTGAGGAAAATTGAAGAACTTACCTTTAATTTCTCAAAACCATGGCTGCCTTTCTTTTTGCTCTTTCACGTTTTTCCTTTTCTTTGGCTGCTGAAGTTTTGGCTAAGAATTGAAGTTCTTAGTCACAATACATACATATGTAGGGTGGTTTAGGAGGTGACACGTGTCATCCTCTAAGGGTGAAACCCTTATTGGACCACCGTAACTATGCAACCACTTAGGGGCTGCCATTTGGCAGTGGGGTCCACCCCCACCCCCAAGCAGGCAGGTGGGTCACCTCCTTGCTTGAGTTGCTTCCACATGTCACTCTCTTATTGTCTGCCTCGTGTCATCTTGTTTCCTTTCCCGTGGGTTCATAATTTCATCCTATTATAAAAGCCTATGTAATCCATGCTACGTAGGCTTAGTATGTCCTTAAGTAGCTCAAGTGTATACGACTACTAAATTAGTAGATTACGTAGGTAAATCAAGTCATACGACTCATTTCTTGGACACCAACCCATTCTGGATTCTCATGACTCTATTTCTATCCTTCCCTCTCACGGGGTATCGCATTCATCTTCAAGAAGACTAGGAATACGTTTCAAGGTTCAAAAGTGTGGTGTGTAACAATCTGTTAGTAACCATCTACTCTTGTAGTTAGTAATGTAGGCCCGCAATATACCCTCTAGTGTCTGGATAGTACGCTTAGCCTTTCCATTAGTCTGGGGTAAAATGTTGTTCCAAGTTTCACCTATGTTCCCAATCCCTCCTGGAATGATCTCCAGAAGTTAGCCGTAAATTAAACTTCCCTGTTACACCCCGTACTTTGGTACCTTGGATCGCTTCGTAAGCTTCCTAAGTTCTGGAAAGGCTCTTAAGGTTCTTAGAAGTCATCATGTGAGCCGGATAGACTACGACACTATCAAACGACTCCAAGAAAAGGAGAATGTGATACCCTATAGTAGAGAAGGTTGGAAATAGAGTCATAAGAATCCGGAAGGAATTGGAGACCAAGTAATGAGTTGTAGGACTCGTTTACCTACGTAAGCTACTAATTTAGAAGTCTTATATACTTGAGTTTCTTAAGGACAGACCAAGCTTACGTAACATGGATTACATAGGCTCCTAAAATAAGATGAGATTATGAACCCACGAGGAAGGGAAAAAGACAACACGTGGCAGCCAATGGTGGAGCGACATGTGGCAGAACCTAAAGCAAGCAAGTGATGCACCTACTTAGGGTCAAGTAGGTGATGTAGATTCTTGGGGGGTGGACCCCACTGCCACGTGGGGGCCCCTAGTTGGCAGCATGATACGGTGGCCAATTATGGCTCGACACGTGTCACCTCCAAGGCAACCCACATATAAATGTTAAAATGACTCTTAGATTCAGTTAACTATCAAAAAACCTTCAGCAAAGCACCAAAAACTTCAGCAACACAAAGAAATGAAAACCCTAAGCTAAGAGAGAAAAGTTTGGCGGCTAGGAGGAAAAAATAGGTAAGTCCCAATTTCGTTCCGTAAATTAATTATCCAGCGTATACCATGATGATATGGAGGTATTATAAGTATAAAATCATGACTTGGTGCAGCCAAAACAGACAGCAAATAGTCCACACAATTTCAGCGCGACAAGAGAAGTTCTGAGGCGAGTTTTGGTGTGTTTTGGCTAATTTCGGGTAAGGTAAGACTTCTCCTTTAAATTTGGAATTTATGAGATTTCTATGTAGTGTATTATATACCCTTTTTACTGATGGAATTATAAAAAAAGTCGTGGAGATGCTTGAAAATAGAAACAATCGAAAGTGAAGTCGTCGTAGTTAAATTGTAGACGAAATAGGGTGTTGTGCGTGTGGGGTGCTGCTGCAGGTGTGTGGTGATGTGTTGCAGGGACTAAATGTATTTTAAAAGGGGTTTGGTTTCTTCTTGTTGAAGCCACATTACCCCTCATTTCGTATAATTAAAGGTTTTGCGAAACAAAGACTAGAAATCCTATTTTGGTATTACAATTTTCAGCAAGTTGGGTGGAGTTTATATTGTGTAATGTTGCCATGTTTTACTTGTATATGAGATGCAGGTTGTTGTTGTTGGTTGGATTTAGTAATTACGTATGTAATTGGGAATTTGGATAGGGCATATTATAGGGGAGATGCTGCCCAATTTCCGGTAACTCTTTAAACTAGTTAAAGAACTAATCGAGGAGGAGAGCGAAGAGTTGAGTTCTATGAATACTCATACGTAACCTAAGATGCTGGAAAGACAAGGGTTATTAATATTCATGTTGATTTTATATTACTTAGGTTCAGAGGACGACGAGGCGAATGAGATAAAGAGTCGTAAGAGGTATGTAAAGCTTATTCCTTCTCTTGGCATGTTTTTGGCATAAGTAGGTATAAATGGTTTGTATATGGAACTTGGGGATAGTTCCATTCGTAAAGCTCCGAGTACAGTCCATAATTCTTATCCACTTCTTTATGGTAGAACTCTTGTAATAGTTGAGCTATTGCTTTTTTAAGGCTGCTATAGAATAAAAGGTAATATATGTAGATCCTATTGACTCGTGTTCACTTTTAAATGCTAAGGCTCTTAAGGTAGATGAGCTATCACCCTCAAGCCTTCTATACAGGAAATAGTAACTGGATGCATGGGAAGCATGAACTATAACTCCTATTCATTTCTTAATATTGAAGTTCTTAAAGTAGTTGAACTGCTACCCTCGAGTCCCTATATGATGAATACTAATTGAATGTATGAGCTCCCATGCCTAAGAACTCTATAATGAAAAGTGTCTCTGATTGCATAAGCCATTTGGTATTACCTTAATAAAAGCCTAGGACTCTTGAGACTCCGCCGATGTGGCCCCTAATGGAAGTTAGAGGATACGTGAGACGATGATAGTTTTGATCCTCAAATGATAGTCCATGACGATTGTTATACCGAATCTCAGATGAAGAACTTATTGCATATGGTTCCTCGTTACTTTCCTCGTGCAGGTTGTTACTACATCACTCACCGCATCCCATGAAGGGCCGTACATGATAAATTTATCGCGTCCTATGAAGGGCCGGGCATGATAAATTTACGGCATCTCATGAAGGGCCGGGCATGATAAATTCACCGCGTCTCATAAAGGGCCGAGCATGATAAATTCACCGCGTCCCATGAAGGGCCGGGCATGATATATGATGTAATAATCATTCACCGCATTCCATGAAGGGCCAGGCATGATAAATGATTAAATGACATCTTTATTGAGTCCCTCACTGAAGGGCCGGATACAGTCTGTAGGCATGCATGTGGAAATATAGTGACACACTTATAGCACCAAGTCCCATAGTGGGCCAGGTATAGTATGTAAGGAAGGTATACATGCCCTCATGTCATAAGATGCAGTTAGAGAAATTCGTTAATTGTTATATTTATTTCCTACATCCCTACTTCAGTTGTCAACTCAGTTATGTATTATTATGCTTTATATACTCAGTACATATATCGTACTGACCCCTCGTTCTTCGGGGGGCTGCGTTTCATGCCCGTAGGTACAGATGTTCAGTTTGGAGATCCGCCATCTTAGGGTTTCCACTCAGCGATATTGGGAGCGCTCCACTGTTCCGGAGCCTAACTTTTGATATTAGTCATGTAATATGTATGTATTTAATTATCCATGGTTACGACGGGGGACCTGTCCTGCCATATGTTGCTGTTACTATTCTTAGAGGTCTATAGACATATGTATATGTGGGTTGTTTATAAGTTTGTTTCGACTATGCCTATATGGAAGGTTGTAAATGTTTTTATATTATGGCAGCCTCGTTGGCTTGCGTGCCCTTTCATGATATGATACGAATGAAAGAGGCTACATGTACATGCAAAAAGTTTTCAACTATTGAGGCTTTTGGGTATAGTGTAACATCACACACGGTTCAACTTAGGTGTAGCTGATAGATAAGCATATAGGGGGGTTAAGGTTGGACCCCAGTCGCGGCCTACGAGGTTGGGTCATGATAGAAGTAGTATCAGAGCGGTTCATCCTTGGAGTGTCTACAGACCGTGTCTAGTAGAGGCTTGTTTATCGGTGTATTGTGCACCACATCTATAAACAGGAGGCTACAGGATATTTAGGATGTTGTTGTTCTTTTGTATCTCACATCGTGCGATAGGACTATGTTATTAAGATGGTCTCTCACTAATATATCCTCATGGTTATAGTGATGCCTCCAAGAAAAGCGACAACTGCGCAGAAGGGAAAGTCAGTAGTAGGGGAAACTAGTCATACCCCGAGAGTTACTAGGGCTCATTCCTAGTCTATGTTAGGGATTGTTCGGCAATCGGCGAGCTCTACTATGCTGCTACCTTTAGAGGAGCCTAGAACAGCAGCAACTGCAGGTCTTGAAGCTCCAGTACCTGAGCCTCCATCCCCACCACCCGGTTCAGAAGATAAGGCTATGAGAGATGTCGTGTAGTTGCTAACCAGAATAATGGCAGGGCAGGCTCGAAAGCGTGGGTTAGGAGCAGATAATATTGATAGACATACTAGTTTGAGGGTTCGTGACTTATGACTTGTAACCCTCTAGATTTTTATGGGTTGAGGCCTGCATACGACCCGCAGGAGTTTATTCGACAGATGCAGCGCACATTGAGAGTACTCAGGGCTTCTGAGGTTGAATCTGTTGAGTTGGCTTCATATCGGCTGCGTGACCTAGCCGTTTACTGGTATGAGTCTTGGGAATTATCAAGGGGTGAGGGTGCTCCTCCAGCAGTCGGGGATGAGTTTGTGGAAGCCTTTCTTTGCCATTTTCTACCTCCGGAAATTAAACGAGCTAGAGTTGATAAATTCATGCAGCTGAGGCAGAATGGTAGGAGCGTTAAAGACTATAGCCTCGAGTTTGACTCATTGGCGAGACATGCGCCCACTATTGTGGCTGATATGGCTGATAGGGTGTATCGGAATGTAATAGGGCTAGATCGTCACCTGGGTTACACCCCACACTTTTGAACCTTGAAACGTGTCCCTATTTTTCCTTGAAGTAGCTATGAGACCCCTACTATCCACAAACATTAAACAACTCGAAGGAGAGAAGAATGTGATACCTCGTGAGAGGGAAGGTTGGAAATAGAGTCGTGAGAATCCGGAAAGAGTTGGAGACTAAAAAAATAAGTCGTAGGAATCGATATACCTACGTAAGCTACAAAGTTAAAACTCTTATACAGTTGAGCTACTTAAGGATATATCAAGCTTACATAGTACGGATTACATCGACTCTTAAAACAAGAATAGATTACGAACCCATGGGGGAAAGGAGAAGGCGACACGTGGCAGCAAAAGGAGGTGCCACGTGGCAACCTAGGGAAGTGACACAAGGCAGAAGGTGACCCACCTTCTTAGGGTCAAGTAGGTGACCCACTTGCTTGGGGGTGGGCCCCACCAAGGACACGTGGCAGCCTTGGAGGCTAAGGGTGGATCCGTGGCCCAATAAGGGCTTAACACGTGTCACCCTTAGAGGTTGACATGTGTCACTTCCTAAGGGACCATATATATGTATTTTAATTACTCTTAAGTCATTTGGAACTCAAAAATCAGCCCAAAACATAGAGAGAAAAACGTGGAGAAGAAGAAGAGAAAGGGGTAGCCATGGTTTCTAAGAAATTAAGGTAAGTTCTTCACTTTTCTTCCGTGAATTAATTATCCACGGTGTTCCCTAAGTAGATGGATATGTATATATGTGTTTTATGATATTTATGGAACCAAAACTTCAGCTTTACTATTGGAAATTTGGAAGAAAAAGAAGAGAAAAACGTTAAAGGGGCAAGGAAGAAGGGCTACAGGTTTGGCCCTTTTGGGGTAAGCTTCCAGGTTTCCTTCCGTGAATTAATTATTTGAAGTGTACCTAAGTTGTATATTGGTGTTTAATAACCTAAAATTTCAATTTGGGGCAGCGAAAAAGTAACACAAACAGCCCGCTCAATTTCAGCGCGTTTCGAGAAGTTCCAAGTTGCGCTTTGATGGTTTTGGCCAAATTCGGGGAAGATGATGTTTGTCCTTTCAAATTTGACTTTATGGTATTTTTATGGAGTGTATTATTCACCTTTTGTGTGGCTGGAAACGTGTAAATAGTATATAAATGCTTGGCATTGAATACAATCCAAATTGTAGTCGTTATAGTCGAATTGTCGTCAAAGTAAGGCGTTGTTCATGTAAGTTGCTGCTGCAAAGGTGTTATGTGTTGTTTCAGGGTATAAATATGTTCTAATTTGGGTTAGGGTGATTATTGTTTAAGCCACATGACCCCCCATTGCGTATAATTAAAGGCGTTATAAAATAAAGGCTAGACACCCTATTGTGATATCGTATTTTTGAATAAGTCGTTTGGAGTTTATGTTGTATATTGTTGTGTGAATTGATGCAGGTTGTTGTTTTTGGTTGGATTTAGATCTTAGGTACCTAATTGGAAATTTGGATAGCACACATTATAGGAAGGTGCTGCCCAATTTTCGGCGATGCCTTAGCAAATAACAGAACTAGTCGGGGAAACGACTAAGGAAATAGATTGCATTAATACTAAGGTGTAACCTAGGGTGCTGCAAAGTTAAGAGGGGTTGATATTCATATTACTTTCATGTTGAATAGGTTAAAAGGACGGCGAGGCAAACAACATAAGGAATAATTCAGACAACGTATGTGAAGATTCTCTTGGTATGTTTTTGACATAGGTATGTAAAGCCTATCTGTTCTCTTCCTTTTTAGCATGTCTTAGATGTAAGCAGGATATGATATGAGCTTTGGGGGTAATTCCATTCCAGGTTCTGAATATGACTTCAGGACCCTCACTCACTTTTGAATGTTTAAACTTTAAAGTAGTAAGTTGTTATCTTCTAGTCTTCTATATGACTGTATAAAAATTGATTCAACTAAGCTCTTCTTTTTAAAAAAGAAAGGCTCTGATATAAACAATGCTCGGACTGCTATAAGATATTTCACATTGATATATGTCTAAGATTTCTAAAAACTCCTTTTTACATAGTCCTTAGTGATAGTTAGAGAGTATACGTAAGATACCTTCTGCCCTAATCCCTATGTGAGGGTTCACTTGATGACTTCATTGAGTCTCAGATAATGATTTAAATTGTGTTTTGTTTCTCACTACTCTACTCGTGTATACTGTAACACTTCTTCTCCAAGTCTTGGGCCGGTCATCAGATTCATGCAATTCACTACATTATTCGCTGAGTCCCTCACTAAAGGGCCGACATCCGTATGTATATATATGATGTGTTATAGTAAGGTGACGATGGCCTGGGGCCTGATACTGATAGTATATGATGTGTTGTAATAAGGTCACGATGGCACGGGTCCTGATACTTATACTACATATATGATTCACCGGACCCCTGACAGGGCTGGCTATATTGAAAATTTGAGCATTCATGTTTTTGTGATTCACAAAGTACTGGTACATGTTTCTGATTTGATAATTGGTTCCCCTGCTTCTCTAGTTTGGATACACCTCCAGTTGTACTATGTTACATTTTACATACTTAGTACATATGTCGTACTGACCCCCTTTCTCGAGGGGCTGCGTTCATGCCCGTAGGTACAGATACAGGTTTTGGGAGTCCGTCAGCTTAGGATTCCATGCAGCTCAGCTGGAAGAGGCTCCATTATATCGGGGCCTAGTTTTTGATACTGTCCACTGATGTATAACATTGTTTTGTCCATTTGGGGGTACGGTGGGGGCCCTGTCCTACCATATATTGTCATTTATATTTTTAGAGGTCTGCAGACATGTATATGTGGGTCGTGTATGTCAGTTTGATTCAGCTAGGTCTAACTGATATATGATATATGTGGTTATGTTACAGCAGCCTTGTCGGCTTGAGTGCCCTATCATGTTGTGATATAAATGAAAAGGGCTACAAGTTTATGAAAATGTTATCGCCTAGTGCGGCTCTGTTACATGATATTGTCTTATTTACGATTCAATGTGACCACAGCTAATAGATATGTGTACGGGGGGTCCAGGTCGGACTCCAGTCGCGACCTACGGGGTTGGGTCATGACAGAAGTGGTATCAGAGCAGTTTGTCCTTGGAGTGTCTGTAGACCGTGTCTAGTAGAGTCTTGGTTATCGATGTGTTGCGCGCCACATCCATAAATAGAAAGCTACAAGACATTTAGGGTGTTACCTTTCTTCTACATCTGAGATCATCCTATAGATCCGAGTCATAGGAAACTTCCTTATACTAACCTTGGATCTTAACAAAAGGACGGCATCAACCGAAGGAAGTAATTGACGACATGTGACATTAAGAAGCACGCAGGTAAGTAAAGTAAAGGCATAGAAGATATCCGTCGGGTAAGGTATTGAAGTAATATTGAAATGCAAAGTTGAAACCATAAAGGAAAGCAGACAAGAAGTGCAACAGATGCAGTTTGAAGTTGGATATACGAGGTAAGTCCAGTATTTTTGTATTATTATTGACATTGAAAGCCCTGTGTGGCTGCGATATGAGATGATATTGACAGCCCTGTGCGACTGTGATAGGATATGAATATATATATGTGTTGGCCCTGTGAGGCATTGTTGGTATTTTCTGCGTGCAGGTTGTGGGATAGTAAGAAGTGTAGAGGAAACCCTGCCAAAAATTTTCTAGGACAAGAAAAGGAAATGAAGCATAGACTTTTAGTATGCCTTAAAAATTGATACCAAGTACCCCTACTGTGTTTAACTAAATCTGTAAGAGGTATCCTTCAGGTTGCCGATAAGGGTCACCCTTTTCACTTGAAGAATTTTATTTTGGAGGAACAAAAGCTTATTTAAGTAGAAAGTTTGGACTATGGTATCTCCAGCCGTATTTGTACTGTAGGAATATAAACAAAGCGCTCAAGATGAAGGATAAGATATCCCGCGAATGAGTTTCACTCTTTTTGAAAAAAATACCAAGCCCTCAACTCCTAATTGTAAATTAGATGAGTTGTTCATAGGTCGAGGATAAACTCAGAAGGAGACCAGGTAGGTCAAGTACTAAAAGAAGTACTGTGATATTTAAGAGGTTTTGATTTCTTCCAACAATGTTTGGAAAATGATTTATGATAAGAGTTTATAGTTCTCGACTGACTAATTGGGGAAAGAAATTCTAATAGAAACACCTCAAAGAGATGTCAGGAACTGAATATATATATGCACTAAAAGGGCGCTATCTAAATATGAATTGAACAGGGTGATACGAGGATGTAGGGATAAAGTGGGACCACTAGTAAGGCGCACTTAGTATACATTGACTAAGTTAAAAGCCTGCGTTGAGAACACAGTGAGAGCATGGAGTTTAAGATACAAAAAAATAATGCATGTGCACAACGTCACCCCGAGAATAGTGGAACCTGCCAAGGACGAGGACAATTTAGGAAATAGATGGTGCAACCTACCTTCACTCCAAGAAACAAAGGATATAGGTTGGGACAAAGCTACTACTTTGAGAAAACCTGGAATAGTTATCGTCAGAATACTAGCACTGCCTAATTGAAATTGGAACGACTATAAGTACAAACAGAGGAAAGTACGAGTACCCTTTAAAGGCGGGGGGGAAGTTAATGAGAAAATGGCAAAAGTAGGAGGAGGCAATTTATATGGCAATATATTTGAGATGGACGTCTAAACTTCAATAAGATATCTTGCCGGACTAAGTTAGAAAGGTCCAAAATCCGCCAATAATTGAATGGAAGCTAGAACGCTACATAAGGCAACATTTAGAAGTTTGTCACGAGACCTTGAACAACATAACACGAGAAGGCGGCTGCATATAAAAATAGAAGAGTGTAACTATAAAAGGATATCAACCAACTTAAGAGACATTACGAAGGATAATGACAGCATGCTAGACCAAAAGCCAAAACGTTGGTTATAGAGTTAGTCGCAAATGATGTTGCGATAGATAAATAACCAAAGAAAAAGGAATAGAAAGCCTCATGTGTTAGAAAATGAGGAGAACATAATGTGAATAGAGGATAGTAGAGATAAAGGTCTACGCCGATACTGGATGCAAGATAATAGACAAAAGGACAGGGCAAAACATAAAGACTCGCGAGACAATGCTAAGGTAAATCTGGAGCTAAATTGAGTCCCCACACATTATGGCAAGGATTATAATGAAACACGACACAAAGACTTCCCAGGGAGGCCACCCATCCCAATATTACTCTCGCCCCAGCACTATTAACCTCGAAATTCTGATGGAACTTAATGTGTTAGTGCTAGTATGATCACGCGAGATACAAGAATCGGAACTAGCGGCGGAGGAACAACATAAAATTATGTTCCTAGAATACTATACGTTATGTTGAGGGTATTGTAAAAAGAGATTTAAGCAAGACAAGAAGGATTAGCTAACTGGTAACTGACGACGCACTCAAATACCACAGCTCTTCAACATAGAACCAGTTAATGAGAGGAAAACCACAAAAGGTAATATGGGCCAGTGGGCAAGGGAATTTCGACACCACTTGGCAGCCAACTCTAAGGGCGAAAAAGCAAAACCCAAAAGGTAAGGGTACCAGCTGATGTAATTTACAAATGATAGGAGGTAATACCCAAGGTCGAAAATTCCATAATATGACCTCGGCTACAAGACTCACTTTGCACTCCATTGATAGATGGCTCTAAAGGGAATGTTACCTATAGACTAACGATATTAGCCCCTGCTCCTTCGATCAAAGGCTACCTACTTAGCCAAGAAGGTGTAAAATTGTAGGGTAAAAGAGGGGTAGGACCTTACGGACCCCACAACTATTATCCCAGGCGAAGGGGCCCAAGTTGCAATTAACTACCGTGAGATGCAAAGATAGGTTAAGCCAAACTATCGAGATGGAATTGGTACTACGGGTGACATGAGGCATGGCCACGATTGGGCCAAAGATCTCCCCCAACATCGAATGTAGGATAAGGGAGAAAAAGGCGAAGTAAAACATGAGGACTAGCGAGATAACACTAAGATGCTTCTTGTACCCTCTCATCATTTTGTGAGGAAGAAAATGACACAAGATAATGTGTCTAGAGGGTTGCAAGTGGGGGTAAGAAAAATGGTGAAAGAGTTTAAACGAAACTAGCAGAACTAGCTGGTTACTACAGGATGGCGAGTATATACACCAAAATTCCATCAGAACTATACCAGATCATGTTAGATAAAGTACAGAATGACTATGAGAGCCATTACATGAGGGGACTGCAGCATTTTCCGGTAGCCAACCCTAAGAAGTAGAAAGAAAGAGGAGAAGAAGGACCCGAAAGATAGAATGCCAATTACAGTTCAAAAAAGAGTCGAGAAGGACTATACGAGTCTAACGAATTAGCCCATTGGCTTTCAAGCAAAAGCACCTATGCAGCTGAAACTAGGTGGAATTATAGAACATGAAGATAGTAAGGTTCTGGGAGGTTTCCCCAGCTAATATGTTAGATAGAAGGACTTCAATTTTGATTAACGTTTGGACCTCAGTCCAAGAAAAGCTCCGGAGCACAGATAGGTCTTCGTACCGTATTTTTCCTTGAGTTGCTGAATCGACTAAGCATACTATTATATGGTTGGCTTTAAGAGTAACTGAGATGATCGTCCACCACTTCTTGAGTTTAACTACCATAATGGCTACCACTCTGGTATCCCAATGACTCCGTACAAGACTGATAGAGTAAGACGTGGAAGTCACCTATTAGATGGGTAGATGTTGGAAAGACTAAGCTAAAAAGGCCCCGACATGATTAAGAAAGCTATTGACTAAAAGCCCAGAGTCGATAGGAATGATATACAGATAATCAACATCGACACACAGAGTTCAAGTTGATGATTGGATATTCATAATAGGGTTACCTAGAAAAGGAACTTAACCCAGAATATGTAGACTATATCAAGTTACTCGTAAGGTGGGCAACGTGACTAGTAAGTTGAGCTTACCACCTCATTTGGAAACTATACGCCCATTCCATCAGATAGAAATGCTTCGCAAAGATACTGACGAGCCACGCAGGGTATATTCCATAGATGAGGTCCATGAGATGGAATCCTGGAAGGAAAAAAAACCTATCGCCATCTTAGATCGGAAAACTAGAAGATTGTAGACTAAAGATGTGCCTTCCGTCAAGATACTGTGTTAGAATCAAAACCAGAAAAAGGGATGACCTGAGAAATTGAAGAGGACAAGAAACACAAGTATTCGTACCTATTTCCCCAATATCTACAGGAAATCCCAACTCTTGAAACCTGTATATTAATCACTCAGGTGGGATTATGTATTATAACAACAACAAAGAACCTCCCAATACTCTGTATAAAGTTCTAAGGGAGATTTTGTTTAACATTAGGGGACGAATGTTCTAAAGGGGGGAAGGATATTACACCCCAAAATTTTGAACCTTGAAATGTTTCCCTAATATTCTTGGAAGTATCCATGAGACCCTAATATCCACACACATTAAACAACTCGAAAGAGAGAGGAATGTGATACCTCGTGAGAGGGAAGGTTGGAAATAGAGTCGTGAGAATCCGGAAAGAGTTGGAGGCTAAAAAAATGAGTCGTAGAACTCGATTTACCTACGTAATCTACTAAGTTAAAACTCTTATACACTTGAGATACTTAAGGATATATCAAGCTTACGTAGTACGGATTACATCAACTATTAAAATAAGACGAGATTACGAACCTACGGGGGAAAGGAGAAGGCGATACGTGGCAGGAAAAGGAGGTGCCACATGGCATCCTAGGGAAGTGCCACATGGAAGAAGGTGATCCACCTTCTTGGGGTCAAGTAGGTGACCCACTTACTTGGGGGAGGGCCCCACCAAGGACAAGTGTCAGCCTTGGAGGCTAAGGGTGGATCTGTGGCCCAATAAGGGCTTGACACACGTCACCCATAGGGGATGACACGTGTCACTTCCTAAGGGACCATATATATGTATGTTAATGACTCTTAAGTCATTTGGAACTCAAAAATTAGCCCAAAACATAGAGAGAAAAACGTGGAGAAGAAGAAGAGAAAGGGGCAGTCATGGTTTCTAAGAAATTAAGGTAAGTTCTTCACTTTTCTTCCGTGAATTAATTATCCACGGTATTCCCTAAGTACGTGTATATGTTTATATGTGTTTTACGATGTTCATGGAAACAAAAATTAAGCTTTACAATTGGAAATTTGGAAGAAAAAGAAGAGAAAAACATTAAAGGGGCAAGGAAGGAGGGCTACGGGTTTGGCCCTTTTGGGGTAAGCTTCCGGGTTTCGTTCCGTCAAATAATTATTTTAAGTGTATAGAAGTTGTATATTGGTGTTTAATAACCTTAAAGTTCAATTTGGGGCCACGAAGAAGTAACACAAACAGCCCGCTCAATTTCGGCGCGTTTCGAGAAGTTCCAAGTTGCGCTTTGATGTTTTTGGCCAAATTCGTGGAAGATGATGTTTTCCTTTCAAATTTGACTTTATATTATTGTTATGTCGTGTATTATAACCTTTTTTGTGTATGTAAACGTGAAAATAGTATATAAATGCTTGGCATTGAAGACAATCCAAATTGTAGTCGTTATAGTCGAATTGTCGTCAAAGTAAGGCGTTGTTCTTGTGAGTTGCTGCTGCAGGGGTGTGATGTGTTGTTGCAGGGACTAAATATTTTCTAATGTGGGTTAGGGTTCTGATGGTAGAAACCACATGACCCTCCTTTGCGTATAATTAAAGGCGTTACAAAATAAAGGCTAGACGCCCTATTGTGATATCATATTTTTGAATAAGTCGTTTGGAGTTTATGTTGTACATTGTTGGTGTGAACTGCTGCAGGTTTTTTTTGTTGGTTGGATGTACGTCTTAGGTACCTAATTGGAAATTTGGATAGCACACATTATAGGAAGGTGCTGCCCAATTTTTGGCGATGCCTTAGCAAATAACAGAACTAGTCGGGGAAACGACTAAGGAAATAGATTCCATTAATACTAAGGTGTAACCTAGGGTGCTGCAAAGTTAAGAGGGGTTGATATTCATATTAATTTCATGTTGAATAGGTTAAAAGGACGGCGAGGCAAACAGCATAAGGAATAATTCAAACAACGTATGTGAAGCTTCTCTTGGTATGTTTTTGACATAGGTATGTAAAGCCTATCCGTTCTCTTCCTTTTTGGCATGTCTTAGATATAAGCAGGATATGATATGATCTTTGGGGGTAATTCCATTCCCAAGTTATGAATATTATTTCAGGACCCTCACTCACTTTTGAATGTTTAAACTTTAAAGTAGTAAGCTGCTATCTTCGAGTCTTCTATATGACTGTATAATAATTGATTCGACTAAGCTGTTGTTTGTAAAAAAGAAAGGCTTTGAGATAACCAATGCTCGGACTGCTATAAGATATTTCACATTGGTATATGTCTAAGATTTCCAAAAACTCCTTTTTACATAGTCCTTAGTGATAGTTAGAGAGTATACATCAGATACCTTCTGCCCTGATCCCCAGGTGAGGGTTCACTTGATGACTTCATTTAGTATCAGATAATGATTTAAACTGTGTTTTGTTTCTCACTACTCTACTCGTGTACACTATAACACTTCTTCTCGGAGTCCCGGGCCGGTCATCAGATTCGTGCAATTCACTGCATTGTTCGCCTAGTCCTTCGCTAGAGGGCTGACATCCATATGTATATATATGATGTGTTATAATAAGGTGATGATGGCCTAATACTATATGATGTGTTGTAATAAGGTGACAATGGCACGGGGCTTGATACTGATACAATATATATGATTCACCAGACCCCTAACGGGGCTGGCTACATTGAAAATTTGAGCATACATGTTTTTGTGATTCACAGAGTACTAGTACATGTTTCTGATTTGATAATTGGTTCCCCTACTTCTCTAGTTTGGATATACCTCCAGTTGTACTATGTTACATTTTACATACTTAGTACATATGTCGTACTGACCCCCTTTCTCAGGGGGCTACATTCATGCCCGTAGGTACAGATACAGGTTTTGGGAGTCCGTCAGCTTAGGATTCCACGCAGCTCAGCTGGAAGAGGCTCTATTGTATCGGGGCCTAGTTTTTGATACTCTCCATTGATGTATAACATTGTTTTGTCCATTTAGGGGTACGGCGAGGGCCCTGTCAAACCATATGTTATCATTTATATTTTTAGAGGTCTGCAGACATATATATGTGGGTCGTGTATGTCAGTTTTATTCAGCTGGGTCTACCTGATATATGATATATGTGATTATGTTACGGTAGCCTTGTCGGATTGTGTGTCCTGTCATGTTGTGATACAAACAAAAAGGGCTACAGGTTTATAAAAATGTTATCGCCCAGTGGGGCTCTGTTACATGATATTGTGTTATTTATGATTCAATGTGATCATAGCTAATAGATATGTGTACAGGGGGTCCAGGTCGGACCCAAGTCGCGGCCTACGTGGTTGGGTTGTGACAACTTAGTTGATAGTTATATGGCCATAACTTCTCAGCCAAGCATGAATATTGCTCGGGTACAAGTGTATGCACAAGAAGTGGAGGATCGGCATAGGGGACATTAGCCCAAGAGAGATTTTGACAAAGGCCAAAATAAGAGGACTAAATCAGCTGGTTATTATGGTGACTTTCGAGGCGGGCAGCCTCAACAGTATGGTGGATACCCTTCCCAGCCAGCCCAAAGTGCACCCTCACAGGTCATAGGTAGGAGGTTTTATAGCACACGGTATTCAAAAGCTGGTCAAAGCTGCAGGGCTTCAGACTCACAGATGAACAGGGGTTCACACTAGTAGAGGCCATCCTTTCCTTATTTTCCTCATTGTTATAAGGGTCATTCTAGGAAATGTCGTTTTGGGACAAATGCTTGTTTTACTTGCGGCTGTCAGGGCCACGTTATAAGGGATTGTCCATACAGGGGCAGCCTACGAAGTCCAGTTCAACCTACTGGGCCAGTTGCTGGTTTATCTTCGTTCGTGGCTATGCGCCCTGTGGGATAGAGTATTCAGACGCCAGCAGGCCATGGTTAGAGGCTGTGGTAGAACTTCTAGTTCTAGCATTCCTTCGAATTACGTTTACGTCTTAACCAGCAGACGAGATCAGCAGGCATCACCAAATGTGGTCATAGGTGTTGAGATAGTGGGAAATATAAAGGAAACTTTGCCCAAATTTTCCCAGAAATAAGAAGAGAATGAGATGCAGAATTTGAACCAATTATGAGCACGGGCTAATTACTGGTTGGGATGAATGGAATATGGCTTTGAATGCACTACTACATGAGGGATATTACTCGAGTATCAACCATTAGATGAGATTTTATAGGATATATTCTGAATACTAAAGCACCCTATGGTTGTGCTAGGGTTTCCTATAAAGACAACCTAACGTATGGATGATTTAACAGAAAATATAGATATGGTGCGGCATGTTAAATAGGTTGGAGTAGAATCATTCACGTGTGAATAGCTGAAAATAAACAGAGGATGACATGGATACACCCTAAAAGGGGGGAAGTGGACAAGAGAAGTACAATCATAAAAGAAAATAAACTGACGCTATCTTATATAAATGGGAACGCTTAAACTTCAAACGAGCCATAAGGGATGGACGCAATTATACGCGCACTAATGCACAGGATTCCGTCAAAACTCCGAAGTTAAGCATGTTTGGGTGAGAGTAGCGCTAGGATGGGTGACCCCCTGGGAAGTGAAAAAGGGAACGAAACTAGTATGACAAAAAGAGATTGTAAGTGCGTATTAGTGCAATGGCACATATGGAACAGAGTAATCCAAGAGCAAAAAAGATTATGACTAAATCTGAACGCACCTCTGCAAATGGCACAAGTATAATTGTGCAGCCTACGAGCATTGGCATACTAAGAGTGAGATAAAGTGATTACTCGATAAAATGAAATCAGTAATAGCAATGTGATTGCCATACTTAGAATTTATGCAAGAAAGGTTTAAGTTGGTTCAAGGCAGAACTATTAAGATCTAATCGGTATTAAGGACAAAAGACATGGCGGAGCCCTAACCTCGACTAAAGGGGGTAAGCCGCTAGTATAGCGACATTAAGGCATTTTCTAAATTGCTCTAAGTACCGACACACGTTGTGTAAGGATTATAATATAATGCATGGTAATAAAACTGGAAAGAAGATTTGAGTAAAGGCACAGTGGAATATACCTAGAGTATTACAAGTTGGCATAAGAGAAATGGTAAAGTAGCTTGAACAAGATCGAGTATCAAAAGTCGAATGACCAATTATAGGAGATAGAAATTCCGACGTAGAAATGGATAGGCCCAAATGTGATCCACTAAATTATCGACAAGTGAAGCTTATTCAAGGATAAGCTATCGATTGGCAGCCTAGAGTCGGCAAAAACCAGATACATTGGTCCTTCTCAGGTCATTCGTAGGATAGATAAAGCTGCCTATGAGTTGGATCAGAAGAGTAAAAGGTTGCGAACTAAGGTCGTAGATTCTGTCAAGGTGCTGTGGCAGAATGAGAATCGTGAAGAAATGACCTGGGAAGCTGAAGAGAACATGAAACACAAGTATCCGTACCTATTTCCTACATCTACAGGTAATCCTAACCCTTGAAACTCTTATATAGATTGCTCGATGAAAGTATATGTTATGGAAACGAGGTAGAGGACCTCTCCATGTAATCGGTTTAAGGTCCGGAGGAAGGTTTTGGTTTACATTCGAGGACGAATGTTCTAAAGGGGGGAAGGATGTTACACCCAATACTTTGGTACCTTGGAATGATTCGTAAGCTTCCTAAGTTCTGGAAAGGCTCTTAAGGTTCTTAGAAGTCATCATGTGAGCCGGATAGGCTACAACACTATCAAACGACTCCAAGGAAAGGAGAATGTGATACCCTATAGTAGAGAAGGTTGGAAATAGAGTCATAAGAATCCGAAAGGAATTGGAGACCAAGAAATGAGTCGTAGGACTCAATTTACCTACGTAAGCTACTAATTTAGAAGTCTTATACACTTGAGTTTCTTAAGGACATACTAATATTATGTAGCATGGATTACATAGGCTCCTAAAATAAGATGAGATTACGAACCCATGAGGAAGGGAAAAAGATGACACGTGGCAGCCAATGGAGGAGAAACACGTGGCAGCACCTCAAGCAAGCAGGTGATGCACCTACTTAGGGTCAAGTAGGTTATGTAGCTTCTTGGGGGGATGGACCCCACTGCCATGTGGCAGCATGATACGGTGGCCAATTATGGCTCGATACCTCCAAGGCAGCCCATATATACATGTTAAAATGACTCTTAGCTTAATTTAATCATCCAAAAATCTGCAGCAAATCACCAAAAACTTCAGCAACACCAAGAAATGAAAACCCTAAGCTAAGAGAGAAAAGTGTGGCGGCTAGGAGGAAAAAATAGGTAAGTCCCAATTTCATTCCATAAATTAATTATCCAGCTTATACCAAGATGATATGGAGGTATTAGAAGTATAAAATCATGACTTGGTGCAGCCAAAACGGACAGCAAACAGTCCACACAATTTCAGCGCGACTAGAGAAGTTCTAAGGCGAGTTTTGGTGTGTTTTGGCTAATTTCGGGTAAGGTAAGACTTCTCCTTTAAATTTGGAATTTATGAGGTTTTTATGTAGTTTATTATATACCTTTTGTACGGCTTTAAGTATAAAAAAAGTCGTGGAGATGCTTGAAAATAGAAACAATCGAAAGGGAAGTCGTCGTAGTTAAATTGTAGACGAAATAGGATGTTGTGCGTGTGGGGTGCTGATGCAGGTGTGTGGTGATGTGTTGCAGGGCCTAAATGTATTTTAAAAGGGGTGTGGGTGCTAATGGTTTAATCCACACGACCCCTCGTTTCGTATAATTAAAGGTTTTGTGAAACAAAGACTAGAAACCCTATTTTGGTATTACAATTTTCAGCAAGTTGGGTGGAGTTTATATTGTGTAATGTTGCCATGTTTTACTTGTATATGAGCTGCAGGTTGTTGTTGTTGGTTGGATTTAGTAATTAGGTATGTAATTGGGAATTTGGATAGGGCATATTATAGGGGAGATGCTGCCCAATTTCCGGTAACTCTTTAAACTAGTTAAAGAACTAATCGAGGAGGCCAACAAAGAGTTGAGTTCTATGAATACTCATACGTAACCTAAGATGATGGAAAGCCAAGGGTTATTAATATTCATGTTGCTTTTATATTAATTAGGTTCAGAGGATGACGAGACGAATGAGATAAAGAGTCGTAAGAGGTATGTAAAGCTTATTCCTTCTCTTGGCATGTTTTTGGCATAAGTAGGTAAAGCTATTCTTCTTTATTTTGGCATGTCTTAGATATAAGTTATAAATGGTTTGTATATGGAACTTGGGGATAGTTCCATTCGTAAAGCTCCATAATTCTTATCCACTACGTAATGGTAGAACTCCTGTAATAGTTGAGTTATTGCCTTTTTAAGGCTTCTATAGGATAAAAGGTAATATATGTACAACCTATTGACTTGTGTTCACTTCTAAATGCTAAGGCTCTTAAGGTAGCTGATCTATCACCCTCAAGCCTTCTATATAGGAAATAGTAACCGGATACATGGGAAACATGAACTATAACTCCTATTCATTTCATAATATTGAAGTTCTTGAAGTAGTTGAACTGCTACCCTCTAGTCCCTATATGATGAATACTTATTGAATATATGAGCTCCCATTCCTAAGAACTCTATAATGATAAGTGTCTCTGATTGCATAAGCCGTTTGGTATTACCTTAATAAAAGCTTAGGACTCTTGAGACTCCGTCGATGTGGCCCCTAATGGAAGTTAGAGGATACGTGAAACGATGATAGTTTTGATCCTCAAATGATAGTCCATGATGATTGTTATGCCGAATCTTAGATAATGAACTAATTGCATATAGTTTCTTGTTACTTTACTCATGCAGGCTGTTACTACGTCACTCACCGCGTCCTATGAAGGGCCGGGTAGGATAAACTCACCGCGTCCCATGAAGGGCCGGGCATGATAAATTTACTGTGTCCCATGAAGAGCCAGGCATGATAAATTTACTGCATCCCATGAAGGGCCGGGCATGATAAATTCACCGCGTCCCATGAAGGGCTGGGCATGATATATTTACCTCATCCCATGAAGGGCCGGACATGATATATGATGAAATGATTATTCACCGCGTCCCATGAAGGTACGGGCATGATATATGATGTAATGATCATCCACCGCATCCCATGAAGGGTCGGGCTTGATAAATGATGAAATGACATCTTCATTGAGTCCCTCATTGAAGGGTCGGATACAGTCTGTAGGCATGCATGTGGAAATATAGTGACACACTTGTAGCACCAAGTCCCATAGTGGGCCAGGTATGGTATGTAAGGAAGGTATATATTCCCTCATGTCATAAGATACAGGTAGAGAAATTCATTAACTATTATATTTGTTTCCTGTATCCCTACTTCAGTTGTCAGCTCAGTTATGTATTGTTATGCTTTATATACTCAATACATATATCGTACTGACCCCTCATTCTTCGGGGGGATGTGTTTCATGCCCGCGGGTATAGATGTTTAGTTTGGAGATCCGCCAACTTAGGGTTTCCACTCAGCAATATTGGAAGCGCTCCACTGTTTCGGAGCCTAACTTTTGATACTAGTCATGTAATATGTATGTATCTAATTATCTAGGGGTACGGCGGGGTCCCTGTCCTGCCATATGTTGTTTCTACTATTCTTAGAGGTCTGTAGATATATGTATATGTGAGTTATTTATAAGTTTCTTTCGACTGTGCCTATAGGGCAGGTTGTAAATGTTTTTATGTTATGACAGCCTCGTCGGCTTGCGTGCCTTTTCATGATATGATACGAATGAAAGAGGCTATATGTACATGAAAAAGTTTTCAATTATTGATGCTTTTGGGTATAGTGTCACATCACACATGGTTCAACTTAGGGGTAGTTGATAGATACGCATATGGGGGGGGGGGTCCAAGTTGGACCTCAGTCGAGGCCTACAGGGTTGGGTCATAACATTTCCTGTCTAAGATAACAGATGTGGGAACTCCGTGAAGGCTTACTATCTCCTTTTCATATAATCTTTCATAATCTTTAGCTAAATGTGTCTTCCTAGCTGGAACAAAATGGGTTGATTTAGTCAGCCTATCTCCCATAACCCCTATGAGCTCATACTTTCGCAGAATGTGAGTTCAGCCTATACTATAATCTATATTAATTTCTTTTCATTTTTGAGTCAGGATTTCCATCCCCTGTAATAGGCTATCAAGCTTTTGATGCTCTATTTTGTTTAAGATATTGAACAATTTCTCTTAATTCAACTTGTAACACTCTAGGCATGTCCTACTGCGCTCTTTACTTAGATCTTCCTTCTGGTTCTCTTACCAGCCATCATATTGCAATCATATTGCTATTACCGACTTCTTTTTATCGAGTAACCACTCGGTCTCATTCTTAGCATAACAATATTCGTAGGTTGCATACTATTATTGTACTACTTGTAGAAAGTGCGTGCCATTCTAATCATAGTCTTTCCTGCTCTTGTCTTCCTCTGGTCTACATGTGTCATTGTACTAACATGTACTTGCAGTCTGTTTTGGGTCACCCTTGTTCTTCTTCCTTTGCATACCCTTAAAGTTATCTCATATTCTATCATAGGAGAGATTTCTTATCCTTCCCCTTTTGCTATTTGTACATCACAATATTAGTAGCCAGTAACTCGGTTGCCAACATCTTGACCTTTAGTCAAGTATAGCCTTGTTATCCTTTAAAATATCTTTAAGTTACTCGTTATCTTCCCTTTGTCGTATCCATCCCTTTTATATGTACCCATCCTTTGACGTCATACTATTAAAGGTCCTTCCCAATAATCCTCCGTACTATCTCAGATATCATCTTGCCTTTTATCCGTCTATTGCTGGATTTTAGATCTTGCTAGATTGTTCTAACATAGGATCTCACTTCAAGTTTGAGTGTTCGCATTAACTCATTGTAGTGTCGATTAGTTTCATCTCACGCTTGTATTTCTCTTATCCACTTCCCCCTTAAGGGTGTACCCATGTACGACCCTTAATACAATCATGAGGTGCTTAAAATCCTCGATATACAGTACATAATCTAGTTTGAGCACTGTTACTCGAGTAATAACCTTAATGTAGCAGTGCATTCAAAGCCACATTCCATTTATCTTAATCAGTAATTAGCTCTACTCATAACCATTTCAAATTCTCCACTCAAGAGCACTTATACTTTGATGATTCGTGTCTCAAGCTTTGTCATAATACTAGACTTATTCTAGTGGGAATCACTTGTCCCCCTAATAAATTCACAATACATCAGTTGTTGTGTAAATCTACATCCCCTATCCTCTAAGGATCTTACTATTTTCCATGGTGGAGTCACATGTACATCATACTTCTTTATGCCTTATGTTCTTTCATCCTTGTCGTGTACCCTATGCTATCTTCTAATCTCACTCAGAATCATAGCTACTTGATTTTAATAGAGGTCTTGTCTTATTACCTTTTTATCATACTATACCTTCAATTCGTAACTATCTATTTCCCTTTGTGTCCGATACTCACACTTAAGTAATTACGTCTATCTTGATGCTTTATTCAGTAGTCCTTTCATTTCTCATTTTCAAAATGTCTTCTTGTTTACCTCTATTTGTTCTTAGCATACCAGTCATTTCTGGCATTCATCCTGTCTTGTTGCTCACCTTTACTTTTATTACCAGTTGACCTTTTATTCGGAACCTTCCCTATAAATATGTGTAAGTCTTTCTTGTTCATTAGGCACTAACTTAATTAGCATAGGAGCTCTCACTTCAAGCAGTAGGTAAGGGTCATGAATCATATTTAGAGCTTTATGAGTAGATTTATCCCCACATTTCATTTACACATCATACTTAAGACTAAGACATGCCAAAAGAGAGAAGGGGTAGATTTACATACCCTGTAGTAGCTCATTTGTAACCCAGCTTGCTTTGTTACTCCTTCAGCCTATTTAACATGAAAGTAATACCAAGATTATTAACTTTCCACTTTCTAGATTTCAAATCTACGACCAAGTATCTGTAGGAATCATTCCTTTATTTACTCCTCTTGACTAGTCTATTTGTTAGTTACAAAGTTAACAGCAATTGGGCAGCACCTTCCGTATAACTTGCCCTATCTGAACATCCAATTAAATCCTCAATGACTACAACCAACCATCAACAACAATCAACAACGTATATACAAGTAAACCGCTTCAACATTACACAATAGAAACCCCAAACAACTCACTTAAAACTACGATACCAAAATAAGGTTTTTAATCTCTATTTTGTAAAACCTTTAATTATACGAAATGGAGGGTTGTGTGGTTAAAAACATAAGCACCCACACCTCTTTTAGAACACTTTCCATCTGCAATGCGCAACCAAACCACCTCCAATCTGCAGCACCACAATCACAATACACTACTCGACTTCGATTTAACTAAAATGACTTTACTTTAGTTTGTTTCTAACGCCAAGCATACTTATTCAATTTTCCTATTTCCACCTTTATTTCCCACATGTAATATACTTCATAACAACTTATTAACTCCAACTTGAAAGAGAAAACCTTACCTCCCCAAAACTGACCTCGGAAGTTCTCTAGTTGCATCTTGAACTTTGTGGCTGCTTGTTACCCTTTTGATGCTGCTCCAAAAAGAAAATTTACATTATTAACACCTTCATTTCATATTAATGTACTGTAGATAATTAATTTACAATACGAAATTGGAGGTTTACCTCTCCTAGGACAAATCCGTAGTTAGTCTCTCTTTTTCTCTAGCTTTGTCTAGTTTGTTTTAGCTAAGTGTAGATGTTGAAAACTGAGAAATTAGTCATCAAGACCTACATAGACTCCAAGGATGCCACATGGCGGGATGGGGCCTACCCCCAAGTGGGTGGGTCACCTACTTGACCCTAAGTAGGTGCATCACCTTCTGCCACATGTCACTCCCTCACCTGCCACGTGTCATCTCCTTAGGCCTCCACGTGTCGTCTTCTTTTTCGTAGGTTCGTAATCTCATCTTACTTTCAGAACCTATGTAATCCTTACTATGTAAGCTCAGCGTGTACTCAAGTAGCTTAGGTATGTAAGACATCCAAGTTGGTAGCTTACGCGAGTAGGTTAAGTACCACAACTCCTCATTTGGCCTCCAACTCCTTCCAAAGCCTTCTAGACGTATTTTCAACCGCCACTACTCACGTAGAACTTCATAGATAACCTACATCACATGGCAATCATTTTTTAAAAAAAATATTCTCCCATGTACAAAGGTGCGGGGTATAACAACTGGGAACAAAAATACAGAATAAGATGAGGAGAATGGTAATCTCGGGAAATACTCACCTAAGTCACATGTAAATTATACTACATGATATCTCATAGAGTTCAATCAAAAGGGGTAGACTGCAAACTACCTCGAAGCCGAACATGCGCACTCCAAATACACTCACCGATAGCGTTTTGCTCCAAAAATGATTCCAAATTCCCTCATGCTATCAAAATGTCGATCACCTCATTAATACGAATGTTTTGACACTAAAATTGCAGTTTTGGGAGACGAACCCAAAATTGGGTCTAAAATAGAATTGTAGGAACCGTGATGAAAATCTCAAAAATAACTCTGTGAAATGGTGCATTCGATCTTAAGAAAATTGTGTTCCAAATTACAACAAATTTTGATGCTCAAAATCAAGGAAAATTGACCATGCATATTTCGACATTAATGGAGAATTCAAGTAACAGGGCAGTCCTGTAGGGACAAAATTTACCTCAAACCACACTTCAACGGACGAAACTAATCACACCAGAATGTTACTTGCAAAAAAACCTCCACAAGTTAGCCCCAAGAATCACTAAAAACAAAGTTAAAATAACACAAAATTAAATTTCAAATTTTATAGGAAATCTTGCTCGAAAATGAGAAGAATAGCGGATAAATTTGAGATTTAACTTCAACCAAATCTCTCCCCTTGCGAGCTCACCAACATATTCCACGTGAAGATCTGTTAAAGATAGACTCTTGAATTGCTAGATCTGGACTTGAAAAGCATAAGAAATTGAGGTTCAAAGTTGAGAGAAAGGCTGGAAACAAAGTCTGCACTATGCACCAGATTTTCTATTTTTTGCTATATTTAAAGTCTTCGAATGGACCCTTGGAATTCACTCATAACCCGATAAAAATAAACCAAATATGCTACCCCACCAAATTCGATATTTCGAACTCAATGGTTCATTCAAAATTCTCATATGAGTCCAATTTAATGAAAAATGGGCATCCAAGTACCATTTTAAGTCACGTTCCACAATGGACCTCGAGATTAGACTGGAAGCCTTGGAAAGTGAATGAAGGAAGATTCTAGATCAAACTCGATATTACAGAACTAACCGCACTATCAGAATTTTCTTTTGAGTGCATTTTCTAAAAATGCTGACCAAAGTCAACCATGAGCTAACTTTCAAAGTCAAAAGGGTCAAATGACCTCAAACTCGTATCGATTTCATCGATACTTATGATGACAAAGCTACTTGCTTAATTTTTCCATTCTGGAGCTAACGAAATTATCAGAATTCAAATTTGAGGTCTTCATAAATCGAAACTCAAAAAGTCAAAACTAAACCAACTAGGCCTTCAAAATACCAAAATGGGCTCGAGACCTCTAAAAATTCAACCACCACTTCTTCTAGACCAAAATTCATCTCTCAAATCCACCTAAGTCATCGAAATTCGATTTTGAGCATCAAAACTTCCAAAGTTGACCAAAATCAAATTTTGGCCAAAAATTCCTCAAATTTCCAACTCAAGACCTCAAATCTTTGTTACAACTCCAAAATTAATTCTGTAAACTTCCATAGACCAATTTTCACATTTTGGAACTTCTGGGATCAATGGAATTCCATTCTGAGACCCATAGTTCTAGTTGGTCCCAAATAACACTTTTGAACACTTAAGCATTTTAAACTCAAAATTTTCCAAAACTCATTTTTTTCATAGACTTCCCCAAAACCCACACCCAATACTAATAAAACTGACACGAGATAATTAAAGGGAGGGCTAAAATGGTCATTTTGCAAAAATTACCAAAAATGACTTTTAGGGTCATTATAGATGTGCTATTCCATGGGATTTTATTTAGCACCAAATGAGTCTTGAGGTGGGGTTTAGTAAGAGAATTCTAGTAGCAACTTCTAGTTTCTTGAACTATGTGCCAACATAGGAGACCTTGTAGGCTAGGCTAGTGGACCCACAAATGACCATTAAATGTTAAAGAAATAAATATTGATGGACTTATACTTGAAGAGTAGTCTCCCCTACCAATGTAGGGGGTTACGTTAGATTCCATGTTATAGCTCACATGGTCTTAATGTTAGTTATAGTCATATTTCCACAAATGAATGTTTTATATGCTATTTACTTGATTACTCTTGCATGCACTTACTCATGTACTTTACTTCATAATGCCTTAATGCTTTTTCATTGTATTGCATGACTACATACTTAGTACATACAAAGTACTAACACATACTTTTGCCTACATATTATCATCATGTAGGGACTGGTGCTCCTTCTCGTGCTACTCCACGTGGCTAGTCGAGTTTTTATTTGAAGGCTACTTTTGGTGAGTTCACATATTTCTGGAACAGTATTCCTTTATATTTCTAACTTATGATATATTGAGACCCTTAGACATTTATTATGACATTTTGTTTTATCGATTGAGGGTGATCTATGGACTTGTCTTAGCCCCCACCTAATCTAAAAGATAGAGGTATTATTGGGCATATATAAGTTGAAGCTTGACTATTATGGTTCTTATCACAATGTTTCCCCTTAGACCCTCTTACCCCTTGTTTTCTGCTTGTTTATTTATTGTCATTACCTATGAAAGGCTATATGAATGCTAAGAGGCTTGAGTGAGGTATCTCTGGGTTCCTCATTCGGCATGTCACGTTTTGGCCCTAGGCTTGGGTCGTGAGACTCGAATGCCAGATAATACTTTTAAGAGGCATTTTATGAGGGAAAATTAGATAAAATTTCCATTAAGTTATATGTTTTAAACATAAAATAGCCCACTTAAAAAAATAAGTCTTCTTGTTGTTGCTTGTTCTTCTTTATTGTTGTTGTTGCTGCTACTACTTCTTCTTCTTTGTTGTTGTTGCAGCTTCTTCTTATTCTCTTCTTTTTTTCTTTTCAAAAAAAATATTCGATGTATCGCAAATCTTGATCCTTTCGAGCAAATTATAATCAAAATATTTGAAACATCCAAAGTATTTCATAGCTAAAATTTTGGGACTATTTAGAGGTGATTTTGATTTGATCAAGATTGAAAAGTCAATGAAGCAATAGTCAATGTTTGCTACATGTATAGTTAAGTTATATTCAGCTTCTTAAGTGTATCATAATGTATAGTCATTGTATAAATCATTTATAGATAAATTATATTATATAGTCAGTGTATAATTAATATGAATTTTGACTATTTTTTCATACAAATAAAACATGAGTATATTTATACTAAACTATTTTTTGTTGTATATATTTAAAATCAGACCTTGTTATTATTGGCATCAGAAGCTCATGGAGCCCACTTATATAACAAACTCTTTTGTAACATCCCTCTCTCTTCTTTAATCATTATTCTTTCCTATATTTTTTCTTTCTTTTGATTTGAACTCTCCTCTTTCTTCCATGTAAAACTCCTCCTTCTTTTCTTTGAATTTTTTTTCCTTCATTCACTTTCTTAATGCTAACCTAAATTTTTTATTAATTAAAATTAGAATTTTGAAGGTTTTACCTCACAAGTTGGTGAAGTTTGAATCATAAAGTAAGTTTTGTTTTGATTTCTTTTAGTTCAATTGTTTTTAAAAGTTATTTATGTGTGTTTAGATATAATTTTGTCATGACTGAGAAGAATTAACTTAAAGGATAGACTTTGGATTGTATTTTTTCTCAACAAACATATTTTCTCTAAAGAATAAATAGCTTATTTTTTGAAAAATTATTGTTTTGTTTTCTAAAGGAACAATCACTAAAGAATTACTAGCATTTTAGGTCAAATATTCTGCAAAACTAGTACTCATTTGTTCATATATTCATATCTTACTGAATATTTGGACAAACTAAAGCATGCTTATTAGTTAAGTTTATATGATGGACCAATAATTTTTTTAATTTCATCTTGTAACTCAGTCTAATATTTTTTCCTCATAAAAAAGGTAAATTACAAAGGTTAGTGTACATGTTCGTAGTTGTAACCGAACAACATAACTAATATTTATGTATTTTTAACATGAAAAAAAGAAAATAAAAAAATAAACAACAATATTTTTAATAGCATATTAAGCTATGAAAAAAAATATCATATCTAAATTTCCTAACCCATGATCACAATGTGCTATTCATTTTGCAATTTAACAACCTCTTAAATCCATATATGTTTTCCCAAATATTATTTCAACTTTTGGTAATTATAAAAGTGGGGAGGGGGTGGACTACCAAGGGTAAAATAAGGAAATTTGTTACTAGTAGAGAAAAGGGTGGAGAGAGAACCAAAAAAACATAAAAAGGAAAAAAAACAAGGAGAGAGAGAAGAATGTTGGAGAAATAAGTAGAGTCCATAATGTAATGACCCTCCAGGTCATTTTCATAATACTGCATCTATTTCAACGTTTAAAGCAAGCATATAGCGACCCCAAATTTTTGTGACCTGCTGGCATCAGTAGCTCAGCCGCCTAGTTGTTCATTTGGATTTTAGACCCGTTTCCCTGTTTTGGAGCTTTTATAACTTGAAAATTTAACTTCGGTCATAATTTTTGGCCCATGGTTGACTTTGATCAAATTCTTGAAAAACACACTCAATAAAAATTTCGACAGCGTGGTTAGTTCTGAATGTTGATTTTGGTCCAAAATGACCATTCATTTGTATCCCGAGGCTTTCAATTTAATCTTGAGGCCCGTTGTGGAAGTAGGCTCAAAATGGCACTTAGATGTAGGATCCACTTTTCATTGAAATAACCACATATGATAATTTTGACTACGCCATTGAGTCTAAAATATTGAATTTAGTAGGGTAGAATATCTCATTTGCGCGCATGAGGTTTTGAATAAATACGAGCACCCCATCAGAGATTTAGACATGCCAAAGTTAATTTTACACTAGCTGAGTGTGGTACCATCACTAAAGCAACTTGTTCTCGGTAAAGAGGCCCGGAGGTCGCTAAAGCAACTAGACACCTGGGGAGAGCATTGCTAACGTGGCTTAAGTGACCATCGAGGGGTCGCCAAAGTGACATCAACAGGTCGTTTTAAGATCTTTTTTCCAAGCTTAATCTCTAACTTGAAATTATGTTTTCTCCTTCAATTCTTGGGCGATTTGAGCAATTCAAAATGCTAAGTTATGTGGATTTTCAAAAGGAAACCAATAGTAAGTTCAGAATTAGGAGTTGAGTCTTACCTGCAGGTAAATTTCCCTTTTCCCCTATGTATCTAGTATTTTTGGGCTATGAAGTTGATCATGAATGCATGTTTGGTTTGGGTATGTTTTGGTGTATGAATTATGTTCCTTTTTGGAACATGAGCTGAGGGTAGTAATAAGAGCCTATTCTCAGAGTTAATTACGTGAGTTACGGAGCTGGTCCCATAATTTCCAATTTTTGACTCTAAAATTAGCCCATTTTTTAATTCGATAAAAGTAGTGTCTAATGGACCATAATGATGTTGTGAGTTTGTTGTTGATAGCGTGGCAGCATTCTGAGGCTTTTCAGAAAGGAAACGCTTTGAAACAGTGATTTGGAGTGCATGTGTTTGGCCTATAGGTAGGCTAGGACTTTCCCTTCTTTAGATTAAGAGCTGGAATATGTGAAAACATGTTGCGATTATTGGAATTTAGGTTGGGTAGATTATTTTTATATCTTAGTGTTAGAAATCACGTTTTAGACTTTCATTTGGTGTTTCGGGTAATTGGAAGCATATGATCCTTTTCATTATTTTTTAGTATTATAAGATGAGTTGAATGCATATGATGTTGGTATTCTGTAGCATGTTGGCCTTTATAGGTTGTAAACTTTCTTTAATTGCCTTGGCATAGCTCCAGCAAGCTTAGATCCTTATAGAATGGTGTAGCAGGCTCGTGCCTGGTAGTTGGGTCTTATCTAGTGGTAACCTTGCTCTTATGAATATCCTTACTCATACCTCGATATGATTGTGACTTTTGAGATACATTGGCGATACTAGACTTTGTGGTCTTTCTGTTTTGGCTCTGGTTCATGTTTTGGTGGTATATCAGTTGATTCACTAGGGGGAGATTTTCGATAAGTATTGGCATTCAGTTGAAGGAGAGAGTAATCGGCACCCTTGGATAATTGTCTGTGACCATTCGGGTCCTAGTCCCGGTCTTCATACTGAGATTTCATCGGGGAGCATCTAGGTAGCCAATCCCAAACTATGTCGACCTGCTATTATGGTGAGCATCCGGTTACCAGTTCCAGCCTCAATCGTACTGATGAATTCTTTCAAGAATCGGGTTCTAGGCCGATCCTTGACCATAGTGGCATCTTGAGCGAGCATCTCGATAGCTAGTCCCAGCCTCACACCTATAGAACAATCATGGCTAACTTCTTCTTGGGGATTTTGGTTCGGAAATGACATAAGCCTTTAGTCCTTGGCATTTTAGATTCTTGACTCCTAGCCTTGGTAGTTTAGCTTTTCTATGTACCCAATTGGCTTATGGGGGTTGTCCGGGTTTTTATTTAAAATTGTTCTCAAGGGTCCCGGCTGGGCCTATGGGGGCCCAGTTAGGTATAGTTAGTTATAGTCTCTTAGATAGTACCCTTTTCAGTTTAGATGCTTACTATGATTCCTATATAGGCTTTTTCTTCATTACCATATTGTTTTACTTTTCCTTCTCAGTCGGCTTATGATGCCTAATGGGTACCTATTGTTTTGGTACTCATACTACACTCTGCATATATTTTCGTGATGTCGGATCCAACACCATCTATTGTCGCAGATAGATCGAGCCTATTATAGTTAGATTTGGAGACTAGGGTGAGTACTTGGCATTTTAGGATCATTTCTGTCTCTTTCGATATGGATGGCCCTGTTATACCCCTCACTTTTGATACATGGGAACATCTAGTCAGCTTCTCGAAAGCTACCATGTGATTCGTGTTACCCATGATGTTATCAAATAATTCTGAGGAAGGAAGAATGTAACGTCCCCATATTTTGCATAATCTAACTCTATATGAGTAGTGATGGTTGGAAATAGATTTGGAAGGATTTAAAATAATTTGGAGGACAAGTAATGATTCATGGTAATCGACCTACTTGCGTAAGCTACCAACTTGAATGTCTTGCATAATTAAGCTCCTGGAGCACATATCGAACTTAAGTAGCGAGGACTACATAGGTTCTTAAAGTGAGATAAGATTATGAACCTTCGGAAATGAGCAAGTAGGTGTTGCACCTACTTGGAGTAAGTAGGTGACACACCTACTAATGTGGGCTCCACCATTCCATATGGCAGCCGCTGGATGGCTGCATGTATGAGGTGGCTGCTTAGGGGCTGGACACGTGTCACCCTTAGGGCCTGACAGATATCACTCTCAAAGGAAGAGTATATAACCCTAAGTTATGACTAAGTCTTCATTTCTATCTTCTTCTACACTTACAATTTGAAAGAAAAATAGAGATAAAGAAAGAAAAGGAGCTACGGCCATGGCTACTGCAAGCTAGGGCCACAAATTTTTCTTCGAAAATTATTCTCTAAGGTAATCCTGATCCATTGGAAGGTGATTAGCTACGTGGGTTTTATTCCTCATTTTTCAACTTGAGGAATTGTAGAGAGCAAGGAGAAGGATCTACGGCTAAGGGTGCTGCAAGGTAAGCCCTCCGATTTAGATCTGTAAATTAATTATCTAAGGTATTCTTCTATTAAGTAACTGTTTTAATAGTGTAAACTACTTAATGGGACAGCAAGAGGAGATGAACGTGCACACCACACATTTCAGCCAACTTGAGAGACCCATTTGTTAAGGTAAGATGTGATCATCGTTTTACATGTTTTATATAAGGGTTTAGACATATTTCAAATGTGTAAACGTGGATTGGAAGTATAAAAGTATGTACATTGGAATTTGGTGTTGTTGGAAGCCGTGTAGGGGGTTGTTTTGACATTATTCTAACAGGGTAAAGTTTGGCTAGTATTGTCGTTAGTATGATGTTGTACTTGGAGGTGGTTTGTATATGTTGCAGGGATGGAAACATGGTTAAATATGGTGTAAGTGCTTCTGGTTTCATCCACCTCATGTCCCATTCCAGGTGGTAAAGATTTGACGAAAAAAAGATTGAAAACCGTATTTTAATGCCATAGTTTTGAGTGGGCTATTTTGAGCTTGTGTTGAGTAGTATTGAAGTAATTTAATTGTATATTGCAACTGGTTGTTGTTGTTTGTGTGCCTGTACTACTTGGAGGTTACTTGGAAGTTCGGATTAGGCAAGTTATAGGGGAGGTGCTGCCTGATTTCCGTTAACTTCTTAACTAAATCGACATACTAGTTGAGAAGTGTGAACAAGTAAATGATTCCTATGGATAACCGGTTATAGACTAAGAAGCACGAAAGTCGAAGGTTATTAACATTAGTATTACTTTCATATTAAATAGGTTAAAGGAGTAACGAAGTGAGCTTAGATGCGATTAATCCATAACAGGTATGTAAAGCTATCCCTTCCTTCTTTTGGCTTGTCTTTGACATAAGTGATGAATGATATGAGCTTGAGGGTAATTCTATTCATAAATACAGAGTGTAATTCACGATCCTTATTTAGTTTTTGATGTTAGAACTCTTATAGTATTTGAGTTATTACCTCTCAAGTGTCCTATACGTTGGAAAGTAGTCAGTGTGTAAAGCCTATTCCTTATTTTCTTTTGAGCATGTCTTATATAAGTGACGACTGATATGTATATGAAGCTTGGGGTATTCCATTCATAAGTTCTGAATATGATTCATGACTCTTATTCATGTTTGAATGTTAAAACTCTTGAAAGTAGTTGAGCTACTACCCTCGAGTCTTCTA
The DNA here is from genome assembly GCF_947179165.1 of Solanum dulcamara. Lineage (NCBI taxonomy): Eukaryota > Viridiplantae > Streptophyta > Magnoliopsida > Solanales > Solanaceae > Solanum > Solanum dulcamara. The sequence continues at coordinate 46,369,519 of NC_077243.1, forward strand.
TATGTTAAATAATAATTGGAGGTATAAGCTCTTATCCCTAAAGACTCTACAATGATAGATGTCTCTGATTCCATAAGTTGTTTAGCATTTTCATGTCTATGATTCTTGAGGCTCCATTTGATATGATCCCTAGTGACATCTAGATGGTACTTCAGATAATGCCTACCCTGATCTTCAAGTGATGGTCACTTGATTACTTCATTGAGTCTCCGATAATGATTTAAATTGTGTATTGTTACTTACTACTTTGCTCGTGTATATTGTAACACATCTTTCACTGAGTCTCAGGCCGGACATATTATCGTGCACAGTTTCATTACATCTTCACCGAGTCTCATAAAGGGCCGGGAATGATTGAGTCCCATAAAAGGTCGGGTACAATATATGAACATAAATATGGAACCAAGTCCCAAAATGGGCTGGGTATGATATACGAATATGGTTATGGAATCGAGTCCTAAAATAGGTCGGGTATGTTATCATGCTCAGTTTCTTTGCATTGTTCAACGAGTCCCATAATGGGTCGGGTATGATATATGTATATATGGATTGGGCTGTATGTTCTTCGGCATATATGTATACGATGATATGATGACATGATGATGTGATGATGGCATCGGGCCCCAAGATGGGTCCTATATGAATCACTATGTCTATAATGGGCCGGATATGATATATGATATGAGCATGCACAATTTTACTTCATAGAGAACGGGTACAAGGTTTTCTTGAGTATCATACTTGTTTCCTCAACCTCTATTTCAGATGAGATCTCATTTATGATATGTTATGCTTTATATACTCAGTACATATGTCGTACTGACCCCCTCTCTTTGGAGGGCTGCATTTCATCCCCGCAGGTACAAACACGCATTTTGGAGATCCGTCAACTTAGGATTTCCACTCAGCGATTCTGGGAGTGCTCTGTTGTACTGGAGCCTAAACTGTAGGTATTTCTCTTTGATGTATATGTTCGTATATTCAGGGGTACGGCGGGGGTCCTCTCCCACCATATGATAATGTGATACACTTAGAGGTCTGTAGATATATGTGTGTGGGTTGTATGTAAATTTGTTTCAGCTGTGTCTATATGGTGTGTTGTAAATTTTAATATGCTATGGCAGCCTTGTTGGCTTACACACCCTTTCATTATATGACTAGTGTAACTCCTCAAGAGACAAATGAAAGCGGCTGTATCTATATGAAAATGTATAACCCATTGGGGTTCCTATGTATAGTATCACATTATTCATAGTTTGGTTGGACTACATCTGCTAGATATGTATACAGGGGTCCAGGTCGGGACCCAGTCATGGCCTACAGGGTTGGGTCGTGACAGGCCTATCCTTTTTGAGACTAGAAAGTTGTTGTATATATTTTTGGTCAACTTTTGGGACATGTACTCATATTTTATTTTATAGTAGCTTTGTACTTGTGACTTCCAGGTTCTAGGAGGGACTTTGTTTTAGTTGTGTATATCAGGTGTTGGTTTCTTCCACTTATCTATTTTGCTTATTATAGAATTTTCTACTCTTGTTTAGTTTCTACCCTAAAATCCATTACTTATCATTGCGGGTTTATGGGTTCGCTTACCTACTAGTGGGTTAGAGTAGGTGCCAACATGACCTGAGAAATCAGATCATGACAAGTTGGTATTAGAGACCTAGGTTTTTTGGTCTCACTTGTAAGAGCTAACGTCTAGTATAGTCTCGCGGATGGGTGTGGAGACGTCCTTAACTTATCTTCGGGATGCTATAGGCTTTTATCAGGAACGTTCTCTATATTGTATCATTTCGTGCAATTTTGTGTCTTATTGGTTTTCTGAAATCTCATTTGTTCCACTCTTTTACAAGGATGGTTACACGCGGTACCACTGATAGCGATGATCCACCCAAGCCTAACAGGCCTAGAGGCCGGCCCCATCGCATAGGCAGGGGAGCAGCAGTAGCTCCTGATCCATATATAGATCTTGAGCATATAGAGGAGCACCAGGACGCCCCTAATCCTCCTTAATCGAAGGGGCCACTACCAGCAGCTCAGCCTCTAGTTGCACTAGCTAGGAGCCCAACATTACAATTAGCGATTGCTCAGCTTCTCATGCCTATTGAGATTATACCACAAGCCCCATCTCCAGTTGTGGACATGCCAGCACCGTAGGATCCCCTTACACTGCCACCACCTGAGGTTTAGCCACCTCTACCAGCTATTGCACCCTTGCCAGCATTCCGGAGGGTTTTATGTCATTACAAGAGTAGAAGATGTTAGGGGTCTTTCATAGGATGTCACCCCCAACATTTTTTGAAGCCATTTGCGAGGATGTTATGGAGTTTCTAACTACCTTCTAGGAGAAGCTCCACTCCTTGGGTCTTGTGGAGTCTAGAGACGCTACCTTCACCGCTCATCAGTTCTGTGGGTCATCTAGGTAGTGGTGGTGTTCTTACTTATAGACCAGGCCAGCTAGGTCACCGACACTATCATGGGCTCTGTTCTCATAGGCCTTTATAGCTTGGTACATCCTTAGAAGTCTCAGGGACTGACTCCGGGATTAGTTCACCAGGTTAGAGAAAGTTTAGATGATAGATGCCAAGTATGAGGCCAGGTTTCACAAGTTATCCCGGCATGCTACTATGATTCTACCTACTAAGGAGAAGCAGGTATAATGTTTTGTGCACGGATTGAGGCCCTACCTGAGGTTTGGGATCGAGCACTTGGTTTCTGTGGGCCACTTGTTTCTAGATATTATGGGCCATGCCCGTACCATAGAGATTATTCATCACTAGGCCTAATGAGATAACGATTAGAGGCCCAGGCATCTGGTCAGCTATAGTGGGTCCAGTGTAGGGGCCATGATAGGTATGATAGGCCCTGCCAGCGGTCCAACATGATAGGTAACAATAGGGTCAGTCCATCTAGCCGATTCAGGCTGCTCTGCCAATAGCTGAGGGTAGTCATCCCCGTTCGGGTGGTCCTACCGTAGGGAAGAGCTCGAGGGGACTAGGTCCGCTTCCTTCCTATCATGTATGAGTCATCAACGACCTTTCGGCTTTAGAATGTTTTGATTGTTTCTCCCTGGAGCACTGCGCTAGAGAGTGCCCTAATTGGGTTAGACTGTTGGCAACAGTACCACCTCTACCCAGAGGTGGAGATTGGGGTCAGGGCTACGGCGATGGTTAATAGAGTATTTGGGAAGGTCCCCGAGGAGGCAGGTCAGGTGGTAGGGCAAATGGACATGGGAGAGGATGATAGGTTCCGAGGCCGATGTATAAGATGATATCATCACAAGTACTATCCTTATATATCAGCAGACTATTTTAGCTTTATTTGATCTAGGTTCTACGTATTCTTATGTGTCTATATATTTAGCTCCTAGTCTGGTATTGTTCCTAAGCCAGTTGAGGTGTCGTTGTATGTTTCAACCCCAATAGGGGATTCTTTAGTAGTAGATCAGGTTTATAGATCCTGGTAGTGACTATTAAGGGGAATGAGACCCGGATAGATTTATTTTATTGGATATGCTGTACTTTGATAATATTTTCGGCATGGATTTGATATCCCCTCACCATGCGGTTTTGGATTTTTATGCCAACATCGTTCCATTAACCATGTCTGGCATTCCTCCCAGTTTTGTGGCAAGAAGCTTATAGTCGCTCACCGATTGGGATCATATCCTTTTTACTGGCCCGATGGCTAGTCGCATTCGAGTGGTTAGCGTACATAACATATGTTTGTGACATGTCCAGTGAGGCACCTTCTGTCTATTCAATTCTTATGGTTTGGGAGTTTATGGATATCTTCCCTACTCACCTACCTGGCCTACCCCAGAGAGAGATATTAACATAGCTATAGATTTGAAGCCGGGAACTAAACCCATTTTTATACCACCTTACCTTATGGCCTCTGTAGAGCTCAAAGACACATAGTCCCTTACCATATAGCCGGTACTTTCAGGGATCTGGTGAATCATATTTGTAGTATCAGGGCCCGTGCCATCGCCACCTTATCACAACACATCATCATTATATATATACATAGGTATGCCGGCCCTCTAGCGAGGGCCTCGGTGGATAATGTAGTGAATTGCACGAATCTGATAACCGGCCCGGGACTCGGAGAAGAAGTGTTACAGTATACACGAGTAGAGTAGTGAGAAATAAAATACAGTTCAAATCATTATCTGAGACTCAATAATGTCATCAAGAGAATTATTACTTGGAGGTCAGGGTAGGAATGTAATTGTTTCAAGTGCCCTCTAACTGTCACTCGGGCCTATATCAGTTAGGATCTCAGGGACCCTAGATGCATACTAAAGTAAGGCCAATTCACTTATGGAACCAGAACATTTGTTATCAAATAGTTTTAAGACTTGGAGTCTGTACATTCGTACCTCTTTAACATATAAAAGTTTCGAGGGAAATAGTTTAACTACCATAGAGTTCAACATCCAGTAGTAAATACGAGATACTTAAGAATGGAATTACCCCGGTGTTCATATCACATTCAGCTTACAACTAGTACATGCCAACATAAGAAAAAGAATGAGCTTTACTTACCTATGCCAAAACATGTCAAGAGAAAGCTTCACATACCTCTTACGGGTTACTCGTTATCCCATTTGCCTCGTCATTCCGTGAACCTAGGTAACATGGAAGCAACACGAATATCAACATCCTTAAACTTTTCAGCATCTTACATTAGCTACGAGTATTCGTAAAGTTCATTTCTTCGCTCACCTTCTCGACTAGTTCCTTAGTTAATTAAGGAGTTAACGGAAATTGGACAACACCTCCCCTATAACGTGCCCTATACGAATTCCCAATTATGTCCTTAATACCTACATCCAAACAAAAATATAACCAGCACCTCATATATATATAAAACATGGCAACATTACACAATATAAACTCCAAACGACTCGCTTGAAATTACGATATCCAAAATAGAGTTTCTAGTTTCTATTTTGTAAAACCTTTAACCGTACGAAGCGGGGGGGTCATGTGTCTGTAACCAGAAGATCCCCCACCTCATTTAGAACATTTTTAGGCCCTGAAACACTCCACCACACAACCATCAGCATCCCCCACACGCACAATACCTTATTTCGACAACAATTTAACTATAACGATTCCAATTTAGTTTATTTCGAATGTCGAGTATTTCCACGACTTTATTACACTTAAAGAAGCCTACAAGTTGTATACTATACCCTATAACAACACCATAAACTTCAAATTGGAAGGGAAGACCTTACCTTTCCCGAAATTGGTCAAATTCACCAAAATTGCGCCTCGGAACTTCTTTAGCGCGCTTTAAACACCGTCGCTGCTTTCTGTCCGTCTTGGGCTGCACCAAACCATGAGTTTATACTATCAATACCTCCATATCATCGTAGTATATCTAGATAATTAATTTACAGAGCGAAATTGGGACTTGCCTATTTTTTTCCCTTGGCCGCCCTCTTTTTCTCTCTAGTTTAGGGTTTTTGGTTTTTCTTTTTCCTTGGCTGATTTTTGGGTTATGAACTGAAGTATATATTACATATACTTACATATGGGTGTTACTAAGAGGTGACATGTGTCATCCCCTAAGGGGGATACGTGTCCAGCCCATATTAGGCCACCGTGTCCATGCAAGCAAGGAGGGGCTGCCACGTGGAAGTGGGGCCCACCTCCCCCAAGCAGGTAGGTCACCTACTTGACCCCAAGAAGGTGGGTCACCTTCTTGCTTGAGGTTCTGCCATGTGTCACTCCTCCATTGGCTGCCACGTATCCTCTTTTCCTCTTCCCCGTGGGTTCATAATCTGTTCTTATTTTAAGAGCCTATGTAACCTGTGCTACGCAAGCTTGGTACATCATCAAGTAGCTTAGGTATGTAAGACTTCTAAGTTAGTAGCTTACATAGGTAAATCGAGTCCTACGACTCATCACTTGGCCTCCAATCCCTTCCGACTTCTCTTGACCCTATTTCCAACCTTCTCCATTGTGGGGTATCAAATTCTCCCTTCCTCAGAGTTATTTGATGTGTGTGGACAGTAGGGGTCTCATGGACATTTTAAAGAAGGTTAGGAACATCTCTCAAGGTTCAAAAATGAGGGGTGTAACATCCTTCCCCCCTTTAGAACATTCATCCTCGAATGTTAACTCGGCTCACAGAGTTTTATGAGGATTTCAGGGGTTTTGTATAATCGTCGTCTCTCATTTCAGTTGGGAGGTTAGATTACCATTGCATATAGTGAACAAGTACAGATATTTTCTTCCTATCTCCTTTCTGACTTCCCAACTCATCCTTTTTCTGGTTTTTGTCTTGCTATAATATCTTGACGGATGTCACATCCTAGTCTAGGATCTTCTAATCTATCGATCCAGGATGGTGATAGGTTGATCTTTGTAGGATAACTCCTTTATTATGCTGACTTTATCCACGGAGAATATTCTTGAAGGGTTCACTTATACAGTTATGGGACACTGACGGGTGGAAGACTAGGAATATTATTTTTAAGCCAGATAGTAGGGCCACTTCATAGGCAACTTTGCTTATTTCGTAAATAGTCTGGTAAAGATCAATGTATCTCAGGCTCGGCTTCCCCCTTCTTGCTGAACCCCATTACTCCTTTCATGGGAGACACCTTCAAAAACACCCAATCGCTCACTTGAATTTCCAAAGAGCGACATTGATTGTCTGCATATAGCTTCTGTTGGCTTTGGTCAGCTAATAATTTTCCTTGAATAAGCTTTACATTCTATATAACCTATTAAACCACAACTGTGACTAATGCTAAACCAACCAATTGGCGACCTACACCATCTTCCATACCAAATCTTGTACGAGGCCACCCGAATACTAGAATAATAGTTAATATCGTAGGTACTCCTGACAGGTGGTAGGCAATTGTCTGAGTTACCTTTGGGGCCAACCGCATAGGCCCAAAACATATCGTCTACTAGAATTTCGAAGTTAAGCATGCCTACCATCGTTTCAAATTTCCCCTTCTGGGGCACTTATATTCTGATGAAACATGTTTCAAACTTGGTCATAATACTATCTTAATCCCAAGTGATACCACTTATTCTCCTAATGACTTCACAGTGCAGCAGTTGCTCTGCAACCCTACCTTTCCTATCCTTGAAGGGTCTCACTATTTTCTAAGATGGCATCACACATAAACAATCCTTCTTTATGTCTCAAGAGTTTTCACCCTTGTCGTTCACCCAATGCTCACTTCCTCAATAACATATCAAGTTTGCCTCAACAATAGGTCCATTCTATCACTATGTCGTTGCCCTTACGCCTTCAAATTTACAACTATACATTATTCTCTCATTCCATCTATCGTATTCAGTTACCTATGTCTATCTTGGGTACCTCCGTTAGAATCTCCTTACCATCTCCCCCATAAGTCAGCCAAGGTATGACAACTATCTACTCTCACCTTGATTTTCCACAATAGAGTCTCTTGTTGGTGTTGTTACCTCAAACGGGTCTATTAATTCAAGTTCCATGCCGCCCCTACTAGCAACAAAAGGAGATACATATATGATAAAGTGGAATAATTAATACACGTCTATCCTGGAAGAAGATTTATAATATACCTGTAGCCATATTTTGTCGCATTTCCTGGTCCTACCTGCTAGCTAAAGCATGAATGCGACTCGAAGGGTCGCTAGAACTAGAAGGTCCACCACGGCCTCTACCATGGCCCACTGATATATAAGTACCCCACCCTATAGGGCGCGTAGACACTGAAGAAGAAAAACCCGCAACTGTCCCCATAGGCAGAGCTGTACCACTTAGCCTACTTATGAATTGACACGTTCTCGTGAAATGTCCTTGACGGCCACATGTAAAACAAACACCTATAGCCCAGCGACATTCTCCGAAATGAGTCTTATCACAATGAGGACACTGAGGCAAAGGTCGCCTTGACTGACGCGAACTGTTGAACATCTATGGACCTAGCACCCTGGAGTTCTGACCGACTCCTAGACATCCCATGCTATCGAATCTCCAACCTGGGAACTGAGGGGGTGCACTCCAGGTTGATTGGGAAGGGTATTCACTATAATGCTAAGGGTGTCCTCCTTGGAATTCCCCCAAATCACCCGTCAACCTAGCTTTCTTGTGTTGGCCTCTATCATAACCTCTATCGGGCTGTCGCCCTTTGTATTGCCCCTTTCTCCCTCGCCCATGCCTTTGAGCCTGCCCTGCCACTATTCTGGTCAGCAATAAAACTGCATCTCGCATCGCCCTATCCTTTGGCCCTGGTTGTAGGGCTGAAGGCTCAAATACTGGGGCCTCAGGATCTGCGACCACTGGTACCCTAGGCTCCTCTAGAGGTGGCGTCATAGTAGGGATTACCGACTAGAACACAATCCCCAACATAGACTGAGCACGAGTCCTGGTAACCTTCGGGGTCTGACGCATTTCTTCTGCTATTGACTTGCCCTTCTGGGCGGTTGTTGCTTTTCTTGGAAACATCACTGCAACATAATGATATGTTAGTGAGAGGTTATCCTAACTATTATTACCATTAATTCAACAATTAGCTTATTTCTCGGGGTCAGCCACACTTGTAGGTTTATCAAATCTTATCGTTACAATGGGCACTAATTTTCAAGGCCTATTTCAATCCTATACCTCCTTCTCTTTTTATTTCTAAAAAAAAATTGGGCAAAGTTTCCTCTATATTCCTTACTATTCCAAAAACCTGCACGCAGGAAATCCCAACAATACCTCACAAGGCCAACATATATATTCATACCGCAACCACACGGGGCGCCCAATATTAATATTAGTATAAAATAATGGACTTACCTCATATTTTCAACACGAACCGCACCTGTTACACTGTCCTGTCTACTTTTTCTTTCCATTTTTACTTTACATTTCAATCGTATTTCAATGCCTTACCTGACACGTATCTTTCACGCCTTTACTTGTTCACGTTCTATGTAACTCCCAATATCGTCAACTACTTTTTTTTATTGATGTTGTCCTTCTGTTGAAATCATAGGTTAGTACGAAGAATTTCATTTCCTATAACTCGGCTCTATCACACGATCTTAGATATGAAAGAAAGTAACATCCTAAATGTCCTGTAGCCTCCTATTTATAGATGTGGTGCATAACACACTGATAAACAAGCCTCTACTAGACACGGTCTGTGGACACTCCAAGAAAGAACTTCTCTAATACCACTTTTGTCATGGACCAACCCCGTAGGCCGCGACGGGTGCTCAAACGGGTCACACATGTGTAACTCTGCCAACTATACATAACCCATCTCCTGTCTATACTCAAAATGCACTAACAGGTAAAACAAAACATACAAGCCGACAAGGCTGTTGTAACATATAGGGTCGTTCCATAATACACATATACGCGAGTCGACAAGGCCACCACAATATAAGGAACACCCCAAATCATAAGTTATATCAGTACAGTTGTACATACATACATATACAACCCATAGACCACTTATATACAGCTCATGTACAACTCACATATACATACAAACCACATACGTACAACTCACATTTGTACCCACAGACCTCTAAGAGTAAGAAGAACAGTAACATAAGGCGGGATAGGGCCCCTGCCGTACCCGTAAACAAAATAAATATATATATCAAGGTTTAGTACCCAAAGTGAGGCTCCAGCACAATGGAGCACTTCTGGACCACTAAGTGGGACTCCTACGCTGGAGGATCCCCAAACTGTGTACCTGTACCTACGGGCATGAATGCAGCCCCCCCGCCCCCCCACCCACCCCCCCACCCCCGAAGAAAGGGGGTCAGTACGATATATGTACTTAGTATGTAAAATATAACATAATACAACTGGAAGTATATCTAAAATAGAGAAGCAGGGGATAAAATATCGAATTAAAAACCTGTACCTATACTCTGTGAATCATAAAAATATGCATGCTCAAATTATACCATATAGCTGGCCCTTTCAGGGATCCGGTAAATCATATCTATAGTATTTGGCCCCGTGCCATTGCCACCTTATCACAACACATCATCATCATATATATACATAGGTATGTCGGCCCTCTAGTGAGGCTCGGTGGATAATGTAGTGAATTGCACGAATCTGATAATCGGCTCAGGACTTGGAGAAGAAGTGTTACAATATACACGAGTAGAGTAGTGAGAAAAAAATACAGTTCAAATCATTATCTGAGACTCAATGAAGTCATCAAGCGAATCATCACTTGGAGGTCAGGGTAGGAATGTAATTATTTCAACTGTCCTCTAACTGTCACTCGGGGCTATATCAGTTAGGATCTCAGGGACCCTAGACGCATACTAAAGTAGGGCCAATTCACTTATGGAACCAGAACATTTGTTATCAAATAGTTTTAAGACTTAGAGTCTGTACATTCGTACCTTTTTAACATATAAAAGTTTCCAGAGAAATAGTTTAACTACCATAGAGTTCAGCATCCAGTAGTAAATACGAGATACTTAAGCATGGAATTACCCTGGTGCTCGTATCACATTCAGCTTACAACTAGGACATGCCAACATAAGAAAAATAATGAGCTTTACTTACCTATGCCAAAACATGTCAAGAGAAAGCTTCACATACCTCTTACGGGTTACTCGTTATTCTATTCGCCTCGTCATTCCGTGAACTTAGGTAACATGGAAGCAAAACAAGTATCAACATCCTTGAACTTTTCAGCGTCTTACATTATCTACGAGTATTCATAAAGTTCATTTCCTCGCTCACCTTCCCGAATAGTTCCTTAGTTAATTAAGGAGTTAACGGAAATCGGACAGCACCTCCCCTATAACGTGCCCTATCTGAATTACCAATTATGTCCTTAATACCTACAGACAACCAAAAATATAACCATCAGATCATATATATATAAAACATGGCAACATTATACAATATAAACTCCAAACGACTCGCTTGAAATTACGATATCCAAAATAGAGTTTCTAGTTTCTATTTTGTAAAACCTTTAACCGTACGAAGCGGGGGGTCATGTGGCTGTAACAAGAAGCTCCACCACCTCATTTAGAATATTTTTAGTCCCTGAAACACTCCACCACACAACCAGCAGCATCCCCCACACGCACAACACCTTATTTCGACAACAATTTAACTATAACGATTCCAATTTAGTTTATTTCGAACGTCGAGTATTTTCACGACTTTATTACACTTACAGCAGACTAAAAGGTGTATAATATACCCTATAAAAACACCATAAACTTCAAATTGGAAGGGAAGACGTTACCTTTCCCGAAATTTGTCAAACTTCACCAAAATTGTGCCTCGGAACTTCTTTACGCGCTTTAAATGCCGTGGCTGCTTTCTGTCCATTTTGGGCTGCACCAAACCATGATTTTATACTAATAATACCTCCATATCATCATTTTATATGCTATATAATTAATTTATGGAGCGAAATTGGGAGTTACCTATTTTTTTCCCTTGGCCGCCCTCTTTTTCTCTCTAGTTTAGGTTTTTGGTTTTTCTTTTTCCTTGGCTGATTTTTGGGTTATGAACTGAAGTATATATTACATATACTTACCTATGGGTGTTCCTAAGAGGTGACACGAGTCATCCCCTAAGGGGGACACGTGTCCATCCCCTACTAGGCCACCGTGTCCATGCAAGCAAGGAGGGGCTGCCACGTGGAAGTGGGGCCCACCTCCCCCAAGCAGGTAGGTCACCTACTTGACCCCAAGAAGGTGGGTCACCTTCTTGCTTGAGGTTCTGCCACGTGTCACTCCTCTATTGGCTGCCACGTGTCCTGTTTTCCTCTTCCTCGTGGGTTCGTAATCTCTTCTTATTTTAAGAGCCTATGTAACCCATGCTACGCAAGCTTGGTACATCCTAAAGTAGCTTAGGTATGTAATACTTCTAAGTTAGTAGCTTACATAGGTAAATCAA